>NC_060130.1:845751309-846059142 GCF_021461395.2 Schistocerca americana | reverse complement strand
TTCATTATGGTTTTTCTGGATTTTGTAACAAAACATTCTGATAGGAAAAATGTTCTGGAAATCTTAGTTGGATCCTACAATCTAATCTCAATGATTAAATTTCAAACGCGGGTGGATAAGGACAGTAGGTCCCTTCGGTGAAGCTGAAAACGAGAAAATAACTGTTTACCCATTGACAAATGTTCTGTCTGATCATGATGCGCATTTAGTCCGGATAAATAATATAGTTCCTTACAATACGGACACTCCTAATTGGAAACAGTTTAGAAGAGATGACCTGGGATGAAATTTATAATGAACCAAAGGCTAACAAGATATTTAACCTATTCCATGTTAATTTCATATCATTATTTGAAAATAGCTTCCCGTATAAGCTAATCAGAAAGGACATTAAACGGCCATGCAAAAAACCGTGAATCACTAAGGGAATTAAAGTATATGTCGAAAGGAAAATGGAAATCTATCCTTTCGGAAGAACAAGTAGAGATCTTGCAGTGGGTGTACCCTATAAAAACTACTCAAAATTACGAATAAAAGTTATGAAAAACCAAGAAACATGCACATAATGTCATAAATCAGTAAGTTTGACGAAAGATTTAAGGCTAATAGAATTCAGTGAAACGAGAAACAGGACACCCAGCCACAGAACAGGATAACATCACTGTTGAACCGAATGGAAGGGCTGTAAATGATGAGTCACAAGTAACAAATGTATTTACGAATCCTTCCTTGAATATACTTGAAAGCATAGGGACAAACAGTCCAAGAGAAAAATCGTAGCAGCATGTTGAAAAAGTAACTGGCAAAAAATTCAGTCATATGTATGTATCACAAACTTCTCCTTCTGAATTTAAGAAAATTATGCATTCTCTCAAAAATAAAAGCCCAGCTAGTTTTGATGCTGTTTCCAGCAGAGTACTAAGGTTTTGTTGTCATACAATAAGCCCAGTATTATCTGAAGTATATAATGCATCACTAACTAAAGGCATTTTTCCAGAGAGACTGAAATATGCCGTTGTTAAATCCCTCTTTACGAAAGGTGATAAGAGAGATGTCAATAACTACCGAGCTGTTTCGCTGCTGACATAATTTTCCAAATTTTTTGAGAAGGTGATCTATTCTAGAATGGTATCTCACCTTAGAAACAACAATATCTACAGAAACTCAAAGTTTGGATTTCAGAAGAGTTGCTCTACAGAGAATGTCATTTACATGTTCACTCATCACATTTTACAAGCATTAAATAATAAAATGACACCAGTTGGTATTTTCTGCGATCTATCTAAGGCATTTGACTGTGTGAATCACAGTATTCTCCTAAATGAACTGAAGTTTTATGGGATTGGTGGTATAGCCAACCAATGGATAATATCATATCTATTGTTCCTCATATATATATATATATATATATATATATATATATACGATCTTCCGTCTAATATATAACAAGCAGAACTAGTTCTTTTTGTAGATGACACTGTATTTAGCATACATACAGAGACAGAAGAAATGGTAAACAAAGTTCTTAAAAGCGACGTTCACTGGTTTTCTGCAAATGATCTTACACTCACGTTTAAAAAGACACAACATATTCACTTCTGTATGTCTAGCGGTGCTACACAAGTGATAAGTGCAGTACATGATGAGGAAATAATAAATACGGCGGAAACTTAAAAACTCTTAATTGTCCATATCGGTGAGAATTTAAACTGTGAAAAGCACTCTTTGGAACTCCTAAAACAGATTAGTTTTGCCACATCTGCACATAGAATCATTGCAAATCTTTAAGAGAGACAAATGAGTAAAATGACATATTTTGCATATTTTCATTCAGTAATGTCATATGGAATAATGTTCTGGGGTAACTTCGTTGCTCAAAAACGTGCTGTAAGTTTAATGTGTGGTGCTCACCCACGATCATCTGCAGACCCACGTTTAAGGAGTTTGGCATTATGACTACTGATTCACACTATATTTATTCCCTCACGAAGTTTGTTGTAAATAATCTACTACAGTTCAAAAGGAACAATGATGTACACAACTGCGATACCAGAAGGGAAAATGACATTCATTACCTCACATGAAGGTTGTCTTTAGTACAAAAATGGGTGCAAAATGCTGAAACCAAAATTTTGGATCACCTACCCAGTGATATAAAATGTCTGACAGACATCAAAGTAAAATTTGAAAACAAACTGAGAAAGTTTCGTTTGGACTAAATTCCTCATCTGACACTGGAAGAGAAGAAAGCTGTCGATGCTGTGAACGTGTTGCTTTTATCAGAAGCAATTTTTTCTGGTTCAAATGACTCTAAGCACTATGGGACTGAACATCTGAGGTCATTAGTCCCCTAGACTTAGAACTACTTAAACCTAACTAACCTAGGGACATTACACATATCCATGCCTGAGGCAGGATTCGAACCTGCGACCACAGGCAATTTTTCTTTTTCTTTTTTGAACTGGCTCTTTGCTGTCTGCCTTTAGTTGGACACCACCTATCGTCTGAGACATCTCGGTCCTCTCTGTGATATGGGTAAAATGAATGAATTTAACGTAAAAGCAGGACACCTAGTTGTTCCAGTGTCCGAAATTTCAAGATAGCTCCCAGGCAGATGATACAGCTTTATGTAACTAGTGTGATAATTGTAGACGGAACTATTTACTGACGTATTAAGCAGCATTGAAGTCACTATGGCTAAATTTTTAATTTTTTTTTAACCGGCAAGGTCGGGGACTTCACGTTGTCTCTTATATCTAAAAAGACACTCGTTCATAAATTTTTTTGCTAACAACATTACATTATATATGGGAAATATTGCTCGACATTATTGGACATTCACACAATATAATAATAATGATAATAATAATAATAATAATAATGATAACAATAATAGTGAAAATAGATGTAATAATAATATAATTACAACACTAATGTAAGCCCCTTAACTCTTCAGCAATGCGTTTCCCGTAAAATATCTCTCCAGTCAGCAGGGATTAACGATATACTCAGAAAAACTTCGACACCGAAAGAACAAAATCGGACAAGAAAAGAGTGAAAAAAATGGGAAAAATCGGATGGAGAGACCATGGATACTGAGGGAAGAAAAGAAGCAGAAAGAGACAGAGATGAAGAAAACCGAACGAGACACTATTAGACAAGAAGAGGAGACAGGAGAGGTTTAAACTTCTTTTGAACGTAGCGTGGCTTTGATTAAATCTAGGTTGCTGGATAGTTCGTTCAAAGACGACTGTCTGGAATAAATAATGAGCTTGAGAACAATTCGGAGTTGTATATGGGTACGTTCAAGACACTGGGCGTTTCGTATCTTGTATTACAGCTACAGAATGATGGTAGGTACCTAATACATGAGGAAAGATATTGACTAGTTCAAGGACTGAGAAACCGACAGAGAAGAAACGAAGTGTAAAAATGAAGGAGCTAGCCTGGTCGCATACACGCCAGGCGAGCATTAGATTCAAACAAACGAATGATACGCACATATCTCACACAAGAATTCATGTCTGTCCCGAGTTTTAGGAATTTTTCCTCTACACAGTCATTTCTGTTTGCACACTGTGCGTCAAATAGCTGTGGTAAAACGCATCAAGTGATGGAGTAAGAGGGTATCACTCTTATGTAAGAACCACACATTTAGAGTTTTGATGTGTTCATTAAGACGCACTATTTACTTCTCTGTACGTTCCTTACTAAATCGGACTCTTGCAACTGTGCGATCTCCGCCCAATTAACCTGAGTGCTAATTTTTTCCTTCTTAGAAGGAGAGTTCTCAGCAATCAAAATGTGATAGAATCGAGAAGGGCGCAGAACCCACTCCTCCCGCGGTCGACCTAGTTCTTCCGTTCAAAGCAGATAGCTATTTGCACACTTCTAGTCGAAGTTTCAAAAATGTTTTTGCGTCTGTCACCAATAACAAGTAACGGGAAATTAGTAGTTTTTGAAGCAGCTCGTTTAGCGTTACCCAGGGAAGAAGCCAACTGTCTCACACCCCGAAAATATTTACAGATTTACATTTTTTTGTATTTTGAAATATATGTACAAATTAATTGTCCTACTAACCTACTAGGTACGCCCATCTTTAAAATTGGCAATATTTTTCATTTTAGTTAGTACTTCCAGCTTTTTTATATGAAACTAATTGCACAAATGTCATTCTTGTAATTTTTCCACCTTTGAAGTTCGTCACTTGCTGCATCATGTGAGAACTTTAAATGCGGACAAAATATTCCCTTTTCCTTGTTTTTTAGAACTGGATTTTTGCAGTGGAACTTGCATGAGTACCTCAAGAAGTCTTGGCTGCAGGTGTAGAACTGACTATTCTACTTGCTGTGGACACTTTAGCGAGCGTTGGCGGTTCTCTGTCTATTGCAACTTAGAGTAACGAAATTTCTCGAATCCATTTGTCTAGGAAACATATTTAAGTGATTAACATTACAAGTTCACATCTACTTGTAACACCATAGATCTAATGCTCTAAGGCTCTTAAAATTGAGGCTTATAAAGTGTTGCTTAGTTAATGAACATAGTGTTGCCTGTAGTAAATGTTAAAAGGTGAGTCAGTTTCTTGTAAATTTGTCAACATTGTGTTTCACTGTAGTAAAAGTCGTGAACTGCATTTATGGAAAGTTATACACTTATGTTTGCTAAGCACTTGTTTCTTTTGGGTATTGAAAGTGCATATTAATAGTGTAATAAAATCCACAGGTTATCCTTTACCACTATTTATCAAAACAATAATTTCTTTATTCAAAAGACATTGAGAAGTAACTTGTTAGTCAATTCCATTTAACTTTTATTCTAAACAGAAAAATATTTAGTTAAGAGATACTTAACCTGTGACCAGTTCATAATTTTGCAGTGAACTACGTTTATAATTTCATGCCAGCTAGGTAAATGTTTGAACAATAATACTGAACCTATGTCTAATTAATGATTCTGCAGTGAATGTTAATAGTAATGTTATAAAGACCATTCAGTTTGAACAAGCCCTGAAAGTAATAGTGTGTTTGGGTATCTGTTATGTTTTTGCAAATAGTTTGTGCTGCTCTAGCTGTTAGCTTCAATCTTACCGTAAACATATGTATGTGTCAGAGTTCATTGCACTCGCGTGTGGCCAAGTATAGGTTGTGTTTGTCCGTTAAAGTTACTCATACCTACTTTCTTAAACGAGAACGTTAATCATTCTCTTGCCTAATTAGGCTGGCGACCGTTTTCTTTATCCGTTAAACAGTATAGCTAGGCAAAAATATTGTTTGTTACCAATCGAATATTTACGTAATTCTGACTTTTATTTTCGATAATCCACCCCCGTTAGGTACAACACGGTCAGCTTAACAAAATTCCTCTCAGAGGGTAACACTGCTCTGTTGCTGTATACCATAATTGTTTTAACTAGATAGTTTTACCTCACGACCTGCCTCCTACTTTAAGGTTATGGTATAGCAGTAGCATACAGTAGTGTTATATACTGTAAGGTGGTACATTAATAACCGATGTAACCGCCAGAAGGTTGAATGCAAGGATGCAAACGTGCATGCATTCTGTTGTACAAGTACCGAATTTGGTTTGTGGGATGGAGTTCCATGCCTGTTTGCACTTGGTCGGCCAATACAGGGACGGTTAACGCTGTTTGTAGATGGCGCTGAATTAGACGTCCTTTGATGTCTCCTATGTGCTCGATTGGAGACAGACCTGATGATCGAGCACGCCAACGCAAAAAAAAAAAGAAAAGTTCAAAAGGCTCTTAGCACTATGGGACTTAACATCTGAGGTCATCAGTCCCCTAGATTTAGAACTACTTAAACCTAACTAACCTAAGGACATCACACACATCCATGCCCGAGGCAGGATTCGAACCTGCGACCGTAGCAGCAGCGCGGTTCCGGACTAAAGCGCCTCGAACCGCTCGGCCACAGCGGCCGGCGCCAAGGCAACATGTCGACACTCTGTAGAGCATGATGGCTTACAACAGCGGTATGTGGACGAGCGTGATCCTGTTGGAAAACACCCCGTGGAATGCCGTTCACGAATGGCAGCACAACAGATCGAATCACCAGAATGACGTACACATTTGCAGTCAGGGTGCGTGGGACAACCACGACAATGCTCATGTTGTCATACGAAATCACACCCCAGACCATAACTCCAGATGTAGGTCCAGTGTGTCTAGCACGCAGACAGGTTGATTACAGGCTCTCTGCTGGACCGCTTCTACCCAACACACGGCCATCACTGGGACTGATGCAGAACCAGTTTTAATCGGAAAATACAACAGACCCTCATTCTGCCCTTCAATGAGCTCTCGCTTGACACCACAGATGTCGTAAATGGCTGTGGTTTCTGATCAGCGAAATGCACACTACAGGGAGTCAGGCTCGGAGCCGTTGTTGAAGTAAACAATTTGTGACAGTTTTTTGTGTCACTGTAGTGCCAACTGCTCCTCAAATTGCTGCTGCAGATGCAGTATGGCCATACGCCGAACATGATGGTCTTCCCTCTCAGTAGAGCCATACGTCCGCCAGGAGCCCTGTCTTCTTGCTAGTGTACTTTCTCGTGACCACCGCTGCCAGCAGGCATGTACAGCGGCTACATTCCTGTCAAATTTTTGTGCAATACCGCAAAAGTAACATCAAGGCTCTTTTAGCCCCATTACATGATCTCGTTAAAATTCAGTGAGGTACTGATAATGGTGTTTTAGTAGCTTGAAAGGCATTCTCGACTGCATCAACTCACCACGTCCAATCTCAAAAGTAACTAACGCTTGTGATCCCTGACACAGTACTCGTTAAAGCCTGTGCTATGGTAAGCGAGCGGGATCCACCTTATGAGAAAGGATTTTCCCATAGATATCGACCGCGTATACCTGAATGGTGGCAAATCAGACTTACATCCACTCTGTAATAACAATGATCCGTCGAGCAAGTTCGAAATGCAATTACGCGTCAGGATGGATCACAAGCAAACCAGAAGATGCTACCAAAGTGACTATAATACGGTCGCCAGCCTAAATAGGCATTAATTGAGTTTCTTGCCTGTACAAGTTGTTATATATTCATGCAAAACAACAAGTTTTAACACTGCATAATATAGTAGAATTTTAGAACCAGAAAATCTATTGAGCTGATAGTTTCACGTTCTGTACTGATATGGAATATCAATAATACATAACACTACACCGAAATGTTTACTACAAAATTTTATACTGGCTATTAATCTGATTAAAATCGGGCATAGGTTACCCTAGAAATTGTACTTTAATTCCACACACAAAATGTCAATTTTGATAAAGATAAAACACTGATAAATTTTGACTTTTATATTGACTTTAAATTTTGCTGGTCAAACCAATTTAGAACACTTCAGAATTCAAATGAATAAAGGGGGGGGGGGGGCTGAAACTGTTATGATCGCTGTATTTAAAAAAAATGATTACTGAACATATTATTCATTCAAGATTTCCAGTATATAAGTTACTACTCTTTTCATCTTATTTACTGCTCATTTAAATGCCTTTAAATCTGTCTCGAAATAAATTTACTGGTTCATTAACAAAACATTTCTTTAAACACCATTCTAATATAGCTAGTTCTGCAAATAATTATTATTAACACAATTTTTAATTTTCATTTCGGGACACTCGGATTGCACAACGTTTGGAAAGGACCTTGTCTAGGTTAGTCGTGAGGATAATTAAATGATGGAAAAGTTCTGGTAAAATTTAGATTATTATTGCACCAAACAAACAAGAGTTCACTCTCTGATCCATACGGATACAATACTAAAAGTTTCCACCTGCTAGTATCGATGCGGCGGTTGGCGGGCGGCAAGATGGCGAGGCACAGAGCACACATCCAACAACAGCTATCGCTGTTGACGTATCGGCACTTTAATTCTTCTTAGCTTCGCAATACTTTCCCATTTAATGCCTAAGGAATTTTGCCATGTTGTGTGGGCCTTGGAACGGCATATCCGAGGCTCAGTGAAGCTATGTCTTCCAGGAGAGCCTCCTCGCTCCAGAAGGTGTTGCTCAAACCAGTGCCAAACTCCAACTACTACTGTGCTCGTTGTGCCGTGCAGTGCCCGCGCGCATTTTCCCGCGCTCGCCTGCCATCCACCTTTTACCGCTCCCTGACAGACTGGGTATTCACCCGATGTTTTGCATTCTTCATATCCTAACACATTGCCTACGTATAGACCAGAAGCACAGTTACAATTTTAAACTTCTTACAACAGTTTCAACATTTGTTATATTTCAATTCTATTACAATATTACTTGACATTTGACATAAACATTAATAGTCACATTGAAACTTATTTACAGTTTTCTTAACATAATGGCATGAAACAAAAAAGAAATGAAATCAGAACATCAATTACACAAGTTTATCGTAAAATCAGATGAAAAGAATTACTTATATGTACAATAGTACAGAGTCGTTGTTGTTACACGCTCACGACCGTTACATTTGAAGCAAACCCAATTTACATCTTCATAGAGGCGCTGCTAGCACAACTCTTATGTGACTGGAGCGAAATTTGAATAGACATGATCTTTCAGATGTAGAAACATGGCTACCAACTTTCGTTTATATCGCACAACTCCTTCTTGATGTGGCGATTTCTTTCCGTCTGTGTATATAAGACAGAAACTTACCGATTTCATTTCTAGAACAGGAGTCGTGTCACCTGCTATCTTTAAATTCTTCGTTTTTATCTCTCAGCCACCGATCGTGGTGGTGCAGTGTTTGAGAAGTTTGACTAGTATTCGTTGGGAACGGAATACCCATCTTGATTTGGATTTTCTGTAGTATCCATAAATTAAAGTCCTTCCGAGACAAACATGAAACCTTGAAGAAGTGTAGAATATAAATAAAACAGTGGTTCATTGATTGGGTTTAGCTATTATCTTTAGTTGGTGGTGGATTTACACCTTTTACATTTCATTCTATTGTACTCATTGTGGTTTGTTAACGGTTTATTTTGCTACAGATAACTTTGTGATTGTAATTTCAACAATAACGGATTGTATATAATTTCACCTGTGTGTGTTAAGGACCTGGAACAGCGTTTCAAGAGGACAGGTCGTGATGAAATAGCAATTAATCAATAACAAAGGCAAATTCGTAAATCGATTCAGGTATATTCCCGGAAATATCGTTGAACGATTGTACGACCTATTTTCTGTCCTATCTTTTCAACCAGCTAGGGTTCCACGCCTAATGACAACGTGTGAAATACTTACACCAACGGTCCAAAATGTTCAGGGGGCGATTTTAAGCCTGGTGTATTAGTGACATCAGAGTGGTAAGTATGGTGACAGTCTGAAGAAACAACTATAAATAAGAAATGTGTATTCGACCAGCAGGATATGAGCAGACAGTGTCCAGTAGTGGGCGTGCGGGCGTAGTGTGTCAACGTTGTTGTGTTACTATTCGTAATGGAGATATATCTTTAAATAAAGTGTCCAAACATTCTAAAGAATGTTTTAAAGGAGAGAGAAGTGTGTGCCAAGTATGTCGCTCACGAACAAAAACAACGGCACATGGACGGTTGCCGCGTCGTGATTGAAATGCAAAACCTGGACAGTTCTTTTCTGGAGAAAATCATTACCGGCGGCGAGACTTGTTGTTATCGATACGAACCTACCACAAAACGAGAAACTATAGAAATTCACACGAAGAGCCAACGCTCTGACGACAAACCTGCTTCCCAGCCAATGTGACGTTCGAGCTGAACGGCATCTGAAAGAAGAACTTTTCTGGCCGTTTCATACGGTTGTGGGAACGCTTTGTGCGTTGTACTCGAGCGCAGGTAGACTGTAGAACACCTAAAGCATTGCAACCACCATCTTAACTTTTCTCTACTTTAAATATTAATCCAATGTCGAAATTTTTCGACTGACATGGTACATCCCTTCCATTGTAGGTGAAAATATGACACTTATGGATGACTACTACATTATTGCGAGATTACAAATTCCCCAAAAGAAATATATCGGAGTAATAGAAGAAAATCTGTTTCAGACGAACAGGAAAACATTTAATTAATGCTAAATAACATAAAACAAGAACACGCAAGCACCCATGGGGCACAGATGAGTGTGACCAACTGATAAATCTCAGACAACAGGCATGGCAAAATTGGTTGTGCAACAAAAATCGAAAGATCCTGCAAGATCTCAAAGATACCAGTGAAACAGTCACAAAAGCAATACAAACAGTCCGTACACAACACGAAGACAAAAAATTGCAAGACATAGAAAACAATTTCAAGAAAAACAATTCCCGAAATGTCTATAGAGTATTCAAACAAAAATTAACAAAGTACTCTCCTCCATCACTCCAATTCAAAAATGAACATGGGGAAATTGCCCATACCAACACCGAAAACTGTGAAATTCTTGCAAACTACTTTTCTAAATTACTGAATTATGGAAAGCCTGCAGAAAAATTTGAGTTCCATCACGCGCAACGAAACCCAGACTCAAAGCCACCAAGTTTACAGGAGATTAAAGAGATAATTCATTCACTGAAAAATGTCAAAGCGTCAGGAAAAGACCAAATCATCGGAGAATTATGGAAAAATGCAGGAGAAAATGTTATTGCAAAACTCAAAGATATAATAGATGAAATCTGGAAAACTGAAAAAATCCCCACGGATTGGAAGACAGCAATCATACATCCTCTGCACAAAAAAGGAAGTAAAACAGACCCAAACAACTATCGTGGAACCTCTTTATTGTTAATAACATACAAAATTCTGTCTAAAGCCCTACTGAAACGAGCAGAACCTCAGCTGGATTCAAAACTAGGCGAATACCAAGTTGGATTCAGAAAAGGTCGATCATGAGTAGAAAAAATCCTTAACTTGAAAAACTCGATGAAATATTTGCATAGTACTTCAAACAAAAGTTACGTCATCACATTTGTCTCCTTTAAAAAAGCATATTACAGTATAGACCGAGAATCCCTTTTTGAAGTGTTAGCAGAATTTGGACTAGATCAAAAGACAACAAACATCATAAAAGAAACACTCACGGAGACCAAATCCAAAGTAAAATTTATGGGAGAACTGAGCACAGAATTTGAAATAGACACAGGAGTACGACATGGGGATGGACTGTCCCCAGTGCTCTTCAATTGTGCTCTTGAAAAAGTTGTTCGAGAATGGAGAAAAGTAGGTGCACCAGCACACGGACTGGGACCAAAACGTAAGGGCATAGAATTAGACTGTTTAGCATTTGCTGAGGACATGGCACTGATAACCCAAGACATAACCGATGCACAGAGACAGCTAGAATTATTACAAGAGCAGGTAGCAAAAATAGGATTAGAAATTTGATTTGAAAAAACAAAATTTATGACTGACATCAAAGATGCACCTTCTGATCTGCAAATTGGTAATAACTACATCTCTCGAGTAAAAGAATGTAAATATAACACACGGGGTTTTGAGGAAGAAGAGAGAAAAACTAACCGACATACGTGATCTACGTAAAGAAAGCTAGCCCATTCGTTGTTGGCGAAAAGGAAGGTCAACAAATGTTGATTATGCGTGGTCCTAAGTGATCCATCCGTGAAGAAGAAGACGAAGAAAATAATATTATTTTATCTATGCTAAATCTCGTGAAATCCGTGGCCGTGTCGTAAAATAATGCTGAGAATGATGTACTAGTATGTCACAATCAGTTTCGTGACAGTGAGAACCAACTGAAAATTCCATTGCTAGCGTCAGTAACGGCAAAAGTATAAAATGAAACCTGTTTGAGAACACATGCTGAGCACATGCCACCATCTTGCTTGATGTGTTGAGATCGTCGTGTGTTTCGGTATGACGCTAAATTTCAGACACACAGTTTCAGACAATTATACGTAAATATTGCGTCACTGATTGGAAGATGAATATAACAAAGCCATTTTTTTTCGTCATATTTATTTATTTATGTTCTTGTCGTTGTTCCTCGCCTATGTTATATCCTCTTATGGATGCTGACCATATATTCTGATTGTTTTCTATTCCATTTCACTATGAACGTCATTATTTTCCTCCCTGATAAAATAAACCACATTTTTTTTAAGTCGCGTTTTCTGCTTAGTTTTCCATTCATTTCACTTAAAAAGTGTACAGATTCCAAACGGACTGTGAACTATAATTTTAACTCCACCCCCCCTCCTACCCCCCCCCCCCCCGCCTTGTTTTCACGGTTAACCCTGATTTGCGTCTTCCTTCCGCTTTCTTTGTAGAATGTAAAATTGCTGAAAGTCAAATCTTTGTATTGATTGCAGATTACCGTGAAGCCTCATGTGATGAAATTTATTTGAGTATGAGACGGGAAAAAAGTACACACTAATACCTGTACAATACTGCTACACCCAAACATATTTAATAAAAGACTAAAATGACGTCACAGGGTAGTCATGTGAAAGTGGTACCTATCTTCTTTTCTCATTGACTTAATAACTGTTTCTTCCTCACTTTCATAAGTTGGAACATTGGTCATTGCAGAAGAGCTAGTGGCGAAAATACTTAAATATGTTTCGCTCCAATTTCAATCATAATCTTCCAAACTGCGTAGAAAGTATCAGTAGTTTACTAGAACAAACAGCCACACTATACTTATTCTAAAACCGTCTCTAAATGTAATTTGTTGCAGCATTATTGCAAATATGTAAATGTATACCATGATTCTTTACATAAATACATTAATCTGTTTCGTCTGCACAGACCTATTGAAGATCCAGGAGATTTGACATATTTTGCAGAAATTTTCTTAGTTGACATTGCTCATAAAATTTTATTTTTATATCGACTATCGACAACCTATTTTGTCGATGTTGATACTAAAATATGGTTTGTTTGGATTCAGTAAAATCAATACTGTAGATTTTTTCGGAATTAATCAATAGGACAAGTAATATACTTTTATATAAAAAAGCAGATAAAGTGTCACTAGAAGCCTTCCTAAGAGACAATCTCCATTCCTTCCGAACTGACTATGCAAATGTAGACGAGATGTGGCTCAAATTCAAAGATATAGTAGCAACAGCAATTGAGAGATTCATACCTCATAAATTGGTAAGAGATGGAACTGATCCCCAACGGCACACAAAACAGGTCCGAACGCTGTTGCAGAGACAACGGAAAAAGCACTCGAAATTCAGAAGAACGCGAAATCCCGAAGATTGGCTAAAATTTACAGACGCGCGAAATTTGGCACGGACTTCAATGCGAGATGCCTTTAATAGGTTCCACAACGAAACATTATCTCGAAATTTGGTAGAAAATCCGAAGAAATTCTGGTCGTGTGTAAAGTACACAAGCGACAATGCGCAGTCAATACCTTCGCTGCGCAGTGCCGATGGTACTGTTACCGACTAATGTGCCGCTAAAGCGGAGTTATTGAACGCAGTTTTCCGAAATTCCTTCACCAGGGAAGACGAATAGAATATTCCTGAATTTGAAACACGAACAGCTGCTAGTATGAGTTTCTTAGAAGTAGATACCACAGCGGTTGCGAAGTAACTCAAATCGCTTGATACGGGCAAGTCTTCAGGTCCAGATTGCATACCGATTAGGTTCCTTTCAGATTACGCTGATACAATAGCTCCCTACTTAGCAATCATATACAACCGCTCACTCACCGATAGATCTGTACCTACAGATTGGAAAATTGCGCAGGTCGCACCAGTGTTTAAGAAGGGTAGTAGGAGTAATCCATCGAACTACAGACCTATATCATTGACGTCGGTTTGCAGTAGGGTCTTGGAGCATATACTGTATTCAAACATTATGAATCACCTCGAAGGGAACGATCTATTGATACGTAATCAGCATGGTTTCAGAAAACATCGTTCTTGTGCAACGCAGCTAGCTCTTTATTCACACGAAGTAATGGCCGCTATCGACAGGGGATCTCAAGTTGATTCCGTATTTATAGATTTCCGGAAAGCTTTTGACACCGTCCCTCACAAGCGACTCCTAATCAAGCTGCGGGCCTATGGGGTATCGTCTCAGTTGTGCGACTGGATTCGTGATTTCCTGTCAGGAAGGTCGCAGTTCGTAGTAATAGACGTCAAATCATCGAGTAAAACTGAAGTGATATCAGGTGTTCCCCAGGGAAGCGTCCTGGTACCTCTGGTGTTCCTGATCTATATAAATGACCTGGGTGACAATCTGAGCAGTTCTCTTAGGTTGTTCGCAGATGATGCTGTAATTTACCGTCTAGTAAGGTCATCCGAAGACCAGTATCAGTTGCAAAGCAATTTAGAAAAGATTGTTGTATGGTGTGGCAGGTGGCAGTTGACGCTAAATAACGAAACGTGTGAGGTGATCCACATGAGTTCCAAAAGAAATCCGTTGGAATTCGATTACTCGATAAATAGTACAATTCTCAAGGCTGTCAATTCAACTAAGTACCTAGGTGTTAAAATTACGAACAACTTCAGACCACACAGATAATATTGTGGGGAAGGAGAGCTAAAGGTTGCGTTTCATTGGCAGGACACTTAGAAGATGCAACAAGTCCACTAAAGAGACAGCTTACACTACACTCGTTCGTCCTCTGTTAGAATATTGCTGCGCGGTGTGGGATCCTTACCAGGTGGGATTGATGGAGGACATCGAAAGGGAGCAAAAAAGGGCAGCTCGTTTTGTATTATCACGTAATAGGGGAGAGAGTGTGGCAGATATAATACGCGAGTTGGGATGGAAGTCATTAAAGCAAAGACGTTTTTCGTCGCGGCGAGATCTATTTACAAAATTTCTGTAACCAACTTTCTCTTCCGAATGCGAAAATATTTTGTTGAGCCCAACCTACATAGGTAGGAATGTCATCAAAATAAAATAAGAGAAATCAGAGCTCGAACAGAAAGGTTTAGGTGTTCATTTTTCCCGCGCGCAGTTCGAAGTAGAGAGATACTATGATTGTGGTTCGATGAACCCTCTGCCAAGCACTTAAATGTGAATTGCGGAGTAATTATGTAGCTGTAGATGTAGATGTAGATTTCATTTATTAAAGTCAACAAGTGGCCTACCTCTTAATCTAAATATACAGAGGCTAATAAAAAAGTGAAGCAGCTAGACGACATGGTTAGATTTCAATGTAACTTCGTACTCGTACACACCTGCAGTGAGTATGTATATGATTAGACTGGCAGTTCTCTGTGACTTGTAGAGCGACCACCAGAGTTCATTAGCGATGTTTCTGTTTATACCTGGCCTGTTAGGGTATATGAGAGGCGTAAACAGCGTCAGATGTTGAATGAACACTTCAGAGGACACGGAGATGGCGTGTGCTCGTCTGGGACGGCGTGACCAGCTGGAAAGGGGTTTATTCTGGATCTCTATTTGGCCGACTGGTCGAATCGTGAAATATCCAGATTTGTGAAACATTCGGATGTGACAGTGACCCGGTGTTGGACTACATGGGGACGTGAGGGCAGTCATACTTGTCGTCTACGTTCCAGTCGAAAATTCCCAATCTTTACACTGTCCAGTCTCGCCATTTTCCGAAATGATCATGAAATGATTAGGACAACACAAACGCCCACTTCCCTGGCGGAAAAAATCCTCCAATAGGCTGGTAATCAACCCATGGACCCCGTGATCCAGAGGCAGCAATGCTAGCCACTAGATCACAAGATACGGACGGTAGTGATTGAGGGGACTTTGATGGTACGACGCTGCGTCACGGGCATCCACCGTCCTGATACGTTACCACTCACGCGATAATATCTTTGTGCCTTTTTTCAATAGGACAATTCACGTGTCACTTGTCTGTATGATCTGTCTGCGTGTTGTTAAGGTAATACAGTGGGCAGTAAAACTCCTGGATCTGTACTGATAGAATATGTGTGGCACCAACTTGGACGTCAGATCCCTCCCAGTGAAAGTATACAGATTATCAAGGACCAGTTACAAGAACTGTGGGGCAGTTTGCATTGCGAGAGGATACAGCGGCTTTATGACATCCTTCCCAACAGAATCAGTACATGCATCCAGGCTAGAGATGGTCCAATGCCATTCTGATAAGCGGACTTATACTGCCAAGTACTTTATACACTGAAGAGCCAAGGGAACTGGTACACCTGCCCAGTATCGTGCAGGGCCCCCGAGAGCACGCAGAAGTGCCGAAACACGACATAGCATGGACTCGACTAATGTCTGAAGTAGTGCTGGAGGGAATTGACAGAATGAATCCAGCAGTGCTGTCCATAAAACAGTAAGAGTGTAAGAGTACGGGGGGGGGGGGGGTGGAAAGCTCTTCTGAACAGTACGTTGCAAGGCATCGAAGATGTGCTCCATAATGTTCATGTCTGGGGAGTTTGAGGATCACCGGAAGCGTTTAAACTCAGAACAGTGTTCCTGGAGCCACTCTGTAGCAGTTCTGAACGTATAGGGTGTTGCACTGTCCTGCTGGGATTACCCAAGTCCGTCGGAATGCACAATGGACGGAAATGGATGCAGGCGATCAGACAGGATGCTTCCGTACGTGTCACCTGTCAGAGTCGTATGTAGACGTATCAGGGGTTCAATATCACTCCAACTGCACACGCCCCACACCATTACAAAGCCTCCACCAGCATCAACAGTCCCCTGCTGACATTCAGGGTCCATGGATTCATTGGGTTGTCTCTATACCCGTACACTTCCATCCACTCGATACAATCTGAAACGAGACTCGTCCGACCAGGCAACATGTTTCCAGTCATCAACGGTCCAATGTCGGTGTTGACGGGGTGTAAAGCTTTGTGTCGTGCAGTCATCGAGGGTACACAAGTGGGCCTTCGGCTTGGAAAGCCCATATCGATTATGTTTCATTGAATGGTTCGCACGCTGACACTTGCTGATTACCCAGCATTGAAATCTGCAACAATCTGCGGAAGGGTTGCACTTCTGTCACGTTGAACGATTCTCTTCAGTCGTTGTTGGTCCCGTTTTTGCAGGATCTTTTTCCGGCCGCAGTGATGTCGGAGATTTCATGTTTTACCGGATTCCTGATATTCACGGTACACTCGTGAAATGGTCTAACAGGAAAATGCTCACTTCATCGCTATCTCGGAGATGTTGTGTGGCATCGTTCGTGCGCCGACTATAACACCGCGTTCAGACCGTAGCGGTCGCGCGGTTCCAGACTGAAGCGCCTAGAACCGCTCGGCCACAACCGGCCAGCCGGTGGAGTTCAATTTCGTGGTCTTCAAAAATGGTTCAAATGGCTCTGAGCACTATGGGACTTAACAAAAAAATGGTTCAAATGGCTCTGAGCACTATGGGACTTAACATTTATGGTCATTAGTCCCCTAGAACTTAGAACTACTTAAACCTAACTAACCTAAGGACAGCACACAACACCCAGCCATCACGAGGCAGAGAAAATCCCCGACCCCGCCGGGAATCGAACCCGGGAACCCGGGCGTGGGAAGCGAGAACGCTACCGCACGACCACGAGATGCGGGCGGGAATTAACATGTGAGGTCATTAGTCCCCTACAACGTAGAACTAATTAAACATAACTAACCCAAGGACATCACATACATCCATGCCCGAGGCAGGATTCGAACTAGCAACCCTAGCAGCCGCGCGGTTCCGGACTGAAGCGCCTACAACCGCTTGGCCACCGCGGCCGGCAATTTCGTGGTCTGCTCCACTTCTGGATGCTTCAGTTCTGTTTCAGGCACTGTATAAAGTTGTTTCCGAGTTTCCAACGTAGAAGTGTTCAGCTTTGATAAGTGTTCATGGAAATGTCGTTATTGTCAATTTTATGACGTTGCTCTATTTTCGCACTTTTAATTACATCGAAGGTGCTGCGAGACGAACATAAAAATAAACGAAGTACATAAGATTTAAGTACGTAGGCAGTACTGCCAATCGATGTAATCGGTTGTAAAAGAGATTTGGGTGCTTGCATGGAATCAAGATATTGGTTTCGATGATCTGTTTGGGTGTTTGAACAGACTCTCAGGTTTCATACTCCGGCTGGAGTTGTAATTTTTTCGATGATCTGTTTGGGTGTTTGAACAGACTCTCAGGTTTCCTACTCCGGCTGGAGTTGTAATTTTTGTGAAATGTACTTATTTCTCTGAGGTTATTTATCAACTCATTTTTCAAATCTAGATTTCGTTATTAATATGTTCTCTGGTATAGTACTTTATTTGATGTAGAATGTTTGGACCACTAATTTTTTATGTCAAAAACCAGCTAAACATTTAGAGTGAAGATAAAATTTCATCTCTTCTTTTTGTCTGTAATCTCCTCTGTCGTTAATTATTAATTATGCGTTCTTTAGCTTTCTCTTTTTATTATTTCGAGAAACTTCTTCAAGGCCTTCTTTCAGCTTGCAAACCTTTCTAGTTTTGTGCTTTGTTTTGAAACTTTCCATTTCTGATATTTGTACCTCCAAGATATAGAAAGTATCAACTTTGTCTCGCTTCGAGTAATTTCGATCCATATTCATAATTCGTCAAGAATTTCATCTGTTTTATCAAACTTCAAGGTTCCACTGAGGAAATCGAGTCTTGAGGCTTTCTCAAAATCTGTGAGAAATAACTCGATTAATTAGCCATGTGCTTTCTGTATCCGTGTAATGACTGAAAATTAATAGTTTTTTTGATACAGGAGGTGTTTTTCGGTAATCGCCCAACTACGACTGTGGTCAGAGTTGATGGTCATAACACAACAAACATATAATCTCACTGGCGCACAACACTATCAGTAGAGTGTTAGAGTTGCATTCCAACAGTAGGTCACTAAAGTCTTAAATGGTACCGGTACATTGGTACTTTCGTGAATTTAAAAGGCTCAATGCAGGTAATTCAGTTTTTTGAAACTTCTTGCTCATGGGTGCAGATACACTGATCAGCGAGAACATTATGACCAGCGCCCTACTATCGATGCAAACCCGTCCAGACAATAGCAGCGTCACCTGGCGAAGAAATGACTGCTAGTCAGACACACGCACGGTGCATGTAGTATCAGTGGGCGTGCTGTCCGTAGGTAGAGTAGGGAAGGCGCGCGATCTATCTGAATTTGGCCAAAGGCAGATTGTTATGGCCCGGAGGCTCGGCACGAGCATTTGGGAAACTGTACGACTTGTTGAGTGTTTAAGAAGTGCTGTGGTGAGTGTCTTCAGCACGTGGTGAAACCAAGGTGAAACCAAGGTGAAACCACACCCAGACGTCGTGTGGTTGAGCGACCGCCCCTCATTACGGATGTCGGACGTCGTAGGCTGGGCAGACTGGTGAAAGAGGACAGGCGGCGAAATGTAGCGGAACTAACATCAGACTTTAACTCTGGGCGGAGTAAAAGTGTGTCTGAACACACAGTGCACCGAACACTCCTAACTATGGGCCTCCACAGCCGACGACCCATGCATGTGCTAATGTTAACATCACGACGTCGGCAACTACGACTGAAATGGGCACGTGACCATCGACAATTGACGTTGGTGCAATGGCAGAGCGTGGAATGGTCTGATGAATCCCGATACTTTTTTCATCATGCTGATGTGAGGACGCGAAATCCGTCGTCTTCCAAGGGAACAATTCCTTGAAACCTGTACTGAGGTACGGAGACAAGCTGGCGACGGCTCAATTTTGCCGTGGGGAACATTCACGTGGGAATCTGTGCGTACAGTGGAGCTCGTTCAAGGCACCATGACAGCCAAAGAGTATCGTACACTGGTTGCAGACCACGTAAACCCTTTCACGACGATAGTTCCCGATGGCAGTGACATTTTTCGACAAGATAATACGCTATGTTACAAGACCAGGAGCATCACGAAGCGGTTCGAGGAACACAATGGCAAGTTCGAGTTGTTGTGCTGGCCCACCAATTCGCCAGATCTGAACCCTATCGAACACACCTGGGATGTGATTGAACGCGGCGTCATGGCTCATCGTCCCGCTCCCTAGAATTTACGGGAATTAAGTGGTTTGTGTGTGCAGATGTGGTGCCAACTCCCTCCAACGACCTACCAAGGCTTCATTGCTTCCATGCCACGATGCGTCGCCGCTGTTATCCGTGCCAAAAGTGGACATACCGGCTATTATTGAGGTGGTTATAATGTCCTGGCTGATCACTGCCTGTTTTCAGGCTTTATGGCTCAGCGTCTAATTATGTTGTTGATTAGAGACATACAGAATAGATTTCCGACCGAAGATCGATAAAGAGATGACAGAATGGTAGTTAATGGAAATTCCTCACGTCTTCACGCTGTGAGACAAGCAATACGCAATTTGTGCCGGCCTGTGTGGCCGAGCGGTTCTAGGCGCTTCAGTCTGGAAGTGCGCGACCGCTACGGTCGCAGGTTGGAATCCTGCCTCGGGGAATTGGTGTGTGTGTGTTGTCCTTAGGTTAGTTAGGTTTAAGTAGTTCTAAGTTCTAGGGGACTGATGACCTCATATGTTAAGTCCCATAGTGCTCAGAGCCATTTGAACGATTTTTTTGAAAACGCGATTTGTGGGCCACAGAAAGTAGCTATAGGGATACTATTGTCTGCATTATCAACGGAGATGCGGCAATAGCTCAATCTTAAGGATTTTGGAATGAATCTGTCATCTTATTGGGAAGCATCGGATCGGAACTCTTGTGGAATGAATTTAGTTTCCATAGGAAATGCTAATAGCCACTATCGATCAGAGTTTTTCCAGGTTATTAAACACAATCAGAAAATTCAAGTATCTACGAGGGGGTACTTAAAAATGATACCTCTGAATTTTTTTTATGTGTAATTATTGACATTCTGCATCTTTATTCTTGATATCTACATATTTCTTTCTCAACATAGTCACCCTGGTGACGAATACATTTCTCCCAACGAGAGACCAGTTTTTGGTGCAGTCACTGTAGAATGTTTGACTTCGTTGACTGAGCCATAACCTCACGTCTGCTTCCAACGCTTCATCACTGTCAAAGTGAAGTCCTCGAAGTGTTCTTTAAGCTTCGGTAACATATGAAAATCAGTTGCGGAAAAGTCAGGACTGTGTGGAGGATGATCGACGACAGTGAACCCAAGGTGCCGTATTGTTTCAGATGTCGCAGCGCTCGTGCGTGGTCTGGCATTGCCATGCTGAAGGAAGGGGTGCGCCATGTGTGGACGAACTTTTCAAACTCGAAACTCGACACAGCACACTGTGTCTCACGCACCGACGTAGTTACGTTACACACTGACATGTTACACCCTACAATTCGGGGCCCTCCAGCGGCAGAGGGCTGCAAATCAGTATACATGAAGAATAAAGATGTAGGACGTTAATAACGTTTGTTTTACTTAAAAAAGTTTTAAGAGTTTCACATAAAAAATTCGGCGGCATTACTTTTCAGCACGCCCTCGTATCTCCGAGGTGAGCTCGCACAGAGCCTGAATATGCTTTTGAAGGCTATTTCTGCGTGTATGGCGACGATTACATAGATAGACTCAGACGCCACTTCGCTTTAGGTGTGTATACGTGAATATGTTACTTTGCTCCCTTAAAGTAAATTAAATATTGATTGTGTTATGTCGACATTAATCTCTTTTACATCGTAATGCGAAGTGTTTTTTCTTTGCTTCCTTGTTTCATAAATAAGGCAAAAAATACAGGTTGTAATGTATACTGCAAATTGTGAGATAATTTTTTGTTCTTCAGGAAGCTAGACACATCTCAACGTTCCTCTCTTAGTTGCGGACACATCACCGTGTACTATTATAGTAAATGACATTTGCTGAGATATCTGCCAGAAGTTTTCCATACGCGTCCTTTATTGCTCAATGTCCCTCACTACTCTTTCCTGTCTAACCAGGGTATAGCAGGCACTGCATGTGGAAGCATCGACACTGTTGATGACCTATAGAATCCGATATCGGGCGATGATGCTGCCGACATATTGTTGCTATGTTATCAGTTTTGTTTAATACGGGTGTCCAACTTCAAATTGTTCTCCTTATCTCTTAAAATTGCAGTTGGTTTTCTCGATGGCTTACCTGTACGTACGTAAACTACAGCTACGTCTTTGCGCGTCTCCTCTGTGTAGGGGAGACCGGGGCTATTTGGCACAGATTTTGGTTTTTGATTTTTCTGTTATTTTATGCAATACTTGAAGAGCTTCTGGGGAATGTGACAGACAGCTTAAGTTGCTGATTATAAGAACATGTAGGAACCATTAATTAAATGCATAGTTCGATAATCCCAAACGTATTTTTCCTAAAAGCTTTTAACTCTGCCAACTAACTACGGGTGCGGGTTAGTTGGGGTACCGTATAAATTGTTCAAGAAACTAAGTTCCTCATGAAGAAATAAAACTCGAACAAAAATAAATTCCGCTTAAATACGTAAACAACAGTATGAACCTAAATGTATGAACAAACAATGAATTATTCAAGAAAAATAAATTTTGCTTATTACTATACCTAGCAACTGGAAATTTGTGTGAAGGACTATGGGACCAAACAGCTGAGGTCATCGTTCCCTTGGCTTACACACTACTTAATCTAATCTAAACTAACTTACGCTAAGGACAACACACATATCCATGCCTGAGGGAGGACTCGAACCTACGACGGGGGGATCTGCGTGAACCGTGACTAGACACCTTAAACCGCACGGCTACACCGCGCGGCCGCACAAGTAAAATTTCGGTCGTATCCGACTGAATCATTCTCATCTGGCCATCTGACCATGATGGACAAGCGACTGTCGTTGCCATCGGTTTCTAAAATCTTTCCAGGAAGGAAGGAAGACTAAGATTTAATGTCCCGTCGAATTCTAGGTTATTAGAAATGGAGCACAAGCGAAAAATATTTAAAAGAGGGGAAAGGAAATCGGCGGTGATCTTTCAAAGTAACGATCCCGGCATTTTCATGGAGTGATCTAGGTAAATCACGACAAACCTAAATTTAGATGGCTGGATGCGGATTTGAAAAGGCGTTCTCGCGAATGCGAGTCCAGTGTGGTAACACTGCGCCATCTCGCTCGGTAATCTTTGCAGCGTACTGGCGAGGATGGTGCTCCACCAAAGCAGAGTCATTTACATGAAATTCAGGCTCATCAGGCCATTGGCAGTGAGAGAGTTTCGTTGTTGGTCTTGTTCGAGGTGAACTGTGGCATCTTTTTCAGATTCTTCACGATTCATGGGAACTGTCGAATGAGAACCGTGATCATTGTCTAGGCAGAGACTAAGCTCTTCGCCATGGAGAGATTGTGGTGAACTGTCGCTAAGGAAGGCCAAACTGTCGTCACTTCGGGCATAACTAACGTCTGACACGCCGTCGCCAGTAGCCGTACAAGAAAATTCAGATCGATATTTCATGGAAAGTATTTTCTTCTTCGATTTTCCGACCGTAGCCATTTCCCCCTTCTTAACTGTACACGGCTTTTTCTTCTTATTGGTCCTTCCAGAACGTTTCTATCTTTGATAGGACCACCTGTTAGAGTAGCGCTAAAATTTCTCTTTCGGCTGTCGGTGGATTGCTCTCGTATCACGGCTGCGGGAAAGGGTGACTTTCTTCTGGGGTGATGTATATTTATTCATTTTTACAGCAACTGGTTGTTTTTTAATGAGAACTAATGGCGGGGTTAGTTGGCATGGGTGTGGGGTGAGTTGTCATAGGTATTCCAACGGATCCCATACTTACCTATACCAACTAGCCGCACGGCGAAATCAAAAACGAAATGGATTCTACACAATCATAAAAATGAGAAACAAAACATTATCATACATGCATGCAAGCACAGTAACCACTCTTTCTAAAGCCACCATCAGTGCGCCTCAGTTCGCTCTACAGGACAAAAAAATTTACGAAAAATAAATTTACTCATCAGTCAGAAAAAAAGACGAAACAGGGGTTCTTCCTTCGTGACGGTGGATGGCGCACCTTTGCATACACTCCACATTTGGACGATGACAGCGTTCTAGCGCCACAGTGACAGGAAATAAAAACTGCGTGCCAACTAGCCTCTTGTACCAAATAACCCTGTCTTCCCCTACAGATACCATACCTGTATTTCTAAGTGGCTTAACTATATGTTAATGCGACTCTTGGTTCTGCCGTAAGATGGAACCGCGACACTTCTGTAACGATGCTTCTGTAAACTTGTAAACGAAGTTTTATATATGACACAACTGCAATTAGAAGTTCTCTGTCTGTATTGGAGTTTCAAAATCTATTCACTGGCTGAAACACTTACCTGATGAAATATCTTTAGCTGTTTGCTATAGTTTTAACTTTTTATTCAAGGACGTAAAATAAATAAAGAAAATTTTTTTTTTCTTTTTAACTTCGCTTCGTGGAAAACAAAGGATCGTACAGGATTAAATGTTTATTTGAATTTAAATATCAGATACTGTACTTCGTGGCTATATTTTGCTTTGGATATGCTCAGCTAACGTTTAATTGCTGTTTTCTTCTGTTTCGACTGATTACCAGTACCACTTCGTGCGGGCAACATTTTCGTAGAGTTCTGCATCACGTTTGGTCTTTCTCCTTTAAAATTGTGGTAACAAAATAAGTTTTGCATTGTCTTTTTGTTTTTGAGTTATATTAGCGATAAGCCATCGAATAAGTAACAATATATAGATCTAGTTTTCTGGTAAACATCTTTTTGAAAATAACAGCATCAATAACTATCGTCTGTTTCAGACAATTTAAAATTATCATTTACTATATTGATAACTTCTCTTTGAAAATCACATTTAATATTATTCTGTATTGTCAGAGATGATGTCAACGTTTTATTAACTTTAAAAATTAGTATGTTGTGTCATGGTTAGTACAAATGATAACTAAAGGATTGACATAGTAACTGGGAGGTACTGATAACGAAGAGGAGTATCGAAACGACTGCCCTACGTCTGATCAGGAATATCGAAAAATGACATCAACAAATTTTCGCAACCAAATTTGTCATGTTTAGCTTCTCGAAGCTAATGTTTAATGCCGAATATGAGGAAGTTTATGATGAAGAACCAATCAGGTGATTATCAACAAGGACGGTGGATATGGTAGAAGTGGTTTCTGCATCTTTCATGAAGATCAGGCGTTTTACAAAGACGAAACTTAAAACTCCCGTGTCGACGTTAATGTGAAGGAAACGGTCATTAGCTGACTATCTTTACGGGAAACAAATTAAAAAAAAAATGGTTCAAATGGCTCTGAGCACTATGGGACTCAACTGCTGAGGTCATTAGTCCCCAAGAACTTAGAACTAGTTAAACCTAACTAACCTAAGGACATCACAAACATCCATGCCCGAGGCAGGATTGGAACCTGCGACCGTAACGGTCTCGCGGTTCCAAACTGCAGCGCCTCTTCGGCCGGCAGCAAATTTTTAAGTCAGAGGTAAAAGAAGATAAGATTTAGTTTCAAAACAAGTTTTATTACATTAAAAAAATATCCCATATGCAACTTCTTCCTTCCATATGCAACTTCCTTCCATATGCAACTTCATTAAAAAAATATCCCATATGCAACTTCTTTTGCTACCACCTCTTTTTAAAACGAAAGCGATACTTCGTCTATAAACAGGAACTGCAATTCTTCTGGAGACTATAAAGGATAGTATGCCACTGCCGAAGGTAAGTAGTTATCTAATACGGTATTCATCTGATAAAGCTAGAAAACTTCGGGAGAATTTGCGTTAATGCGAGCTCTGAAAACTAAAAGAGCATCAAAGGGCGCAGTGGGCGTCGGGTACTGAATTCTGCTATAAACAGCGGCACGAGACCAACTATAGTTCACAGTCTGCTGGACTAGACAGAATAGCAAAAATGGTAGCACCTGGAGAATACGGCTGAGTCAGTCGTCGAAATATTGTGAAGAAAATGGAAAAAATAGCTCAGCTGTATACCCGGAAGACCCATCGGTACACGAATTGACTGCGGGTCTGTCTTCTTCGCCTGTCCATATTCTTTTCACAGGGCGTTTAACAAAACATATCAACGATAATATTTCGGCCACAGTTTGGAAAAGCCCAACCGTGTGGACACCACCGTTTTCTGATATCTCCAGAGGTTTTCCAGATGCATGGCCGGCAACATCGTCTGATCTGAATCCACGTGACTTTTGACTCTGGGAGGACATGTTCGTTCTTTGCCTGGTCAGAAGGCCAGTAAATAGGAACAAGTTGCTCAGGTTCCACCGAAACTGCAGCGAGCAACAGTTGATTGTGTCGTTTTACGAAAGCAACGTCTCGTCGACGTCTACAGTGCCCATATTGTAAGCGGCGGTTAATAATAAAATAAAAGTTATGGCTCTCTCACTTATTTGACCTTTTCTGCTTCCCGTTCCTAATCCATTACGTATGGAAACATTTATATACGTCTTTATTGCATTCACAGCTCCAGATTTGCACCTAGTGGCCGAAATTGAAACTAAATTTTTTCCAGCATTAAAAGGGTTCCGAATCAACGCATTAGAATATCTACCAAGTTTCGCTGCCATATGCTAATTACAGTAAATACTAAACCTCTGTGAGTAGCTGCACTTTAATTATAAAAACTCAGTACGATGTCCTCTATTTCTGTTCCTTGTGGACGGGAAGAACGACTGTCGGTAATCCTCTATCTAAGTTTTAATTTCTCTGATTTTATAAACAGGGTCGTGTGGGTGGAAGTAACTTGACACTTGCCCATTCTTTCAATGAATATGCTCTGCGTTTTATCGGTAAACCTGTCCGTGATCCGAGGGTTCAATAAAAAAAATCGGCAGCGTTTACATTTTGTAATGTATCAGTCGCCAGTTCCAGAATACTGCTTCGTGCATCCTGATGGACTCCTGCACCCGACTGTTTAGTACGAAGTACGGAATAACTTGGCTAGCGTATGTGTGTTCTGCTTGGAATCAGAAATGAACAAGATTCTACGTTTATGACCAAGTGCTTCCCTCCATAGAACCGAGGCCACGAAACAATAAATGGGAGATATCAGGTTTACGATGAAATTATTTGTTTTTCGCACTACGTTAATGCGATACTATTTGTGTTAAATTTATTATTATTTTGTACCGCTGTGAACACTGATTTGTTAATTATACAAGGGCTATTCGAAAGTAAGGAACGATCGGTCGCGAAATGGAAACCACAGAGAAAATACGATGAAACTTTGTGCAGATGTGTTGGCACTGTGTAGTGTGCCCGTAGATAGCGTCACGCCGCTCTTCTCAGTTCTGAGCGCACAGTGGGTGCGTGAAGCTGCGTAGAAAGTCACCCGCCAAGTAAGGTGCCTGCCGAGAGATTTCACCTGATTTCATGCAACGTCACATTACCTAACTGTGATGCATTTCCTTCTTCATGACAATTCTCGGACACGTATTGTAGGGGCAATGAGGACGCTCCTGCAGAGTTTTCCATGGGAAATGTTTGATCACCCACCATACAGCCCCGACTTAGCTCCATCCGATTTTCATCTCTGCTCAGATGAACCGCTGGCTGTGAAGACAATATTTTGGCTGCGGTCCAGCGTATAAAATTGTGGGAAGGGAAGGAGACATTGGAAAGTTGGTATAACGCTACGCCAGAGCGGCGACTATATAGAGAATAGTTGGAAGATGTAGCTAACTGTCGCAAATAAAACAGTTTTGATTCTCACTGTGGTTTCCATTTCGCGACCGATCGTTCCTTACTTTCCGAATAAAAGAAACAAATACCGTCCGAACAGGTCTTGAAGGCCCAACGATAACGACTGGCCGCCGTGTCATCCGCAGACCTTAGGCGTCGCTAGATGGCCATTATCAGTTTTCGTGAACGCAGTCGCTACTTCTTGATCAGGTAGCTCCTCAATTGGCCTCATGAGGCCTGAGTGAACCCCGCTTGCCAACAGCCGACAGCACTTAACTTCGGTGATATGACGGGAACCGGTGTTACGACTACGGCAAGGCCATTGGCCTACGTCCCGAATAGCCCTCGTATTTTACTATCTTCTGCTGGATTAATGTAATAAAATGGTTCAAATGGCTCTGAGCACTGTGGGACTTCACATCCGAGGTCATCAGTCCCTTAGAAGTTAGAACTACTTAAACCTAACTAACCTAAGGACATCACACACATCCATGCCCGAGGCAGGATTCAAACCTGCGACCGTAGCGCTCGCGCGGTTCCAGACTGAAGCTCCTGGAACACTCGGCGACACCAACCGATTAATGTAATAGGTTTCGAAAATGTTGTGAGGACGTGTTATTGTGATGGGATATGTAAATTGGCGAGTGTGGGGAGGAGGGCGTATGTAATTTTTGTAAACTTAGTTTTCGTTGCTTCCATATCTTCATTGTGTGTGTACGTACACTTTTATTATGTGTTCGGATCTTCTCATATTTCTTAAAGAGCATAGAATGTAGTACCATTAGAAAGGGCTCCATACTCATTCATTATTTCTTTTATTTGTATTATGGCTTTTTGTTTATAGTGATTTTCTTCTATTATTTGTTTCTGTGGAGGGCTTTTCTGTATTTAAGAGTTTTTAGGTCGGTGCTTCTATCTGTTGTCCGCCCTGACAGCTGAGTGGTCAGCGCAGCGGTCTGTCACGCCAAAGTACCCGGGTTCGACTCCGCTCAGGAACTAGGTGTTGTGTTGTCCTCATTATCATTTCTTCATTATAAGTGGAAAGCAACGTGAAACCACTACTGGAATCACTTCCCTAGACGCTCATGCTGTGAACCTCTCTGACGAGGCTTCCCCCATGACAAGACTTGCCATAAGGCAGGCCCGTGGTTCACATTCATAAGGTGCTCTGCAAATACGGAATGATGGCTGTTACCCTTGAGTGTTCTTCTGTGTTCTGCTTACTTAATGTAGTAATTTCTATCCGAATCCCTACATTATTCCTCAAAGGCAGTTATTAAAAATCGAAAATGTGTAAAAATATTTGTTACAGTCAATGAATTCCAGTGCAAAGGATACTCATTACTCTGTTCTGAAACTTACTTTGCGTCTTGGGTCATTGCGCTATGTACATTTTTAAGGTAATAGTGTTTTCTTTATTTATTAAATTTCAGTACCGTTGGTGATAATATTGGTGAATATATTGTTCATTGCAGTTGTGTCTTTTCTTATGAAGTGGTACAGTTACAGCGCTTTTTCAGTTTTGGATAATTCTTTGATTAGGAAGGCTGTCAACAAATAATTTGAGAGTTTTAATTTGCGTTAATTTCTGTTGCAATATGTGGTCAACGGCCTTGCAGCAGTGGATACACCGGTTCCCGTGAGCTCACCGAAGTTAAGCACTGACGGGCGTGGTTGGCCCTTGGATGGGTGACCATCCAGGCCGCTATGCGCTGTTGCCATTTTTCGGGGTGAACTCAGCCTCGTGATGCCAATTGAGAAGCTACTCGACCGAACAGTAGCGGCTTCGGTCAAGAATACCATCTTACGACCGGGAGAGCAGTGTGCTGACCCCATGCCCTCCTATCCGCATCCTCCACCGAGGATGACACGGCGCTCGGATGGTCCCGGTAGGCCACTCGTGGCCTGAAGACGGAGTGCTGTTGTTGAAATATGTAATCTCCAGGCGCCATTCTTTTCTTCATGCCTAGAACTGGTTTATACTCTACATCTGGGACTACTTTCAGAATGTCGTTAATTTTATTATAGATCATCTGTGTTTTGGCTCATTGCTTGAAACATAAATTTAATGAAATCTCCAAACGCTTGTATATTTTTTGTGTCTGCGTTGTCAGTTACTGGCACAATATACAATCTCAATGCATTAAATGTGATTTCTACCCATCAGAAATTTCAGTCTCGCTTTTTTTAAACAATCTCATTGTTTTAAGTTGTTACAGTTACCAAAATTCCATTATTGTTTTTAGATCCGCTTGAGGGCATTTTCATATTGTGTTCTTTAATTTAGTCTCTTCTGTAGTGTCCCTGTTAATGTTTGCTTGAAGCTCTTGCCTTGTCTTTCATAGTTGTGTTGTGCCGTATGAGATTATATATTATTTTGCAATCCTCGTTCTTCCAACATATACCCGTGATATCCTGTATAATTTTAATTGTTTGGTAAAATATATAAATTTAAATTTTTATCTTATGAAGGACCGAGTTAAGGGTGGACATGTTTTCCGTCTCCACAGACTTTGCTAATGAGTGTTTCCTGGCAGCTGACTCAAACTTTCCCACTGAATAATTAGTTTTCACATTTTTTCTTACTTTAGCATTAAAATCTCCCATTAATATCTGATAATGGGATTTTCTGTCATTTCACAGTTTCTGTTTTTCTTCATGGAGGTTATCTATCTCGTCTTCAGAATGCGAGGTCGTTGGTGCACAGACTTGAATAATTTTCATTAAAATTCTGTTGTTGATTTTTAAAGCAGATGTTGCTGTTCTGACTGAGATTCTTTCAATATCCGAAAAATTACGATAAAATTAGTTGTTCAGAAATGATGTAGTTCCCAATTTGTTCCCATGTTGTGTTTCTGTCTTCTGATTTTAATTTTGTCTGATCTTCAATTTTAGGCAGAACTACTAATAAACATATTCTGCCCAATTCAATGTTCAATAATCCTCCATCCAACTCCACTAACCTATCACCTAATCCTAGAATTGCGCAATATAGTGCCCTTATATAAAAAGCAATAAACGAAATTGGTCATTTAAAGTTCATTCTATTGTTTATGTCTTTAGCCATACATCGTGCTTTATTTTACAAGGTGCTGTACATAGAGCTTTTAGTCCGAACTTTATTCATCCTGTAACTCACTATGGAAGTGTTTCGGTTTAATAGAATATAGAGTTCTGCTTGAAGTATCACATCTTATGTGCTTCTAGTATCAACAGGTGCTGTGGTTAAATGTAAAGATAGAACTTGAAAGATTTACTTCGTAAATTTAGATGTTTACACAGCCTAAGTGTAATCTATACTTGTTTCATAACACGAGTTCATTTAATGTCTCAAGGACATAGAGCAGTGATAAAATTTCATTGCAGATTTCTTGAGATGTACGGTCGAGTTGTTGTACCGCAGCGAAAGAATCCTTCGAGATTTCTTATTTTCATCCTAAATGCAACAATTAAGTTTTGTAAGAAAGTTGGTAATGAACAGAAGACAATCTTCGACGGCGATACAGATACGCGGAGTTTAATGGGCTAAGTATTCACATTACATATGGAGCAAAGCCAATGAACTTTGTTTTTAATGAAGCAAATACATCGAAGTTTGTAACCTGGACAGATTGTGACTAAGGTGCAATATATTTTTCCGATCAAATACTGGAAAAAGAAGAAGCAGTACGTCTTTCTAATGTTAAGGGTTTTCAGTACTCATTTGTATGGGGAGTATGTGAAAGACAAAAATTCAGCTTCATCGTAGCTCAAAACACTGGACCACAAAAATTTCGAAATTTAACTTACATTCATACATTCACAGCAATTAGGTTTTTGATAGAGGATGCTTCCTACAGTTCCATTTCTCAATACTTTCCACTTATAGTTGCTGAGTATCAGCTGCTCTTAAGACGAATAGAATACATAGAACCTTGTCCGGAAGGTAGGCGACGTTTATTGCTAATTTATACGGAATGAAACAGTACAGTACATCAGGTCGCACAGTTTGGTGAAATACTATTTGTCAGTAAGAAATACAAGCCATACAGGGCGTTTAATACATGTTACCTACGATATGGTAAAACTACAAAATTGAATTTTAAAATGATGTAAAACGTATAAATATTTACACGTTAATTAAAAATTATCCAAATGTAATTGCGTGACAGAATGTTCAAACATTAATCATTAATGGTAACCTAAGACGAAAGGAAGTCCACGAGTTATTTTCAGTGTGTTCTTTATCAATAAAATAATACCATACCTGCACTATTCGCATGTGTCTGCTAAAGTAACCAGGCAATCTATGGGAGATCCTTAAGACCACTTGAATCCAGCCAATTTAGCACGTTATTGTCTAGTTCTTACGTAATTTTCCAGTGGGTTTACTACAAAGAAGGGCGAACCCAGAAAATGGGTAGTAAAACAATTCTCACAGAAAATACAAAGTTTTTCCAAAAAATATTTAAACGGGAAGAACAAGAAAAGAATTACCAACTGTCTCATGGGACGTTTATTTACATTTCTGTATCGGGAATATACGTTAGCAGAGAAATAAAAAAGTACTTCTGCGCATTTATTAAAGATGTGAACCCTATAAATTGCAAATAGATCATTGATAACATGTCACTTTCTTAGGTATGATAAATTCCCATCCGTCCATCTCGAATTAGGTTTTCTGTGGTTCCCCTAAAACACCTCAAAAGGAGTTGGTTCCTTTAGAAATCACCCAACCCCCCTAACCATTTCCTTCCTCATTTCATCTTACTAAAGAACTAGCCGCTTGTGAGACCGTAAGCTCTAAGCCTCCTTCTTATTTCAAGTCGTGGGACGAACAAGGAAACGTATTTTGTATTAATTTAAAACGTATACGGTCATTCATCTGGAGTGCTTTAACTAAACGACGGATGGTACAAGACCGGATAGGCCTTTAAAGCATTTACAGCGAATTATAAGTATTCAGTCGCTTGGACAATTCGTTGTATGTAATAACGGTACGTTCATTGTGTCCACCCCTAACATAACGAAACTTGTACTACAAGATCTCGTAAAAGATACGAAAAAGATAAATGTTTATGTGCGCGGTATACCTTAAGAAATACTGTTCAAAAATGGCTGTTAAGTTTAGACCATGAGGGACTACTGCTAGAGATGAGACATAAGGTCATCGGTAATTTCTAAAGTTTGTCTTCTTGAAATGTACATAGAAAAATAATTTTGATATATGTTAGTTCTTAGAGCCACCCGTGCAAAACCGACCCTCCGACAGACTGAACGTCAGATTATTTATAGTTTTAGTGATGTAATAAAGCAAATACACAGAAATATTGGTAGTGATTTAAAGAACGTCGACAGTGTATTTAAAATAGTAAACGAAACAAGAATTTTTTAAAAAAGTTAATGTCTCAAAGTGTTCTTCTCATTTGTGTTTCAGGTAACTTTCAAAGAAATTGATGTCCTAGTAAATGAAAGGTTTTTTCATTGCCAACAAAAATTAATCTGTAAAAATTACAAACCGAGAGCCTGAAGTAATCAGAATTAAATTGGGTCTTGTTATGTCGATACACAGCACAAGTTCATTATCTCACATTTAACTCACATGTTGTTACACAGAAATAATTTGTAGCGTTTGAGAAAACGCAACACACTACTTTAGACAGAGTGTTTTTGCAGCAGTTACATGATCATAATCAACTCAGTCGCTGCGAAACACTTAGCTCATTAACGTAAGATACACTTGCACTACGCTAACGTTTGTTACAGATTTTTTACTTTTAACATCCCCTCTGCTTTCTACAGTAGTGGGCATCTTCTGAAGTTATTTTAACAGTGCCGTCTAATCTTTCAAATGACACATACTACAATCACATAAGCGCAAATTATCTACTCTGATGACTTGAATTAAACCTAAGCTTTAACTTCATGCTTATTATGCTTCGTCTACACTGTTGAATTTAAAACAAATTTCACAAGTAGGCATCATCTACTTCTAAAGCAATGTTATTACGTCGTTTGAAGTCTATAAAAATACCTGAAGAAAAAATTACTGGTACTGAAAGGAATTTCCGGAAGCAACTTAGGCCGAGGTAATGTACGTTTTGGCAGAACTGAGAAAACTTGTGTCAAATGATAACTTTGGATCTCATGGAAACTTCTCTTACATAACGACAGTGAAAACAACATCCATTAAATTTTTGCTGGATTGTATTTCTCGCAGCTATGCCTATATTTATTTTAAATTTATGTGTTTTTGTTCTCAGTAATACTGTGGCATGTGCAGACATTTACGCTAGCAGGGTAAAATCACAATCTTTCATCAGTGTCCATACGTCGTAGTCAGTCTCCAAAATGTCATTTTCTCTGAAAAGCCAATGTATTGATTCTAATGTCTTACTGATTTGCAATTCCTCTTTAACACACTGAATTCTATAATTAGCTGGCGCAAGCGCAATGAACTGAAACTTTGCCTGTATTCTCTGCATATACATCCTTTCTCTGCAAACCACTGCGAAGTGCATCGCATTAGGCACATTTCATTTTACCACTTTTGTGGTCTTTCCCGTTCCATTCGCATATGAAGCGCAGGTAGAGAGATTTCTTAAATGTCTGGACTTACTGTGATTAGTCCAATCTTGACATTTTGGTCTCTACGGAGAGCGACACGTAGAGGTTGTAATACATTCCTTGATTCCCCGCTGAATATTGCTTACTGAAACTTTGTAAACAGGCTTTCGCGGGTCAGTTGGTGTCAGTCTCTGAGCGTCTGCTAGTTGGAATGTTGCAGAACAGTTCGGTATCGAATTTATTTGGAATATTAACTTTTCCGTTACTCGAGATAAATCGACTTCTTCTCTCACGAATGAGATGACAAACGCTGAGCAAGTACATTAAAAGAAATAAGCGACAAGTTCATAATGTATCAAAAGAGAGTAATGAAACTTCTTTGCAGATTAAAACTGTGTGCCGGACCGAGACTCGAACTTGTCACCTTTGCCTTTCGCGGGCAAGTGCTCTACTTGCCCGCGAAAGGCAAAGGTCCCGAGTTCGAGTCTCGGTCCGGCACACAGTTTTAATCTGCCAGGAAGTTTCATATCAGTGCACACTCCGCTGCAGAGTGAAAATCTCATTCTGGAAACATCCCTAAGGCTGTGGCTAAGCCATGTCTCCGCAATATCCTTTCTTTCAGGAGTGCTAGTTCTTCAAGGTTCGCAGGAGAGATTCTATAAAGTTTTGAAGGTAGGAGACGAGATAATGGCAGAAGTAAAGCTGTGAGGAGGGGCCGTGAGTCGTGATTGGGTAGCTCAGATTGTAGAGCACTTGCCCGCGAAAGACAAAGGTCCCGAATTCAAGTCTCGGTCCGGCACACAGTTTTAATCTGCCAGGAAGTTTCATATCAGCGCACACTCCGCTGCAGAGTGAAAATCTCATTCTGAAAAGAAAGAAATGTTCTCCCTGAATTTTTATGCATAGAGTTTTAAGGAGTAATATCAGATATTTGAGGAAGTGATAGTATCGACGCTGCGAAGTAAAAATTTGTACAGATTTCACCAAGTATGGGGTGACGGTGATCTGAAGTTGGTACATAGAGCTCTTTCAAAGAGCAAATGCAGGTAGACCATTGGGCTTTCTTCACTGAAAATGAGCGGAAGAACATTTGTTGGCTAACGCCTCGTCGACATAAGAGCTATCAGAGATGGAGCACACTCTTAGTTGAAATAAGTACGGGGTTGGGGAGGGGGCAGGACCCGAGGGGGGGTTGAAAAATCGCCAACAGCTTATTTAAGAAACCGTCCTGACGTTCGTATAAAGCACTGTGTCGTAACCACAGGAAACCAGAACGGTAGAATGAATCCACCCCATGTACGGACCTAGCTCCATAATAACTACGTAATATAGCTTTTTTCTAGTGAAGTTTCATGCTTAGATACATTAAAATACCGTTTCGCTATGGATGCGTGCGGTGATGCTATTGAAGATGTCTTATCGGCGCCTAGCGTCAAACCGAACCCTCACACAGGCACTATGTACGATGACTCCCAGTAAAATCGGTTTATTCTGTTTCCATTTGACTATAAGCCTGATCTGCCATGACGATGGTACCGCTAATCGTGCTAATCGTAGGTTGATACCGCAGAAATATCTGTCTTTACTCTAATGCATGAACATCCTCAGGGATCACGTGTCTGTCAGCCAGCATACCCGAATTTCTCCCGGAACTGTCGCGCTCCTATTAATATTTCTTCTAGAATTAAAGAACGCATGCATGACAGAAGTACACGGATGAGACAGTTGAAATGTGCGTTGAGGACAGTGTACTGGAAACTATTCGATTGTATAATCATTTTTTACCTCAACGATTGTTTAATATAGAAAAAATATCCATATCACGGTTTCGGCAAATAGTTTCCATCTTCAGATGAACCTAGTCCACAAATTTTTCATGGAGATAAAGAAATACAGTCAAGCAATTTGAACATCATGAAGTCTTTTATCATGTGATGGTATGATGCCGATTCAAATGTTAAATGACTTTATGATGTTCAAAGTGCCCAACTATAATCTGTTACCTGTACGAACCTTTTTGTGGATGAAGCACATCTGAAGATGGCAACTATTTGCTAGAACCGGTAATGTGAACGTTTTTCATATATCTAAGTGATCGTTGATGTAATAAAATGATTATAAAGGTCACATACTTCTAGGTGGCTGTATTTAAATTTTTAAAAATCTGTTCAATTGATTTTGAATCAATAAATGAGTTAATAAGTGATATATTTCCTCTCTATTTTTTGTGAGGTTTGTTTTCTTGTGTAACTCTCGGTCTTAACACCTTGCTTACTGAGAGCTGGGGACGTATTTTTTTTATCATTATTACTCTAAAATAGCCGTACTAGGCCTCTCCTCTAGAAAAAATTCTGCAAAATCTGGAGCACACTTTTTGCTGTTCCCCGTTAAATCTAGAAAGCACAAACTCGAAAAACATGAATAGCTTGAATTGGGAGGGATAATGCCACTTCATAGATAGAGGAGAGGTACTAACCAAACATATTAGTTACACGAAGATTCAGGGTCATTTTAGACCATCGAAGCATCAAAATGTACTTAATTGCACACTGGGAAAGAGCTAGACAAAATATTAGTTGTAGATGGTTATAACGCAGAATCAAAGGATTAGCACGCGGAAGGTTGATAACAAGACTGACGGCAGCGTCGTGCATACAGACGGCCAGCCCCACGAGCGGCCGGCGTGTGTATCAGATGTGGCGCTATGAGAAAACTGCCATGTGAGCGCCACAGCCGCTCGTAATTACTTGATGAGCAGCCGGCCAATATGGCGAACCTGTAATAACCACGCAACTACGCCAGTTGCTACAAATTAACGTTAACGTACGAAATTTCCACAAAAATACAATTACCGTCTACGTTCCCTTCTGGGAAATTCATGGACAGCTCCTGGTGTAATAGCGGGTTCTCCGGAGAAATGTTGGCATATCTTAAAGAGAGTTTACCACAGACTAGAACAAGCGACGCTTTTTTTCGGAACATATGCCGCTGAAGACTACGTTTTAAATAATGGAACGAATTTTGTAAGAGATCGGCCTGCTATATCGGTTAATGAGAGAACGTATCCTTACTAAATTTCTAATCGGTGTGGCAACAGAAAATTGCCGCCGTTTTTCACACTGGACCCATTGTGACAAAGTTCAGTGTCGTGAATGTTGAATGTGCCTCTTTGGAAGGGCTATGTTTATTGCTGCTCCTCTGAGAAGAACTGACACCGACTCCTCGGCTATACCCCGCTTTCTGCCTGTCTTGCTAACTGCCACTCCAGAGACAACATGCATGTGGCCGAAAAAACGGACTAAATGGAAAATTGCTTAATTTCCTTTGTTGCCTGCATTTCTGAAATAATGAAAGCGTCGCTTTGCATCTGCACGTGAAGGTCCGAGATAAGCGTTTTGTGTGAGTCTGCCGCAAAGAAAGAGTCCACTGTCCAGTGCTGGAGGATTGCCAGTATTAACGTCCTCCTACCGATATTATGTAATTAATGTGATGGATGCGTAAAAATATTCTGTACTTCCCTGTTCATAGTTTCATTTAGCAGCATTTTCTGTGTACAGACTAAATCTAAAAACATCCAGCACTGTAAAGTCCTCCACAGATATATATTGGCACTTAATATTACTTATTAAGCATCTGTAGCTCAATGTGCTTGCAGACCAAAGAGATAACATACTTTAAGAACGCTTATTCTAAATATTCGCAGTGGATCGAATATGGACAATGATAAACCAGAATGTCAGTATCAAACACAATTCTTGGCAGCAAATTCAGAATGTGTTTACGGTTCATTATGTCAACAGAAATATAACTTAATAACAACAGCTTTTATCATCAGTTGCAAATTTGTGGTAGCTCAACACGAAACCTCGATCTTGAAGAAGGTATTATGGTGTACTGTGTTTACCATTGTTACAACTGTGCAATTGAAAAATATATTATACCAACTGATGTCATAAAGCTTCCTTCTTGCGTATCGTCAAGAATGGACAGTTACACAGGCAAATCTTTTTAAGCAACGTAAAGAGTGCTACACGTTCACATGAGTTTACCAGCGTCACCATCACATTTTTTAACACATTGTAACATGGTTCACGAAAATCGCTGTGTAAGTTGGATATTTCTTTATTTCGCAGAACTAGTTTCGGGCGTTACACACACCAATTTGAAATCCGACGCTTCACCAGCTACTTAACTTTCTGTTGGCTCGATACGACCCGATTTTGATGTATTTACTGCTTTGTGCGAGAAGCACTCTGTATTTGCATAGGACATTTCTATTTGTGCATGCAGAATGTGTGTACAGTTTTTGTCGTGTATGGTGTAGCGTACTTGAGTAGAACAGCGCTCACGACGGGTACTTATGTTTTGCCGACGCAAACTGTCCGCTTGTGGACGGTCCACTCACAAACCAACGACCGAACCATAGACTTTTAAGTTTTTCGATGTTTCCCTTCATCACTTAGTGAACATGTAGGGAGGGTTTATTTGGAAAAAGAAGAAAAATACCACACAGTCAGCTTCCTTCCCTGATCTGAGAGTGTGCTGCGCCACTAACGACCTCGAGTCGACGACACGTTAAACCCTAACTTCCTACCCTAATCCAATGCCACATGTGTTCGTGTCATCTATTTAGACGCCCAAAAAAATGTACCATCTCGATAACAGCATTAACCCGTACGTGTTTGAGCCGACTGTTGTACATCTTCCTGATATTTGGAAGGGAAGTCATACAACACACCTTGCAGTTGTTCTGTATTATGATATATTTTGGTTCTGCCGTCGACTGTGGGCGTAACACTCGGTAACAGTTCGGCGAAATAGGGGCTTATGCAACACAGCCTTTACCGGTCACCTGATCACAATGGATTTCTGCAAACATATCCAAACAAGAGAATACCGCACCCTCATAATGTTGTGCCACAACGATTTGGCAACAAAAACAAATTACTTCCACAGATTTCTCCATTTTGAATTTCCAAGTTTAATTTTTTTGAGAGAAATGGAGTTTACTGTACGAATTTAAAATAAATTAATACATTACGAATTGCTAATAATATTGAAATAAAAGTAATTCTGTGTTAAAAACCTTATAATTGTTACAATGTTAATGTCTCTGAAACATTTATAGTAATGCTGTATAAAATTCCATTATAACTGCAGCATAACACTGGTTCACACAAAAATGTCAGGCTTTGTTTACTGTCTTCTTTCTCGATGAAATATAGAGCATTGCTGTAAGACCCTGAATGGGTGCTGCCGCAAGAGAGGTCTTAACTCTAGAGCTGCTGATCAGAACATAACATTCCGTTCTTCAAGGAGAAAGCGTTGCGTTGGCTGCCTGCGAGAAACTCTTCCAGCATAATCTTCACTGATTAGCAGCTATTTATGGTAAACACAGCAAGGAAACGTAATAATAAATGATCACGTGATGTAGTACTTTCAATAATATTACTATACTGTATAAATCGAAGAATAGAATAAACTGCAAAAAATACCATTATATCGAAAACAATTATCCTAGTAGAAATCTGCTTAGAGGAGAATATGGAAGGTTTGCTCGTTACGTTACCGACACTGAGGCCTTCGATTAAAATGGAATTGGCAGATAGGTGTCAGGTTCTATTGAAGAGACGTTGATTCATATTACTCGTATGTTCACCAGCAGTGAATTTTCAAAAACATAGTACACAAGGAACACCACCAATTTTCTTTCCACTGACTTGTGCACGACAGCAAATTCGAGGGAGCATGTGCGCGATAATCATCACCAGTTATCTTTTTTATTAACAGCTGATTTATCTTTTAACCGATTTTCTTATATCTGGTCACTTAAAAGGAGTTTTAGGAATCGTTCATTTCAAGGTGTTGGAACTTTATCTGTTCAGATGATACGTATAATAAAATAAAGTTTTGTAAATAGTGTGGTTGGTGAGGTGGAAGGAGAGAGGTATTTTTTCCTGTGGTTAATGGGTGGAATATCCAAGACCTATGTATTTTTTTGTTTGTTACTTAACACACACACAGAGCGAGTCGGTGCAGTGGCTAGCACACTGCATTCACATTCGGCAGGACGCCGGTTCAAATACCCGTCCGCCCATCCACCTTTAGGTTTTCCGTAATTTCCCTAAATCACCCTAGGCAAATGTTGGGATGGTTTCTTTGAAAATGGTACTGCCGATTTCCACCTTCGTCCTTGCGTAATACGAGCTTGCACTCCGTCCCTGAAGACCGCGCTTCCTTCCTTCGTAACGCAAGCACTGAAAATGAAGAATGTGCAGAGCGACACTATGCAGCGTTACGCAAGCGTCTACGCAAAGAAAGCCATCAATGATGAAGCAACCACAGTGATTCAGAACCGTATATTTAAACGAGTGAATTGGAAACAAAAATTTGTTCTTTTAACCGAAATGCCATGACTACGAAGACAGGAATTTCTTTTGCTACTAACACACCATAAGAGTTAGTGAAACGTTTGGCCGCCTTCGTGTGCTTCGCTCCTTCCTGTCGTGTATTCGGTGGTTCCTTTAAATACTGTTGCTGCTACACACAAAAAGAATATTTACTCGAGAAATTCTTTGATGACAATGATATAATTGAATTCTGTATTAACTGTTTTGTATCCCGCCTGGAAGGCGGCGCGTGGGTAGGAGCGGGGGCAGAAAAATTACGTCGGTACTGCAGTTATTAAAGGTGGTTTACTGATGCAAGAAAGAACACATAACTTTGTACAGAAGCGAAGTCTTAGACCTTCGTATGTAGAGCAAATCTGATGCGAAGTGTCCTGGTTGTCTGCACTTGATGAAATGGGGGAGAATCTGTAGCGGAGGTCGTAGAGCTGCACAGCACCAGCTAGAGGGCGCTGCCGTCGGTGTCTCGTGGTAGTGCCAACCTTTGAAACTATGTGGCATCGTTACTATCGATACCACAAACTACAAAGCTGGGGATACGGTACAATATACATGAATATTGTACACGATTTCAGCAGTTGTAAGTCTTTTTCTTGACCTCACGCGAAATACTTAACTTAAAACTGTGTATATTCTACATAATCCGCTGGCCAAGAAAGCATAATTTATTTGTAGTGAATTATCATTTCATTTATTACGCAGATAGTCTAAAATAGGTGTTACGAATGCCAAAATACCAAACAGCTTTTATTTGATATTTATTATTGAATGTTACCGGCAGCAATAAAAAGAAAAACGACACATCAAACCGACGCGAACATAATTACCAACGCAATACGTTACTTTGGTGGTCCATACTGCTTCAATTTAAAGTCCGAACGGTACATTCAGTCTTTACAATAGCAGTATCATAGCCACACATTCACAATCAGTACAGTGAATTACGTACACCCTCTGTTTATCTACACTATATGATCAATCGTATTCGCACACCTGTTAGTATATGTTAATATGGAATGTGTCCCTCAGTCACCTATACGACAGCTTGGATTCTTCTGGGGACGCTTTCAGTGAGGTGTCTGAATGTATATGGAGGAATAGTAGCCCATTCTTCCTCAAGATACGAAACCAGAGAGGGTAGTAATGTTGGACGCTCGAGTCTGGAGTGAAGTCAGCGTTGTAAGTAATCCACAATGTGTTCTGTTGGGTTCAGGTCGCAACTCTGGGCAGGCCAGACAACATCAGAATGTTGTTGCCCACAAAACATTGCCTCACAGCTGCTGTTTTACGACATGGTTCATTGTTATGCTGACGACAACAGTCATCGTCTCCGAACTGTTTCTCTACTGTTCACAGTGCACAATGTTGTAAAATGTGTTCATATCTTTGCGAATTTTACATTTTCTTAAGCGCAGTAAATGAACACGCGGCCCCCACGTATAACACACACACACCGTAATACCACCTCCTCCATGCTCCACTTCTGGCACTACACATGGCGGCAGGTAACGTTCACCAGGCATTGGTCAAATCCAAACTCTTCCATCGGACTGCCACAGGGTATAGCGAGATTTACCACTCCAAATCAATTGTTTCCCGTCAACCACCGTCCAGTAGCCAGAGAGGTCACAGTTTGTAGTAACTGACGGGAAGTCATCGAGTAAAACAGAAGTGATTTCTGGCGTTCCCCAAGGTAGAGTTATAGACCCTTTGCTGTTCCTTATCTATAGAAACGATTTGAGAGACAATCTGAGCAGCCGTCTTTGGTTGTTTGCAGATGACGCTGACGTTTATCAACTAATAAAATCGTCAGAAGATCAAAACTAGCTGCAAAACGATTTAGAAAAAATATCTGAATGGTGCGAAAAGTGGCAGTTGACCCTAAATAACGAAAAGTGTGAGGTTCACACACATCCATGTCCGAGGCAGAATTCTAACTTGCGACCGTAGCAGCAGCGCGATTCCGGACTGAAACGCTTAGAACCGCTCGGTCACAGCGACCGGCTGAAAAGTGTGACGTCATCCACATGTGTGCTAAAAGGAACTCGTTAAACTTCGGTTACACGATAAATTAGTCTAATCTGAAAGCCGTAAATTCAACTAAATACCTAGGTATTACAATTACGAACAACTTAAATTGGAAGGAACTCATAGAAAATGTTGTGGGGAAGGCTAACTAAAGACTGTGATTTATTGGCAGGACACTTAGAAAATGTAACAGGCCTACTAAGGAGACTGCCTACACTACGCTTGTCCGTCCTCTTTTAGAATACCGCTGCGCGGTGTGAGATCCTTACCAGATAGGACTGACGGAGTACATCGAAAAACTTCAAAGAAAGGCAGCACGTTTTGTATTATAGCGAAATATGGGAGAGAATGTCACCGAAATGATACAGGATTTGGGCTGGACATCGTTAAAAGAAAGGCGTTTTTCGTTGCGACGGAATCTTCTCACGAAATTCTAATCACCAGCTTTCTCCTCCGAATGCGAAAATATTTTGTTGACACCAACCTACAAAGGGAGGAACGATCACCACGATCACCCACAGCCGCGCGGGGTAGCCGCGAGGTCTTGGGCGCCTTGTCACGGTCCGTGCGGCTCTCCACGTCGGAGGTTCGAGTCCTCCCTTGGGAATGTGTGTGTGTGTGTGTGTTGTCCATAGGGTAAGTTAGTTTAAGTTAGATTAAGTAGTGTGTAGGATTAGGGACCGATCACCTCAGCAGTTTGGTCCCATAAGACCTTACCAAAAATTTCCAAAATTTCCAAACTCACAGTTACGCAGTAAATAAACATTTCACTCAGCCAAACTGATCATAATCCGACGCAATCATCATTCATGGCGAGAAGGCCGCATTCAAAGACAAACCGTAATTAGTGCATTGATCATATATGCATAAAATCGTAGCTAAAGCTATATTTATAACATATTTAGCTACGATTTTATGCATATATGATCAATGCACAAATTACGTTTTGTCTTTGAATGTGGCGTTCTCGCCATGAATGATGATTGCGTCGGATGATGATCAGTTTGGCGGAGTGAAATGTTTACTTATTGCGTAACTGTGGGTTTGTAAATTGTGGAAATTTGTGGTAAGGTCTTATGGGACCCAACTGCTGAGGTCATCGGTCCCTAAGCCTACACACTACTTAATCTAACTTACCACTAATTTCAAAAATTAAAATTACAAAGTACATGTCGTACAATAATGTATATATACACTACGCATGTCCAAAACAAAAGAAGAACACCAAGCTTTTAGACGTACGTGATGGATATACTTCTAGAATTGGTCGGTGCGAATATATCAGTTCTTGAAACTAAAAGAACTGGCGGATGGAGTATAAAAGAAGAAACGTACAGTGTCTCATTTCGGTCATTACTTTTTTGTTTTTTTCCCATTCAGTTCGAATAGCTATGTCATGAAATTCGTCAAATACATGCAACCAACACATCTAATAGTCATTTTCATGAAAAATGCGCTTCTTATATTTATAACTATACACTACATGCAAAAATCCAGTTTTCATTGCAATCAAAAATTATTAATTACCGGTCCTTTATAAAAGATTGTTAATCAAGATTGTATGATTTAAAAAAACTACAAATTAAATTCCATCTCTTTGTATTTTACACTTAACGTAAATGTTCTTAGAACATGCACCTTTGTTTAAAAATTTGAATCCACCGGGAATCGAACCTTTTTTTTTATAACACCAAAAACTGTACAAATTTAAGTAAATACAAAAAACAAGAAAGAGAAAAATTTGCAACACGTTTCGTTACAATGTTTCTCGCTGAAAATTCTCTTCCGTATATTTTTTTGTTCTTCTTTTTGTTTTTGTGATTCGAGTCCGTTTTGTTTGTATTTTGGTTGCTTTTTAGTTCCGTACCTCAATCGGTAAAAACAGAACCGGTGTAGGATCATTTTTTTGTGTGTCTGTGTGTCTGTCTGTCTGTCTATCCGACTCTTAAAACCCCCCTTTTCTCAGGAAGAGGTAGCTGTATCAAGTTGAAATTTATGTCATGTACTAAGGCCCATGATCCCTTAGCGGTGTAACAAACGCTAGCTTCTAAGTGATTTCAACAATAGGGTATGATGCAAACTCATTTATTAAAACCTACAGGGTAGTTGTCTTTGATGTAGAATCACGGAATTTGCAAAATTTCATAGTACAAGTAAAGGAAAAAAAAATGTTAATTTTTAATTATATGACATCAAAAAATATTTCTTTTGTAATTTGTTATCCGACCTCAAACTTGAAATTAAAACATTCTTCCCAGGGTAGCCGAATGTAAGGCCTACCCGGTTAGTCTGACGAACAGGTTCCACGTGTTGTCTGTGGCTGACAATGTCCCTCAGCCAGATGCAGTCCCTTGTCCGCCTGCAACATCCGGGCAGTCACAGAGGGTTGGATTACTGGAAGTTGGGAGCTCCAGTGTTAGGTGTGTAATGTGGTCCCTCAGGGACATGGTTAGCACATATGCGAAGAAAACCAATATGCACTCCATATGAATACCGGGTGAAGTCATTTCAGAAGAGGAACGGGTACTTCCGAGTGCTATGAAAAACACAGGCTGCAGCAAATTGCAGGTTGTGGCTCATGCCATGATGTGTGTCGCTTTGGATCGCAAGAGATTCTCTCTGGTTTCGGGTGGCTATCAGAAGCGGTAAAGGCTGCCAGTCTTGCCTGCGAGATGAAAGCGGAGTTCACAATTTGCAGCATAGTCGACAGGAATGATTGCGGACCTCTGGTAGGGAGCCGGGTGGAGAGTCTGAATCAGAGGCTCAGACGGTTCTGTGACCCTGAAGGCTGCAAATTCCTCGGTTTGCGACATGGGGTGCTGGGGTTTCGGGTTCCGCTAAACAGGCAGGAGTCCAGTACACGGAGGGCGCTACACGGGTAGCAGGGGTTGTGTGGCGTGGACGGAGCGACTTTTAGCTTAGAGGGTCTCGGGGAAACGCCGAAATGGCTACAATCTCAATACAAGTCAAACACAGGAAGATCGTGGATCTAGGAACCATCGGAATAACAGTTGTAAATTGTCGTAGTTGTGTTGGGAAAGTATCAGAGATCCAAGCGCTAATAGAAAGCACTGATGCTGAAATCGTCATAGGCACCGAAAGCTGGTTAAAGCTGGAAATAAGTTCAGCCGGAAGTTTTGCGAAGGACCTAACGATGTTCAGAAAGGATAGGCTAAATATACACTCCTGGAAATTGAAATAAGAACACCGTGAATTCACTGTCCCAGGAAGGGGAAACTTTATTGACACATTCCTGGGGTCAGATACATCACATGATCACACTGACAGAACCACAGGCACATAGACACAGGCAACAGAGCATGCACAATGTCGGCACTAGTACAGTGTATATCCACCTTTCGCAGCAATGCAGGCTGCTATTCTCCCATGGAGACGATCGTAGAGATGCTGGATGTAGTCCTGTGGAACGGCTTGCCATGCCATTTCCACCTGGCGCCTCAGTTGGACCAGCGTTCGTACTGGACGTGCAGACCGCGTGAGACGACGCTTCATCCTGTCCCAAACATGCTCAATGGGGGACAGATCCGGATATCTTGCTGGCCAGGGTAGTTGACTTACACCTTCTAGAGCACGTTGGGTGGCACGGGATACATGCGGACGTGCATTGTCCTGTTGGAACAGCAAGATCCCTTGCCGGTCTAGGAATGGTAGAACGATGGGTTCGATGACGGTTTGGATGTACCGTGCACTATTCAGTGTCCCCTCGACGATCACCAGTGGTGTACGGCCAGTGTAGGAGATCGCTCCCCACACCATGATGCCGGGTGTTGGCCCTGTGTGCCTCGGTCGTATGCAGTCCTGATTGTGGCGCTCACCTGCACGGCGCCAGACACGCATACGACCATCATTGGCACCAAGGCAGAAGCGACTCTCATCGCTGAAGACGACACGTCTCCATTCGTCCCTCCATTCACGCCTGTCGCGACACCACTGGAGGCGGGCTGCACGATGTTGGGGCGTGAGCGGAAGACGGCCTAACGGTGTGCGGGACCGTAGCCCAGCTTCATGGAGACGGTTGCGAATGGTCCTCGCCGATACCCCAGGAGCAACAGTGTCCCTAATTTGCTGGGAAGTGGCGGTGCGGTCCCCTACGGCACTGCGTAGGATCCTACGGTCTTGGCGTGCATCCGTGCGTCGCTGCGGTCCGGTCCCAGGTCGACGGGCACGTGCACCTTCCGCCGACCACTGGCGACAACATCGATGTACTGTGGAGACCCCACGCCCCACGTGTTGAGCAATTCGGCGGTACGTCCACCCGGCCTCCCGCATGCCCACTATACGCCCTCGCTCAAAATCCGTCAACTGCACATACGGTTCACGTCCACGCTGTCGCGGCATGCTACCAGTGTTAAAGACTGCGATGGAGCTCCGTATGCCACGGCAAACTGGCTGACACTGACGGCGGCGGTGCACAAATGCTGCGCAGCTAGCGCCATTCGACGGCCAACACCGCGGTTCCTGGTGTGTCCGCTGTGCCGTGCGTGTGATCATTGCTTGTACAGCCCTCTCGCAGTGTCCGGAGCAAGTATGGTGGGTCTGACACACCGGTGTCAATGTGTTCTTTTTTCCATTTCCAGGAGTGTAGTTAGTGGTGGGGTGTTTGTTGCTGTTAGAAGCAGTTTATCTTCTAGTGAAATTGAAGTAGATAGTTGCTGTGAGCTAGTATGGGCAGAAATCGTTCTTGGCAACCGGAACAAAATAATAACTGGAGCCTTTTACCGAAATTCCAACTCAGATGATACAGGTTCAAAGAAAACTTGATTCTAATTTCAAACACGTATCCGACTCACACAGCTATAGTTGGTCTGTTATCTTTCGTTTCGGTACCATTATGGTCACTGAATGGCTGAATGGATGATTTTACACCGCTTACTGATTTTACCCAAGACGAAAACCTCTTAGGTTTTTTAATCAGGTCGGTTGACAAAACTACTTCTGAAGTCATTGGACGCTTGTCTAATTTGTCTCCTTACCCTCATTTCCGCTTTGTTCAGCTTTTGTTTGTCAGTAAGGTTTGGACTTCTCTTGAGTCTGTGATGAAGCTCTCTTTGCTTGCGTAGCAGTTGCCGAACACAGCTATGAAACCACGGTGAGTCTTGCCTATCCTTTAAGACCTTACTCAGAACATACCTGTCTAAAGCACTTGGACGATGCTCTCGAATTTTTTACATTTGTGCTCCTCACCTTCGTCCTCAGCTCTGGATATTTGATGTTGATTACTCATATACTCTGCAGTTTGTATCCTGTCTCCCTTGCTAAGTAAAAATATTTTCCTACCTTTATTACCATACATTGCAGTTCCCATAATCTTCGTTGCCACCACAACTTGTTATCACTGGTACCTTCCTCTACGTTAACTGATTCGATCTAGTTCAAGTCTGTTTGTTGCTAGGAGGTCTAAGACGTTAGCTTCACGAATTGGGCAGAACAACGACTGTCGGTAAACTTTGCATAGAGCTCTAATTCATCTCATTTTTTTATCGTGGTCATATCGCGAGACGTATTTAGGACGAAGTAATATATTGCCCGACTCTTCTTCGAACGTACGCTCTCGAAATTTCAACAATAATCCTCTCCGTGATGAATAACAGCCCTTCTGTAGCGTCTGCCACGCAGTTCGTTGATAATATCCGCGCCGGTCGGAGAGGCCGAGCGGTTCTAGGCGCTACAGTCTGGAACCGAGCGACCGCTACGGTCGCAGGTTCGAATCCTGCCTCGGGCGTGGATGTGTGTGATGCCCTTAGGTTAGTTAGGTTTAAGTAGTTCTAAGTTCTAGGGGACTGATGACCTCATCAGTTAAGTCCCATAGTGCTCAGAGCCATTTGAACCATTTGATAATATCCGTAATTCTCTCTTGCTTACTATTAGATAATCTAACGCAACCTCCAACTCTTCGTGGATTTTCTCTGTCTCTTGTATTAATCCAAACCGCTAAGTGTACCAGACTGACGAGCAAGACTCAAGAATCAGTTCAACGACTGTTTTGTAAACCACTTGTTTTGTGGGTGAATTACATTTCCTTCAGATTATTGTAATAAATCTAAGCCTGGCATTTGGTTTTCCTACAATTTGTTATACGTTGGAATTCCACTTGAGATCGGTCCTAACAGTCATTTCTAGGTATATTACGGTTATTACTGTTTCCACTAATTTATAACCAACTCTAAAAGTAACAGGTCTCTTCGTCTGTTCATGCAAAATAGGAGTTGAGTTCTAACTACAGGGAAGTGATGACATCAGTCACAAATCTGGCCCAATACTCGCAGAGCAGGTATTTTGTTCATCAAGTCAATCCGGAAGTCAGACCGCGCGCCGTTAACTGCGGGCCCCTGCATCTCATGGAGAACATAGGGAGCTGAGTTTTGCAAAATCTCTGTTTACGAAATCTTTTTTGATTTTTGAAGACGAGATTTTCGTTCTCCAAAAAAGGTCACAGTGACTGAACGTAAAACAGGCTCCATAATTCTACAACAGACTGACGTCAGCGATATAGGCCTATAATTGTGTTCATATTTGCGTGAAACCGGGAATGACCTGCAGTTCTTCTCCAATCGCTTGATACCCTACCTTACTGCAGTAACCAACGACAAGCTGCTGCTATACGGTGAATAATTTCATTCACATAACCTCTGTAGAATCTCGTAGCTATCTCATCCAGCCTAGATGCATTTCCACTGTTCGGTAACTTTAATTTTGTTCTATTCCTCGATCACTCCTCACAATATCTGCAATTTCCGCATTCGTTCAGTGGCTGACTGGAGGACAATAAGTCTTTCATCTCAGATGTACTTCGCATAATGATCATACAGTCATGATACGAAGAGTTCAGAAGGATACATACAGATGTTTCCCTCTTGATACATACTCTAACGGAAGGGAGCAAACAGTGTAGTAGCATTACACTGTCTCTGACTAGCCAGTACGGACGCAGATGTAAGTTTACGTGTGAGCACAAGACACTTTCCAAGTCAGCCAAATTGCGTTACATGGTATATAAATGTCTTTATATACTTACACTATCTGATCAGAAGTATGCGGAACGACCAACAGCACCAACCATGATCAAAAATTAAGCGCGGTAAAGTCGTTATTTAACCCTGTCCAAAGCAAAATTCTCGAGCACCGACCTCAATCAAACTTAAGCGAGGAAGTTGACCGTGGTTAAATTTGATCTTGTCTGACGCCCGGTTTTCTCGAGATGACTAGGGTTTTATACGTTTACAGTATTAAGATGTTGGCGGGTTTCGATGTACTGTGACAGATTCAAGGCACCGTACACAGTACCATATATGTAAGATGAACCTGGAAAGTTTATTAATTAATGGGTCAGACTTATAAGAAGTAGAATGAAACTGTACCTCCACATGTGACCACATCGCCTGTTTTTATCTAATAAGGAGACCACACAACAATCGGATATTTATATTTTTTTATGTTTATCGTACGTGACGCTCAAAACTCAAATATACCTCTGCCAAAGCAGTTCGGTGCAACTCTCAAGAATTCTAGAGAAAATGGACCTCTGAGTTTTCTGCCCATGTTTAATATGCTAAAAAAAGGTAGATATATTTCGACAAGCACTATGTATCTGTGGTAGTGTGCTTGCTTGCTGTGTAGGGGACGCCTGGGTCTCACAAACTCTCTCCATTGCAGTCTATCAAATTCTTATTTCTCTCATTTTTACTACGTTGATTAATTTTTTTTCTTTTGTGCATGTTAATGTTGCTTTCTTGTTGATACTGATCGTAGCAAAACAAGTTCTCAAACACTGAGCCATTCAAATACGTCTCGACGACTTTAACAAAAAGACTCAAGTGAATCTAAAGTAAACTTATCGAAAATAATTAGCCAGGTGCCAGTAGGACTTCCGCACTGAGGGTTCTGTACATGCTTTGTTACCCGTATAGACAGTTCATCCGTTCCGGGAATCGAGAATGTAGATGAGTTCCGGCTGTTACCGACGTTGACACTGGCAAGATATCGGTCCCAAAGATTCTAAGACTTTCGAGAACCTACATCTACATGGCTACTCTGTAAAGCACACTTATATGCCATCGCATCAATTCTCTGTTATTCCATTCTCGAACAGCGCGCGGAGGAAACGAACACTACATCTTTCCGTGCGATCTCTTATTTCCTTTATTGTATTGTGATGAACGTTTCTCGCTATGTAGGTCGGCGTCAACAAAATATTTTCACGTTCGGTGGAGGAAGTTGGTGATTGAAATTTCGTCAGAAGATCTCGCCACGATAAAAAAACGCTTTCGCGTTAAAATTATGTCTGCCCCAAATACTGTATCATGTCCGTCACACGCTCTCCCCTATTCCTCGATAACACAAAACGTGCTGCCCTTCTCTAAATTTTCTCGATGTACTCCGTTAATCCTATCGGGTAAGGATCCAACACCACGCAGCAGCGCTCTGAAAGAGAACGGACAAACATAGTGTACACAGTCTCCTTAGTGGATCTGTTGCTAATAAAACGCAGTCTTTGGTTCACTTTCACCACAACATTCTCTGTGTGTGCTTTCCAGTTTAAGTTGTTCGTGATTGTAATTCCTAGGTATTTAGTTGAATTTATGGCCTTTAGATTTGATTGATTTTTCGTGTAACTGAAGTTTAACGAATTATTTTTAGAACTCATGTGGGTGACCTCACACTTTTCACTGTTTAGGGTCAATTGCCAATTTTCGCAGCGTACAGATACCTTACCACCTAAATCGTTTTGCAGGTTCATTTGATCATCTGATGACTTTACACGACGGTAAATGACAGCATTGTCTGCAAACAACATAAGACGGCTGCTCAAATTGTCACCTAACTCGTTTATATAGGTGAGGAACAACAGACGTCCTTTAACACTACCTTAGAACAATTTCACATGACGTTTTATGCGTACCTCCGGCTTTAAGCACGTATTTTCGCCAACATATCTAGGGTAAATTGAAGTCACCACTTCGCTGGAGCAACGAAGGGTAGCCAGCAACTGGAGAAAAGGGCACGTCATTCCCGTTTTCAAGAGCGGTCATAGGACAAGTGAACATATTTATAGACCTGTATCGTTTCGATCAGTCTGTCGTAGAATTGTGGAACATGTTTCATACTCAAGAAGTATGAAGCTTTTGGAGAACGAAAATCTCCTCTATATAAATCAACAAGGATCCTGCAGGGATGTTGTGAAACTCAGCTCGTTCTGTTTCCCCAGAGATCCATGGCACTGTAGACGACGGCGCTCCTTGACTTCAGGAAGGCATTATTTCTAATAGTTGTAGTAGTTTTATACACGTATATTTCTTGTGGAGTGCAGTTAGGCTGTTGTGAATGTTACTTGGTCTGTGTCTATTAGAGCACATGTGGTTTGATAGATTAAGTGAAATTCACAGACATATTCCACACCAAGCGTGGAAGAGCTATTACCGGAAGGGCAGGAGGCGCCTTTTCTTCAAAAATCTATTTAACAGAAGCATACCGAGGATTGCAAGAGATGACGTGCCAATGTTTTAGACACGGGGCGTTCCTCATAATATTATAGTAGTGAACTCGTTAAATTAGGACCTTCGTGTTCAACCGACAAACACACAAATGTGGGGGCTCTGTTTCGGCTACCCATAGGGACTGATTCAGGATCCAACAACTGGAAGCCTCCTATTTTCAAATGAAGAGGACAAGTCTAGAAGTCTGGATACAAGAAAGTATCAACAAGAATTTAGTCTTCTCATTGAGACACACAGTATCATTAAACAGAGGCCTGATCCTGTTAGTGAAATATAGCGCATGATCAGTCCCTATTCCCTCTAGCTTCTGCTCTCCAGCCACTGTGGAATGACAATCTTGAAGCACTTTCCTCGGAGCTACATATTGTGGCTGAACCACGGCAAAGGTATTAAAAATCTAGTAAAAGCATCTGAATGGAGGAGTGCACTGCCAGAAGTATATACGCGTTGTTACTGACCATAAGCCCCACGAGAAAGTATACAGTTAGATTGTGCGGGACGATGCATCTACAAGATATGGCTAGTACTTGTGGACGCACACTCAAGTACCCAAACGTACAGGGTGGTGCACGAAATATGTTACCAATTGTTTCTTTCACAATTTACGACGCACATTAGATATTCCGCTGGGATCTCTACATCAGTATCAGCAGAGCTTGGAAAAACAAACGAGTTACGAAATGACGTGTAATTCACGATACTGCCGCTAGGAGACTAGTAAGCAGCAATTGCTGACAATGGAAGACTGACGACACAGCAACGATCGGCAACTGTGTTACTTTTTTATGAAACGAAAAGCCTTGTTGTGACTCAGAGGCGTTTTCGACAACAGTTTAACACATGATGGGTCCCTTGCAAGAAGACCATCCACAGGTTGTACGATAAATTTGTACAGGAAGCAACAGTATTGGAAGCGAAGCGACCTCGGCCTAAGCCTGTTTGTTCGCCGGATAATATTGAAGCGGTACGAGTTACTGTACAGAGAAGTCCCGGGAAATCGTGTAGAAAGGCAGCAGTGCAACTGGGAATATCCAGACGCTCCGTTCAACGCATTCTTAAAAATGACCTCCTTATGTACCCATACAAGATGACCTGTGCACAGAATCTCACTGAAGAACACAAGCAGCAGAGACTACTGTTTGCTCAGTGGGCGGAGGATAGGGAAGAAACTCTCAACAACGTTTGGTTTTCAGACGAGGCGCATTTTCATTTAGACGGTGTGGTTAACAAACAAAATGTACGTTTTTGGGCCACTGAAAACCCACAAGTGCTTCATGAACGACAACATTATGCTCCGAGGATTACAGCGTTGCCAGCAATTTCCAGTCACGGACTTATTGACCCTTTTTCTATGAAGAAACTGTGAACAGCGAACGTTATTTGAGCATGCTTCGCAATAGCTTCATTCCACAGCTTCTTGCTACTGCCTTGCCCTTCAACACACAGTGGTTCGTGCAAGATGGAGCAAGGCCACATACTGCAAACACTGCGTTGGAGTTTTTACACGAGCATTTCGACATGCGGATCATTTCACTCAGGTTTCCAGGTCGCTTCAATGACGGACAAAATTCGGCCTCCAGTAGTCCAGACCTCAATCCGTGTGACTTTTTTCTTTGGGGGTACGTAAAGGAAAAAACGTCCACATGATTTAATGGAGCTCAGAAGACATATTGTTCAACCTTGCAGTGAAATTACGGAAGACATATGCCGTAGGGTAATCACTAACTTCAGTGTTCGTTTGAAGGAAGTTAGGAAACGAAATGGTGGACATATTGAGCATGTGCTGAGTTAGAACAAATCTCTATGGACGGCTCTTTATTGTAGTATATGTTCATTTCAGATTGTATTAACAATAAAGTTTATATTCAAAAACAAAATGGTAACACATTTCGTGCGCCACCCTGTAGTTGACATGCATTCCACAAACCTCGAAAACACAGTCTGGGCGTGGTGAAATAATATGGAAATCGAAGGGCTGCCGCCTCACATAGTTATGGAAAATGGTCCACAATATCTTTTTCGAAGATTTCGGAAACAGATATCATATCGTGTGGAATAGGATAAACCACAGCAACGCTTAGAGCCGAAGAGCAGATCACCAGGACCCGGTCATTGGCGGCCGCCGGTCGTTGACCTGCGTGTTCAGCAACCCAGCAGAAGGCGCCGCTGTGGTACCGTCATACTTTAGCGTGCCAACGGTCTGGGAGTGGAACAGCCTACAGGAAGCTTTTGTGATTTGGCCGACTACGGCACAACAACAGACGGACCACGGTCACCGACGATATTTCAGATCCTTGCGAGTGAGACTCACAGCCGTGAAGCCGGCGCAGCACGTATGACGCTCCCTTCTCCGCAGTCACCGGAGTCCGAACCACTGGACACTACCTGACCGCCCAGGCGCAGATTACAAACTTAACGCCACCGTCGAGGCACGAACAGACTTCCCATAAGTCCCGTGATCCGATGTCTGCCGCCGCTTGATCAAGCGCTGGAGCCAGTGGTTTAGGGTTCATCTCCGTGGGCAGCCATGCCTACCGTCGCGTCACCGGTACTCCCGGGTCACAGCGTAGAAGACGTCGCAGCCTGCCGCGGTCGTCACATTTCCGCGATAGATTGTGGCCGCCTTGTCGACACTGCCGGGGTGTCTCCCGAATGACTGTCCAGTTTAAGGGATCAATAAAAAGCTTTTCATGTTCACCACCTGTTTCTCTACCGCGGTCCACAACGTCACTCCGAAGCTTTCTAATAATCCACAACGCTGTAGTTGAAACTCAAGCCGATGCTGACACAAGACTGCATCCACCAAACAGTAGCGGGCTTCGCAGCCCTGATCCGCTACGCATTATTTTGTAGCGTAGAGTCTTCGACCCACAGGCGAATGACAGAACGGAAAACTTAGTGCAGACGTTAAAGAGAAAAAAACTAATTTTCTGTAGTGGAGATGGCATTAAGCCAATTCGTCAGTACCTGCAGGTCCCACTCGGCGCAGGTGCTCCGTCGACCCCAACCGTGGCTGCTTCGCCACATGCTGCAGCCAACACATTAGGTTGTATCTAAGTAGCATGCGGCACGCTTCCTGGAAGGAGTGTTTTTAAATCACGTCAGCAGTAATCAGACTGTGCCGTCATCTCAGTTAGATGTTCTTTTAGTCATTCCTACGACCTTTGTCGAAATGATGCAAAACGTGCCAGTGTACAGGCTACGTGTATACTATATATTTGTTGAGTATAGCTACATAAAACTGCCATTTGCAGCTTACTAAATAGTACACTTGCATAAATTTAATAAGACTGAACAAATTAGTTCCAAAAGTTTTGTTTTGTAAATAAAAAACGCCTCCTCTTTCTCCCAGATGTGTTTCGCCTTTTTTTCAGTTTAAGGCATCATCAGCAGAATAGTTCTTACCCGCCAGGTTAGCCGAGGACGCTAACGTGCTGCTTCCTGGACTCGGGTAGGAGCGCCGGCTCCAGATCGAATCCGCCCGTCGGATTACCGATGAAGGACGCTGTGTCGGCCAGCCTGGATGTGGTTTTTAGGCGGTTTTCCACATCCCACTAGGTGAATACTGTGCTGGTCCCCACATCCCACCTCAGTTATGCTACTGGCAGACATGTGCACACGCTCGCACTATTCCATGACTTACACTAGATGCATACAGGTGGGGTACACTAATCCCGTCCCGGAAGGTACGGGGAGGCGGCAGGAAGGGCATCTGGCCACCCCTTAACATTCATCTTGACAAATCCGACCCTAACCATGTCCACCCTGTGAAACCGCGGGATAAAGGCACAAGCAAAAGAAGAAGAAAAAGTAGGATAGTGCTTCGTGGTTTTAGTTGTCATCTGCGTTTCTTCTCATCTGGTGCCTAAAGTTTCGTGTTATTGAGCAAATGATGAAATATATTTATGGCATCATATTCAACTCATTACATAGCTACTCAGAGATTTAATAATGAGTAGTACAGGCCATTAATCATCTAGTGTCGAAGATGTGAACATCACTGTTCCCCTCAAATTTTGATGCATTATTTATGGCCAGTTTTATTAGCAAATATACATACTGCGAAGAACAAAAATGTTCAAATGTGTGTGAAATCTTACGGGACTTAACTGCTAAGGTCATCAGTTCCTAAGCTTACACACTACTTAACCTAAATTACCCTAAGGACAAACACACACACCCATGCCCAATGGAGGACTTGAACCTCCGCCGGGACCAGCCACACAGTCCAGGACTGCAGCGCCTGAGACCGCTCGTGCGAAGAACAGATAACTTCTACATCTACATCTACATCTATACTCCGCGAGCCACCTTACGGTGTGTGGCGGAGGGTACTTATTGTACCACTATCTGATCCCCCCTTCCCTGTTCCATTCACGAATTGTGCGTGGGAAGAACGACTGCTTGTAAGTCTCCGTATTTGCTCTAATTTCTCGGATCTTTTCGTTGTGATCATTACGCGAGATATATGTGGGCGGTAGTAATATGTTGCCCATCTCTTCCCGGAATGTGCTCTCTCGTAATTTCGATAATAAACCTCTCCGTATTGCGTAACGCCTTTCTTGAAGTGTCCGCCACTGGAGCTTGTTCAGCATCTCCGTAACGCTCTCGCGCTGACTAAATGTCCCCATGACGAATCGCGCTGCTTTTCGCTGGATCATGTCTATCTCTTCTATTAATCCAACCTGGTAAGGGTCCCATACTGATGAGCAATACTCAAGAATCGGACGAACAAGCGTTTTGTAAGCTACTTCTTTCGTCGATGAGTCACATTTTCTTAGAATTCTTCCTATGAATCTCAACCTGGCGCCTGCTTTTCCCACTATTTGTTTTATGTGATCATTCCACTTCAGATCGCTCCGGATAGTAACTCCTAAGTATTTTACGGTCGTTACCGCTTCCAATGATTTACCACCTATGGCATAATCGTACTGGAATGGATTTCTGCCCCTATGTATGCGCATTATATTACATTTATCTACGTTTAGGGAAAGCTGCCAGCTGTCGCACCATGCATTAATCCTCTGCAGGTCCTCCTGGAGTACGTACGAGTCTTCTGATGTTGCTACTTTCTTGTAGACAACCGTGTCATCTGCAAATAGCCTCACGGAGCTACCGATGTTGTCAACTAAGTCATTTATGTATATTGTAAACAATAAAAGTCCTATCACGCTTCCCTGCGGTACTCCCGAAATTACCTCTACATCTGCAGATTTTGAACCGTTAAGAATGACATGTGTTCTTTCTTCTAGGAAATCCTGAATCCAATCACAAACCTGGTCCGATATTCCGTAAGCTCGTATTTTTTTCACTAAACGTAAGTGCGGAACCGTATCAAATGCCTTCCTGAAGTCCAGGAATACGGCATCAATCTGCTCGCCAGTGTCTACGGCACTGTGAATTTCTTGGGCAAATAGGGCGAGCTGAGTTTCACATGATCTCTGTTTGCGGAATCCATGTTGGTTATGATGAAGGAGATTTGTATTATCTAAGAACGTCATAATACGAGAACACAAAACATGTTCCATTATTCTACAACAGATTGACGTAAGCGAAATAGGCCTATAATTATTCGCATCTGATTTATGACCCTTCTTGAAAATGGGAACGACCTGCGCTTTCTTCCAGTCGCTAGGTACTTTACGTTCTTCCAGCGATCTACGATAAATTGCTGATAGAAAGGGGGCAAGTTCTTTAGCATAATCACTGTAGAATCTTAAGGGTATCTCGTCTGGTCCGGATGCTTTTCCGCTACTAAGTGATAGCAGTTGTTTTTCAATTCCGATCTCGTTTATTTCAATATTTTCCATTTTGGCGTCCGTGCGACGGCTGAAGTCAGGGACCGTGTTACGATTTTCCGCAGTGAAACAGTTTCGGAACACTGAATTCAGTATTTCTGCCTTTCTTCGGTCGTCCTCTGTTTCGGTGCCATCGTGGTCAACGAGTGACTGAATAGGGGATTTAGATCCGCTTACCGATTTTACATATGACCAAAACTTTTTTGGGTTCTTGTTTAGATTGTTTGCCAATGTTTTATGTTCGAATTCGTTGAATGCTTCTCTCATTGCTCTCTTTACGCTCTTTTTCGCTTCGTTCAGCTTTTCCTTATCAGCTATGATTCGACTACTCTTAAACCTATGATGAAGCTTTCTTTGTTTCCGTAGTACCTTTCGTACATGATTGTTATACCACGGTGGATCTTTCCCCTCGCTTTGGACCTTAGTCGGTACGAACTTATCTAAGGCGTACTGGACGATGTTTCTGAATTTTTTCCATTTTTGTTCCACATCCTCTTCCTCAGAAATGAACGTTTGATGGTGGTCACTCAGATATTCTGCGATTTGTGCCCTATCACTCTTGTTAAGCAAATATATTTTCCTTCCTTTCTTGGCATTTCTTATTACACTTGTAGTCATTGATGCAACCACTGACTTATGATCACTGATACCCTCTTCTACATTCACGGAGTCGAAAAGTTCCGGTCTATTTGTTGCTATGAGGTCTAAAACGTTAGCTTCACGAGTTGGTTCTCTAACTATCTGCTCGAAGTAATTCTCGGACAAGGCAGTCAGGATAATGTCACAAGAGTCTCTGTCCCTGGCTCCAGTTCTGATTGTGTGACTATCCCATTCTATACCTGGTAGATTGAAGTCTCCCCCTATTACAATAGTATGATCACGAAACTTCTTCACGACGTTCTGCAGGTTCTCTCTGAGGCGCTCAACTACTACGGTTGCTGATGCAGGTGGTCTATAGAAGCATCCGACTATCATATCTGACCCACCTTTGATACTTAACTTAACCCAGATTATTTCACATTCGCATTCGCTAATAACTTCACTGGATATTATTGAATTCTTTACTGCTATAAATACTCCTCCACCATTGGCGTTTATCCTATCCTTGCGGTATATATTCCATTCTGTGTCTAGGATTTCGTTACTGTTCACTTCCGGTTTTAACCAACTTTCCGTTCCTAATACTATATGCGCACTATTTCCTTCAATAAGAGATACTAATTCAGGAACCTTGCCCTGGATACTCCTGCAGTTTACCAATATTACGTTAACTTTTCCTGTTTTTGGTCTCTGAGGACGGACGTTCTTTATCAACGATGATAATGTCCTCTCTGGTAAGCCGTCAGGTATTTTATCGTTTCGCCCAAGGGGGGGGTCCCCCTAACCTAAAAAACCCCCGTGTGCACGCCACACGTACTCTGCTACCCTAGTAGCTGCTTCCGGTGTGTAGTGCACGCCTGACCTGTCTAGGGGGGCCCTACAGTTCTCCACCCAACAACGGAGGTCGATGAATTTGCAACCATTATAGTCGCAGAGTCGTCTGAGCCTCTGGTTTAGACCCTCCACACGGCTCCAAACCAGAGGACCGCGATCGACTCTGGGCACTATGCTGCAGATATTAAGCTCAGCTTGCACTCCGCGTGCGATGCTGGTTGTCTTCACCAAATCAGCCAGCCGCCGGAAGGAACCAAGGATGGCCTCAGAACCCAAGCGGCAGGCGTCATTCGTTCCGACATGTGCTACTATCTGCAGCCGGTCACACCCAGTGCGTTCAATAGCTGCCGGAAGGGCCTCCTCCACATTACGGACGAGACCCCCCGGCAAGCACACCGAGTGCACACTGGCATTCTTCCCCGACCTACCCGCTATTTTCCTAAGGGGCTCCATAACCCGCCTAACGTTGGAGCTCCCTATAACTAATAGGCCCGCCCTCTGTGACTGTCGGGACCTTGCCGGAGAATCGGCCACTGGCCCAACAGGCGAGGCATCCTGTGGTGGCTCGGAAACGATGTCATCACCACTAGGAAGCACCCCGTACCTGTTGGAAAGGGGTAAGGCAGCTGCCACGCGGCCAGATCCCACCTTCGCCTTTCGGCCAGGCACGCGCGAGCCCACCACTGTCCGCCATTCACCCTGGAGTGATGGCTGACCGGTAAGATGCTCACTGCCGGAAGACGCAGCGACATCAGGGGTTCCATGTGATTCCAAGGCCACCGAAGTAGGCATAGGTCTCACCACAGTTGCCCCAACGCCACTACGAGCCGACGCCTGCGCCTCGAGCTCGATGAGCCTAACAGACAAAGCCTCCACCTGCCCCCGAAGAGTGGCCAATTCTCCTTGCGTCCGCTCACAACAACCACAGTCCCTACACATGACTATGTTTACCCTACTCTATACGGTGACAAATTCCCAAGATAATCTTCTGATGAGCTACTCTGATAATCAAGAAACACTCACTGAAATACGAGACGCGAAAACTACGCTAGGTTTTCCCAGAAAAACTATTTAAAAGCTAAGCGCAGCAAATAAGTACAAAAACGCTTTATACGAACAGTACTCGCTGCTGCTGGTGCTCTCGCTCTGGCTGTCACAAGACAACTGCTGATTCAAGTGACTAGTGGCTAACGGCCGCGAAACAAACAAAAGACGGTTTTAGGGCGCTTTCTGTTCTAAACGATCAAGAAAACACTAAGAAATCTAACACGAAAACTACGTAAAGTTTTATCAAGAACTGTTAGTTACTATGCAGAGCAGATAAACACAAATAGAATCCCTTCCTTAGTGGAAGGTCGTAAACAAAATGCAAAATAAACGCTTTATACAAACAGTACTCGCTGCTGCTGGTGCTCTCGCTCTGGCTGTCACAAGACAACTTCTTGTTTCTAAGTGATGAGTATATGAGTCACCCAAGAAAATTATGCCAGAAAACATTAATGTGTGTAAATATGCAGAAAATATTAAAATATTGATTTGTTTGCTTCCTAAAGTAGCAATTACAAGAAAAGCAAAACTGCATAAACTTTACTGTTTGAACAGCCCAGAAATACACTGCCAAAGAAACTGGTACACCTGCCTAATATCGTGTAGGGCACCTCTGAGCACGCAGAAGTGCTGCAACACGATGTGGCATGGGCTTGACTAATGTATGAAGTAGTGCTGGAGGGAATTGACACTATGAACCCTGGAGGGCTGTCCATAAATCCGTAAGAGTACGAGGGGGTGGAAATCTCTAATGAACAGCACGTTGCAAGGGATCCCAGATAGGCTCAATAATGTTAATGTCTTGGGGGGTTTGATGGCCAGCGGAAGAATTTAAACTTAGGAGAGTGCTCCTGGAGCCACTCTGTAGCAATTCTCGACGTATGGGGTGTCGCATTGTCTGCTGGAATTGCCCGTCGAAGTGAACAATGGACATGAATGGATGCAGGTGTTCATACAGGATGCTCACGCACGTGTCGCCTGTCAGAGTCGTATCTAGACATATCAAGATTTCCCATATCACTCCAGCTGCACACGCCCCACTCCATTTCAGACCCTCCACCAGCTTGAGCAGTCCCCTGCTGACATGCAGGGTCCATGGATTCATAAGGTTGTCACCATACCCGTACACGTCCATCTGCTCGATACAATTTGTAACGAGATTCATCCAACCAGACCACGTGTTTCCAGTCATCAAGAGTCCAATGTCGGTGTTGACGAGCCCAGGCGAGGCGTAAGTCTTTGTGTCGTGCAGTCATCAAGGGTACACGAGTGGACCTCTGGCTCCAAAACCCATATCGATGATGTTTCGTTGAACGGTTCGCTCGCTGACACTTGTTGATGGCCCAGCACTGAAAACTGCAACAATTTGAGGAAGGGTTGAACTTCTGTCACGTTGAACGATTCTCTTCAGTCGTCGTTGGTCCCATTCTTGCAGGATCTTTTTCCTGCCCTAGCGATGACGGAGATTTGATGTTTTACCGGATTCCTGATATTCACGGTACACTCGTGAAATGATCTTACGGAAAAATCACCACATTATCGCTACCTCGGAGATTCTGTGCCCCATCACTCGTGCGCAGCCTGTAACACCACGTTCAGGTTCATTTAAATCTTCATACCCTGCCATTGTAGCAGCACTACGGATCTAACAATTGCGCCAGAGACTTGTTTAATATAGGCGTTGCAGACCGCAGCGCCGTATTCTGCCTGTTTACATATCTCTGTATTTGAATACGCATGCCTGTAGCAGTTTCTTTGGCGGTTCAGGTTAGATTTCTGTTAGTTCAAATTTTCATCAATATGTGCACCCAAAACTTTATAACATTCTACGCTATTTACTAAATCCTACCCATTTGATAAATCAGTTGTTCGCGTTATTCAGCTTATTTGTACAGAAATGAATGTACTGTGTTTCTTTTTAAATTCAGGAAGAGTCAATTTCAGACACATACTAAATATTCTTTGAAAAAATTGTTAGCAATCTTTCTGATGATTTCTCTCTAAAAGGATTACTCATAGCATTTTTTTCGTCTGTAAAGGTAGTAAATTTGCTTCATGTATGCTTAGCGTATGGTCATTCACTCAATACAAGGAACAGCTAAAATAATTGAACTCTATGGGGCTCACTTCCTGATGTTTCCTCAATCACTACAATTTTCTTTCGTACCAGCATTGTTTGAATTACTAAAAACAACTTTTTACTTTCTCTTTGATCAGTACAATTCAATTCCATAACATTTAATCTTCCTAAGAGAGTATCATGATTCATACAGTCAGACGCTTTGGACAATCCATAAAATATTCCAGTTAGAGATATTGTGCTATTTAAGGCATGTAGTGGAGAGTTTAGTGTATCTGACTGCTATGCAGAAGATTTAACTGTCAGCAGCAAAGACGTAAGTTAGTTACATGTTTCATGGATCATTTAAACGATTCTTTTATCGAAATGGTGTGGAACGAGTCAATTTACAGGATATAAATACATGATTAGCGTTAACATTAATGACAACATTATTTTTTATTTCTACTCATGCAATTACGATTAAAATAAATGTTTCTTTTGCAGACCACGGGATACACTCGGCTTCGTTAGGAAAACTGAGGATCTACTTGAATGAGAAGTAGCAGAAGGAATTTTCTAAAATCTGATGACAGTCGAGAGAGCGGTTTCCTGGCCCAATGTATCTTCATACAACAATCAACGAAGCCTCAGGCAAAGGATGACGCTGTGGCCGGCAAACATGGTGTGGTTGTCTGGGGGTGATCTATTAAGTACGTTGTTTTTGCCTTAAATGTGGCACAGCTCTTGAGTAAATAAGTTTTACGGAATATTTTGGAAAAAGATGTGAATAAGGAAATTGGATGATAGTTATTGAAATATATCCTGTCATATTCTTGTAAATAGGTTTGGTAGAGCACTTGCCCGCGAAAGGCAAAGGTCCCGAATTCGAGTCTCGGTCGGGCACACAGTTTTAATCTGCCAGGAAGTTTCAGGTTTAGAAAAGGTTTAACAATGGAATATTTTAACCCGTCTGAGAAACATTCCCTCCGCTAGTGAGGCAATAAACCTATTACTTATTCTGTCTGAAATTTCAACAACGCTGTATGAGTTTTTGCTTATGAGACTTTTGTAATTCTATTAATTGCAATTAAGGATGTTGGTGCTCCTTTAGTTGTTAAAAGTTGTACACAATTACATTTCTCATGTATTCGTTTGTTTCTTTAGCCTAACTATTTCTTATTACTTTTGCTGCTACATTTAGAAAAGAGTTATTAAAATAAACATTGTTAAATATGAGTCACAACATATTTTAACTGTGATGGTTCCGTGCGCACTGAGTGGTGTCCTGTCATTCATTTCACTTTTGATGTTTTGCTTATCAGATCTTTTATAAATATACTAATTAAAATTAAAGACTTTGGTGTTATATATAGTTGTTTAAGGTTTTGCTTAATGACATTTTAATGTATTCGCTTGCTTCTTCACCTGAGCTATTTTATATTGTTAAAAACCACGGTTGCACACAGCTGTATACTCAGTTTTACTACACAACCTGTTTCAGTCGTTAACAGATCATCTTTAGGTGTACTATGAAATTGTAATCAGATGTGAGACAACTCGTAACTACAGTAAATCATCAAGGCACAAGGAAACATCTCCATTTAAATCTAAGGCAGAATGATATGTAACGCCCAGTCATTCGGTGGCGAAGAATTAGATTTGATTGGCTAATGCTTCGCCACTGAACTGCTTCGAAGGCTTCGTTCAGCACACATTTTTGAACATGAGGCTCTATAGCAGACGCCCTCTACCTGTTCCCATGTTGATCCGATGATATCCACAGTTACGATTGTAGTGGCACGGCATCATCAAGGCTGGACCGTGTATGGAACTAAACGCGTCGCCTGGGCAGGTAAACCACGTTTATTACTTACATTTCTCTATTTAGAGCTAGCTGCCACTCATCACACGAGCTAGAAATTTTGTCTAAGTCATCTTGTGTTCTTCAGTCACTCAACGACGACACCTTCCCGAACACCGCAGTATCACCAGCAAACAGCAGCAGATTTCTGCTTACACTGTAATCTAGGTCTTTTATGTATATGGAGTATAATAGTGGTCCTATCTCACTTTCTTGGGACACATATGACGGTGGTAGTTGTAGTGTACCCCACGCATCCATATTTTTACAGACGCACGAATCTCTACTCACTTTAGTCTGTCGTCATTGCACATTGTTTTTTTGAATGCTTCCTCGGCATTTTTAGAATTTCTTTATTAAGCCACGGTGAGTATTTTTCGTCCACTTATTCGGCACATGCTTCGCCAGAGCATGATTTAGAGTCAGTTCAACTTTTGCCCATAATTCCTCTATGTCCATCGTACTGAAACTAAAAAATCTCCATTTATTGCCTAAGTGGGATGCTAAAAACTGATTATCTACTCTCTCTAACAGAAACACACGTACTCTCCTAGCCTTTTAGATAGATTTATCAACTTTGGTAACCATAACCGATATGATGACACCGTGGACACTAATCTCTGTCTTTATACCGATGCTGTTCGTAGCTACAAGGTCTAAAATATTTCCATTGCATGTGGACTGCTGAACTAGCTGCTCAAGATAGTTTTCGGAATACGTATTCCCAAGTACTTCGCAAGATTGTCTGTCTCTTCCCCCAGCCATGAATCCATAGAATTCCCAGTCTACACTTAGTATGTTAAAATCGCTTCTAATTAATATTACATGGTCTGGGTATTTACCCGCTGTTGGCCGTAAATTTTTCTCAGAATGACTCTAAAACTATCACATCCGAATCGGTTGGCCAGTAAATACTTCCAACGTTAACTTGATTTGATCTAAAACTGTCTCGACCATATGACATCACTGTCGCGCTTTAATTCGACTTCAATAGAGACAATACGTTTGTCAACTGCAATGAACACTCTCCCTTCTATGGCATCTAATCTGTCTTTTCGATATACTTTCCATGAATCTCTAAATATCGTGGAGCTTTCTACTTCGGGTTTCAGCCAGCCATTGGTTCCGAGAATAATTTGGGTCCAAGAAATTTCCTGTAGTGCAGTAAATTATGGAAATTTGTGACTAATACTTCGACAATTTACTGATAAAATTTCGTCAGTCGAAGTGTCTGGTCTGAACGTGGTCTGATTTCCCTATATGTGTGTCGTCTGGCGAGTGTTCATTAGAGTATCTCAAGCTACCTCCTACCCTAAAAAAACCCCATGTTCACTTCGCATGTACTCTGCTACCCAATAACTTCTTCCTTTGTGCATTGCGCCAGTGACCTATCAAGGGGCGTCCTACAATTCCACACTCGATAGCTCAGGTTCAAAATCTGTAGCCAAGACCGTTACAGAGTAGATGCTCTCCACTCGGCTCCAAACTAAAGGAGCCCAATCAACTCTCGGAACAATGCTGCAGACTGCGAGCTCTGCTTGCACCCTGCGCGCGAGGCCAGCAGCCTTCACCATTTACGCCAACCGCCTGTATAAATTGAGGGTGCGCATATGTTTTGCGAATGTGTCTCTTCATGTCACATACTGACACACTTTAGGTTATGTCCAGTGCACTGGTTTCGATGACGGTTTGCGGCAAGAGTTGCTCACAATCTAGCTGAACACGCTGTTTCGGCTACTCTTACGCCCATTCCGGTCCGACATACTTTGGTACTTCATATTGCAGATAGTTATTGTGGTGTCACCGCCAGACACCACACTTGCTAGGTGGCAGCCTTTAAATCGGCCGCGGTCCGGTAGTATACGTCGGACCCGCGTGTCGCCACTATCAGTGATTGCAGACCGAGCGCCGCCATACGGCAGGTCTAGAGAGACTTCCTAGCACTCGCCCCAGTTGTACAGCCGCCTTTGTTAGCGATGGTTCACTGACAAATTACGCTCTCATTTGCCGAGACGATAGTTAGCATAGCCTTCAGCTACGTCATTTGCTACGACCTAGCAAGGCGCCATTATCATTTGCTATTTATCTTGTGATGCATGTACCGTCAGACCGATGTTTACCAATTATGGATTAAAGTTAAGTATTCCAGAAGCTACGTACTTTTTTTACTAGACTCAACTCCTTTAACTGTTCCAGACCTCACGCCAGCCTGCGTGAGTTTAAACGCGTGCCTTTCGGCTTCCTCATAGTGGCTTGGTTGTCTTGCCAAGTCACAACAGTTATTATGAACAAGCCCGCGCCTGGCTTAAGGGTATAGCTGGAATCCACTGCCGCAAATTCTTACTAGAACTACCTTACCCGGTGATGCAGCTACCTTATTTTTCCCCGTGGAAAGGCCAGACCCTCGTGTCGACCTCTAACTGCCATTGCGGACTTCTTAGTTACATGGGTTTCTCTTAAGCACAATCTGATCTATTAAATGTCCCTTACAAGAGCTCATAATAAAATATGTTATTTCATGGTACTCCAGCCATTTTGCCTCACCCACACACGCATGAATCCTAATGTTGCATTGTTACTTAAGCTGTAAGCACCAAGAATTCTTTAGTTCCCTTCTCGTCTCACGCTCTCGGTATCCAATCCACTGGGATTTGTACCACTGACGGTTCATTTTATATGCTGCCTTTCCGCCTTATGAGAATGAAAGCAACGCATAACAGGACCAGGGCCGCTATGGCACTCGGCACAGTGGCGCTGAGAAAGACTGTTACCCACTGCTGTCCTCTGTAACACGTGACGTGCTGCATCAGCTGCTCGCCTGAGATGCGCCCCTCTTGCTCGGCGATGAATTGATCCATGGACTGTATTAGACCAAGCTTCAAAGTCTGATGCAGAAAGGTTGTATTTCGTTTGGACAAAAATCCTAATGCTGCCTCTGGCCAGTACAGCTGTGACTATGTGGTGTTGAAGTGTGTGGTCCCTGAAATTGACGCTGGTAGATCAAAACTTGGTCCTAATATGTTTCATGTGACCCCATTAACCATTATTCCACTTTCTTCGAGTTCTATGCATCTAGCTTCAGTGAATCCACCCTGCTCATAGCAGCTTGCTACTTACCACCAGACTTTCGCAGATGAAGTAAGCTCTGTGCAACACGACTTGCTGTTGACTCAACTGGCGTTTCACTGTATCACTCAGGCAATCTATCTTCTTCTGCCTGGCCAGAAACAATTGCACTGCACATGCATTTGGATCGATGTGAATCGCCCTGGATGGACACATAGTTATCCATCCTGTATTGCAATTTTAAAATTCTTACCTTGAGATTGCAGTGTAACTGCCTCTATCTGCCAAGGTTAGCCACATCCCCTGAATCCTCACTTCCTTGAACTTCCTCACCCCCCCCCCTCCCCACCACTTTACTTGGTATGGATGGATGGTATAGCACTAGAATTTCGCATGCTTCCCCATTAATGGAAACCGAACCGGAATGTATACCCGTGGTAGGTCAGTTTTTTCTTCCACTGATGCCACGTGATAGTAAAACGGTAGGTTTCGCTTACTGCTTTCCATTACCAAACTTAACCCTGGTGGCAGCTCTTTCTGTGCTTTGCATAATCCCAGCAAGTACTGGCCCAATGGTAGCAGATGAGTACTCAGCTGCCAGAATAAGGGGTGATGCAAATGTTTCTGTAGGCTCACCACTACAGCCTGCACATCCCATGCACTCTCAGCTGCTCCTTGCAAAAGTCTCGTCAACACAATGGTTCACACCATCTTCCGATGTTCTAGCATACTCCACCACCTTTTGGGTCAACTTGCGAAGGAATAGCCTGTTTTTCAGGAGTTACCATCCCAAGCTCCTTATATGTGTCGTGTGCCACGCCTCCGTTGCTTTACTCTCCACTGCCAATTTCATTACGGTTTCCACCATGCTGTTCAGCCCGTCAAATTCTAACATTCTGCGTGGTGTCTATTTGTTCTACATCGTGTCTCCCTACCACTTTCGCGCAACGACGCTCTGAGCGTGTTTTTTAGGGAACTAACTAGTTTGAACCTGGGAACTGTTGCTGGTAAGGAGACGCCAGACCACACATGACATGTAGAATTCAGAAGCATTCAGTGAGACTAGCGATGATATAAACAAATACTTAATGATTCAGCGTCAGCTCCACTACACTCCCTGTAAAAGAATCTTAATACTAACTAAATTTAGTGGAAGGGGTTCAAGGCTCTCCTATTTTTAGTTAGCTGGTAAAATAACGTCGAAAAAGCAGTTAAGTTTACCATTGGAAATTTTATTCTACTCACAAAACATTGTTTATAAATTGCACTATTGATAAAAGAAAATGTTTTAATACAGGATGGTAAAAACCAACTGCGTTCAACAAAAATGTGAACGAATATTCCCTGAATGGGTTTCCAAGGTCTACAATGGATCGAAGGATGACCTATGCCATATCACATCTATAATCTAGGTTTAAATTAAGTTTCACAAAAGAGAAAACTATCAAAATGGTCTACAGTGACCCTCAATTATCTTTAATTACTTATCTAACTTGTCGTAAATTACAGTGGCTGATGTGGCTTCTCAATAACTATTATTATTATTATTATTAAGCATTACAATCCATGAAGGCTTTTTGCTGCAGAATGGACAATGTTGAACCACTTTGCTCTGTCTTTACAAGTAATTTGCCACTGTCTGTCATGTCCTAGTTTTCTGAGATCGTCTTGAATATTGTCCAAGTATCTCATGCGTGGGCGTCCAAGAGGTCGTCTTCCGGTGGGAATCTCTTCAGTCACTTTCTTGATGGTCCTGTTTGGTGGTGCTCTGATGACATGCCCTATCCATTTCAGTCTTTTGGCTTTAATTTTGGCCACTATATCGGAGTCTTTATATAATTTGTAAATTTCATTGTTATTTAGCAATCTCCATTCATCACTGATCCTATCTCTTATGGGTCCAAATATTTTTCTCAAAATTTTTCGTTCAAATACTCTTAATCTGTTTTCCTCTTTTTTTGTGAGAGTCCAGGTTTCAGATCCATAGGTGAGTACTGGTATAATCAATGATTTGTATACTTGTAGTTTGGTGTTCCTAGAAATTAACTTGCTTTTGAAAACTGTCAAGAGACTATAGTAGCATTTGTTAGCCTTCTGAATTCGTGATTCTATTTCAATTTTTATGGAGTTGTCAGAGGTTACTATTGTACCAAGGTAATTAAATTCATTTGTCTTTGTGAAAGCTGTGTTATTAATTTGCAGTACATTATTATTTGATGGATAGCGGGATAAGATAAAGTACATTGTTTTGTCTGTATTCAGCTGGAGGCCTGTGCCATTTGTGGCTTTAATTAATTGTGCTGTAAGAAGCTTCAAATCATTCTCACTGTCAGATAATAATGCAATGTCATCAGCGTATGCTACAATGTTAATTTTGCTTTCCAGTTGTGCTCCAATTTGTAGTAGCTTTACTTTTTGGATTATTCTATTGATTACTATGTTAAAAAGAACTGGTGAGAGTGAATCCCCTTGTTTGACTCCAGTTTTAACCTCAAAGTCTTCAGAAAGTTTGCTAGCTACTTTTATTTTGTATTTTGAGTTTAAAGTGCAAGATTTTATTAAATTTATCAATTTGTTAGGGATGCCAATCTGCCTCATGCACTTCCATAAATATTCCCTGTTGATACTGTCAAAAGCTTTTTTAAAATCAATGAAAAGCATATGTACATCTTGATTGAATTCATATTTCTTTTCACCCAACATCCTTAGGACATATATATTGTCAATAGTCGATCTGTTAGGTCTAAATCCACATTGGGCATCATCTAGGGAGTCTTCAACGTAAGGGCTTATCCTTGCTAACAGTATATTTGTCAGAATTTTATATGTTGTGTTTAGTAACGCAATTCCTCTGTAGTTTGAACAATTTGTTGGGTCCCCCTTCTTGTATATAGGGCACACAACTACTTCTTTCCAATCATGTGGGACCTGTTCCTGCTTCCAGATGTTGGTGATGATTTTGTGTAAGCAGTTTACAAAAGGAAATTTACTGAGCTTCCATATATCTGTGTCTATACCATCACTTCCAGGAGCTTTATGTCTCTTCAGCTTCTTGATGCTTTCTTTAATTTCTGCTAAGCTGGGCTCTTCGTCCGATGGGTCAGCAGTAAGATATTCATTGTCATCTTCCTGAGAGACGCTTATAGTTGGAGCATTTAGTAACTCATTAAAATATTCCTTCCATCTGTTAGCAATGTCACTTCTTTCTGTTAGCAAGGAGCCATCTGGGTCTGTTATGAACTGTCCATAATTTTTTATATTCCCACTTTTAAACATATTTATGCTCTTGAAAAATCCTCTGGAGTCTGTGGTACGGTCATTCTCAGCTCTTTTTAATTTGTAATTCATAAAATCCCTTTTCTTTTTCCTAATGGGTTTCCTGGCAAGTTTCTGTTTCTCTTCAAAAATAAGTTTGTTTTGTGTTATTGGTTTTTGTAGGAATTTTTCCCTTGCTAATTTTCTATCTTCGATAGCGTTCGAGCACTCGGCATCAAACCAGGGGTTCTTAGTTGTAGTAAAATGTCCCAAAACTGAGGTAGTTGCTCGTGTGATATTTTCTTTCAGAGCGTTCCAGGCTTGATTAGTATCATCATTGTTAATTTTACTTTCCACTTCAGGTTTGTGTGTTTCTAATTCTCTAATGTACTGGTTGAGAATGTTTGGGTTTTTCAGTTTCATTGTATTAAACCTAGGAACACCATTTAATATAACAGAATATTTAATATAACAGAAAAATCATCACGTTTCAGATTTTTGCTTCAAGTGGCAAATGTGAACACCATGAGCTTTAATTGACGATCGACACTAGTATTACGCAAAAAGGGGGTGTAACAGATGAGACTTCTGCAGTTCTGAGTGAATCTTTATGAGCTGTTATGCGGCATCACGTGCGTTCATTATCTTGTCGGTGTTCGTCAGGGGGCGGCAGGCAGCACAGCTCCGCTCACCTCGCCATCTCCCAAGTAACTCTCACCTAACTTCTCCTTACTACAATTTACCGAAGTTGGTTTAAAAAAACTATCTGGCTGTGTTTTCATATGACCAATCAGGGTCTCAATGTTAACCTTAAGCTTCGCCTACAAAAATTCTGTCTATCCAATGAGAAACGTTACACTTTTCGTGGTGGGGCAATGTTTTTAAAGTTTGCAACGTAACAGAGGCGCGAAAAAGTCTCACGCTAAAACTTGCAGCTGGTGTGGTTCTTTTAGCGTTATCTTAAGATCTATACTGTTCTTCTGGAGTGCTCTATCTTTTAACATGGGCTGGGGGGTGGTCCTGATGTAACAGAGACGCGAAAAAGTCTCACGCTAAAACTTGCGGGTGGTGTGGCCCTTTTTGTGTTATCGTAAGATCTATACTGTTCTTCTGGAGGGCTCTAGCTTTTAACATGGGCTGGGGGGTGGTCCTAACGTAACAGAAACGCGAAAAAGTCTCACACTAAAATTTGTGGGTGGTGTGTGGTCCTAGCGGTTAGCTGGCTACGTGGGTGTCCATCCCTTATCGTAGGGCCTTCCAGCTTAACACAGTTCTGCTCTCGGCTTCTGTTCTCGTTTCTCCCCTCGGAACTGCGTCTGTCTCACGGTGGGAAGGTATGACATGCATTTAGGCATTCTTGTGTTAGTCTGTGGTATTCCATTTACTCACTCGTTACTTGTATTACTTTGGTTAATTTAATGTCACGATTTATTCGGAGCTATGTGACATACTACTGGATTTGCTTATCATGTCAGGGCTTTCATGGAAGGTGTTGGATTTGCCTGACGCCTTACATATCACCGCCCTTCGAACTTAACTTTTGCACTGAATTTAGGCAATGATTGAATCGTTGTCTAAGTCAGTCAAAAATTATTTATTTATCTAAATTTTGTTTGTATTACTAATTTATATTTTTATATTCTTCCAAATCATTCTCAAAATTGACAAGAGAATAATATTTTTATGCTATCATTAATTTTTAATTATTTTCTTTCTTTATTTAAGTGTGAAGTTTGCTTTTTAAGAAGTTTGTTATCGAAAGTGAGGAGTCTTTTACATCGATTTTCTTAGAAATATATATATTTTTTATAAATGTAGTAATTAAGTAAAATCTATTCCTAACACATTTTCTAAATATCATGTACAAGTAAAATGTTTTTGTTTCTAGACACTCATTTCAACCTTGTTACACTAACAAATAAGAATTATTTCCAAGAATTGCTTTGACAAAGAAATATACATACACAAGTATTGAGATATTATCCTAACAAATGGTACAAATGTTTAAAAAAAGGGAAAACATCCAACAAGATAATTTTTTATTCTTTGTTTTTATAAGGAGAACATAAGTAAAATATAGTTATTCTTTTATTTTTATGAGGAGGATATAAGTGGCATGTAGTTTTAGTGTTTATTATGCCTTACTTTTGTTCTTTATATACTGTCCATTTCAGAACTAATGACTTATTTTTATCGATAGTCTATTTTTTACTTAAGTCCATAGTCAATGACTGTTATTTTGTAGTTTATTAGCTGTCTGGTGTGCTTAACTTATTTAGTTTTTCACACGTTTCCTTTGCACAATTCCTACATCACATAATTTGATTTCACACATTCACACAATCCTATGAATGTTTAAGCATGAGGTTGGCGAATGTGTTTGCACGAAGGTGATGGACTTAAGCGAGATGGATGTGGGCAAGTATTTGATGTACAGCTTTGTTCGTCATTCCTTGTTGGCTTTGCAAGTGTGTGTTGCTGTTGTGGAGGTCCCATAATGGAATGGAGTGGAAGTGCAGAAGTGAGTGCAGAATCTCGTGGTTTACTGGCTTTGTATGCGTGAAAGTCATCGTTATGTGTTGCTGAAAGCGGTCGTTTTCCTTTGTAATACTTCGCAGACGACTACTTTACAATAGGATAGGGATTTGGGAAGGTACGTCGTCTATTCTTCACCCATCTTCTTTCTTGGACTCAATCTTGCGAATCTTCAACTTCTGTTCTTCCTGCTTTTTCTCTGCTTCTTACTTGCTTCTTGGTTCTTCTCTGGGCAGGATATGGGAATAATTATTGATAAGTAGTTGCTTTGAAGTTCTCCTACTAGTAACAGTTTGATAAATGGTTTGGACATGTCATTTCTACTTTGTGGACGTTTTCTTCAGTTTCGTGCATCAGCGTGCTGTTTAATAGCGGTAGTGTGACTTTTACCATACTTTTTTTTTGCCAGTGGTGGCTTGCCCAAGCAGTCTTCTCGTCGGGCCGTTTTTGCTTGCTCCGCTGAGTCGGGGCGTTCGGAGACCCTTCTAGACCCTTCTGGCGTTCGGTGTTTGCTTGTCAATCCCTGCACCAGTCCCTTCAGCAGTAGATTTACAAGCGCCCTTTGTTGGTCTCACTGTCCTTTCCCTTCTCTCGACGCTTCTGCCTTGTGGGAATCGTGTCTTGCTAATTATGTCCTTTTCTTTCTTGATACTTCTCGCGTTGCAACTTGTGGGTCATTGCATCTCTTCCTTGCTGGAGCTTTTACAATGGTTTTTACAAAAAGTTTTACTTATAATCATCTAACATATGTCTAGTACCTACATTGTTTTACACCCTTTTTAAAAAGCTTTACAAATTTTGGCGCCCTTTCCATGTTACAATTCTAAGATATTTTGAGTCTTAACTTATACAAGAAACCTCAAATTTGTTTTTTATTTTTGTGTAGTGTCGTGGTGTATAGCATTTTAGTATTTCATGCTGTTAGACTATCTACGTTTTACCCCTTCACCTTAATCTATGGTACTATTGGTGTTATTTTTGTTTTTGTTTTTATTGAAACTACTTTCTTTTTCCCACCTTCCTCTCTCTTCATTCTTCTTTCTCCTGACGATCTTTTCTGCAACATAATCTTGAAATATTGTGCTGATCATTTACCAGTAATAAAATTAATCTTCAAACTTGTACTGAAAGTGTTTAATACCGCCAGTCTTAGGTAAAAGTACCTCTGCTTTATCTCGTAAAATACCCTCTAATTCTCTTTTACTGTGTTCTGAAATACCTTGAACTTCTTGCAACTTTTCGTCGATTTCTTTATGGACTTCTAACATGAGTTGAGGCGATTCCCCATTTTGTGCATACCATTCTAATTCTTCATCCTCTGTATCTCGCGTCATTCTTAATTGTTTGTTTATAACTGGTATTTCTTCTAATTTTAGCTTTTGCTCAAAGAGAAGTGTGACATTCCCGAATGATACGCTACCTTTCCCCATATCTATTATCGCTCGTCTCTCATTTACAAAATCTGCACCTATAATCAAATCTACAGTTAGTTTAGGTATAATCACGAAGTTGGCTTCGATCTTTTGACCTTGACACGAAAGAGTTAACCCTGTTTGTCTCGTAACTTCCGCAGCATTGTTTCTAATAGGGCCTCCCACTTTAAACTTACGTGTTTTCAGAACTGGCAATTCCTCATTGGCATTACACTGCATGAATAAATTTTCTGAGATCGCAGTCAGTTCACTTCCGCTATCAATTACAGTATTGACTGGGATATGCTTTACCATGGCCTTCACAATTGGTTGAATTTGAAATGGTTGGTTCTGTTCTTCTTCTTCTTGCATCAACGAATCCTCCACTGAATCATACATGAGTCTTTTTAGGAATTTCCCTAGTGAATTCGAACTTTCTGTAGGATAAGCTTCGACTGCTACTTCTCTCTCTTTTGTTTCCTCTTCTCTATTTCTTCCTTCATTTACACTTTCTTCAACATCCTCTACTTTTTCCTCATCCTCGTCTATCTTCTCCTTCTTCGTCGCTACTTCCACATAATCGCATCTAAATGCTCTAATTATCGCTTCATAACTTCCGTCATTATATATGTTGGGTTGTGTGCCCACTCGTAACTCATTTTCAACTTCTGTCGACTGCGCATTATCCTCATTGAATTCGCTTTCCCTGGTTTCCATCTCAAATAGCTCTGCAATACTCATTACTTCGTCCTTGCCTCCTACATTCGTTGTGCATGCCTCTGATAATTCATCTTCCTCGTCAGTATCCTCCCAATTAATTTCGTCCCAACACGATATTGTTATTTTCTTGCCTTCGTTTTCATCTGATCCCTGCGGTTTTGTTTCTTCCTTCTCTTCTCGTGATAAGATTTTTACTTCTCTGTTCAAGGTGCTGCAATTGTCCTGGGTCGTTGCGTCATTCTCTTTGGCATGGGCGCTTAGCTGTCAATTCGAACGTTTATCGGGGTTTGGTGGTCTTACCTCCACCTCTTTATCTGTATTCTCTTTTCGTGTTCAGCTTGTTGATAGTGGTTTCTTTGTTGATAATTTGTCGGTCTATTGGTTCTCCAGTACCCGTTCCGGTTGTCGTTATTCCCTATGTAACAGTTGTTGCCGTTCCTGGGTGAATTATAGTTATTGCCCTATTCTCTTCTAAATCCATAACCGGTTCTTTGTTGAAATCTATTGCCGTTTCTTGGTGCGAAGTTTTCACATGGTTCGTAATTATTGTTTCTTCGTACTGTGTCTTGTGGATTCCACTGCTTTTTGCTTTCGTTTTCACGTGCGCTTCGTCTGTTTCTTGCGTCATCTTCCGAAAATATGAACTCTAGTTCCCTTAGAATACCTTTAAACGCTTCGACGTCATTGCCTCCGCGACCTACTAATGATTGCTGGTATTTCAATGGTAGCTTCATCGCGCATAATTTAATCAACTCTCCGTCACTGTATGGTACATCTAAGCATTGATTTTTCTTTGCCATTAATTCGAAAAATTTCACGGGACTCTTCTCTCGTGAATTTTCAAAATATGGGTTTTGTAATAATTCGTACTTCACTCTGTTCTGTGCTTCGCTGGACCAATATCGTGAGAGAAACTTCTCTCTGAATTCTTCGTATGATCGGCATGTCGCTGCAACATTCTGCATGGTTTCTGCGACTGTTCCTGACATGTGTGCACATATAAAGTCTAATTTGTGTGCTAGCGTCCAGTGTTCTGGTAATCCTACTCGGAATTGATCAATAAAAGTTCGTGGATGTAATGAGTTTCGTTCTCGAAAGTGTTGAAATTTTCTGACTGTGAGGAAATGACCGTCATAGTTCCATATGAAATTCGCGATTCTTCGCCACTTTTGTTTCTGATCATTTCTCCCGTCGTTCTTTCCGGTTGTGGTAGATCCATTGGATATTGTCCACTGTAACTTTCGCTTACCCTTGCGTAGTATCGTTGGAGTGGTAGGCAGTAATTTTTTTCCATCGGTTGTGAACGTGTAGCTGAATGCATTGCACTGTACTCTTCGCGACCTGGCTTTCCATTGTCACGTATGTTACTTTCCGCCTGTGATTGGAATCGCAAATGCATGACATCTTCGTTAATTGCTTGTTTTTCCGGTGCTGTTACAGATACGGATGTGGTTGCAGACTCTGTGCTTGTTCGATCCTGTTCACTACGCTCTTCAATGGTTTGCAACAACTATGTTCGCAATTTCTGAAACTGTCGCTTCGTTTGCGCTTCTATTTTGACTATGCGGTTATCATATCTTTTCAGCGCTGCTTTTGTGATACGTTTGTGTAAAACACTGTTTTCAACAATTTCACGCGCTGTACCTGCTGCTTGTCTAGTAATTACGTTTATCTGTTTCTCTAGTTTCTTGACTTCTCACTGGGTGTTGTTACGCAATGTTTTGATCTCGTCCTGAGTGTCATTACGCAATGTTTGTACGTCCACTTGTACCTTGTCAGTGTCTGTTCTCAATTGATTGTGACCTGTTATTAAGTTTCCTATCAATTCTCGAGATTCTTTTGCCTCGTCTTCAATACGACTTAGGTGTAACAGAATTTTTTTATTTTGTTCTTTAATCTCACGCATTTGTCTCATGGTTTCTGCAATTCGAATTTGAATTTGGTTCGCTATGTCTTTATTTTGCCTTGCCATGGTTTCCGTAATTTGTTGTAATAATTCTGCCAGATTGGTGGGTCCTATTGCGTTTTCTTCCGACGTCCTACGCTCTGTGTTTTCGTCCAAGTGTTGGTTCGCAACCGATTGCATTGAACTGTGCTGTGACACGTTTCTGCTCACATTCCTTGTACTCTGTGGTGAGAGAGCTCTGATTACTTGTACTATGCGTTCTACGTATTCAAGACGCAAGTTAGAATCCTCATCGACTGTCTCTCTACTTTCCTGCTCCTTTGTCGTATGCTGACTTGCGTTTTCTATGCCTTGTACATTATCCTCGTTATGGAGCGTTGTATGTCCTATTTCTCGCGATACTGCATCGTCTGTTGTACTGTCCTCTATTCTCTGTCCATTTTCATGCTGGGTCTCTACCTCAATTCGGTCAAGGTCTCAATCTGCCATTGCTAATCTTTCCGAATCCCTTATTTTCTGTTTTAAAAGCAATTCACGCCCCCTACTTCGAGTCAACACGCACTCATACGATCTCACGCATTTCATAAACTTTTTGTTCCCACGACTTGACACTACCAAGACTGACAATCCATTCACTTACTTGTTGGGTCAGAACCAACTTGTCAACGATGTATCCGCCACCTGTGCGCTTGCATTGGAAAGAAACTTAATTCTAACAATATTAAAATTCATAACTTAATTATGCTATTGTCTCTGCTAGAATGTCAATCTATTGAATACTTTATTACTATCTATCGCTGCAGCTACTGTTTTCGACTATGTATAACTTCAAGAAAAAATTTTTTACTACGAAAAATTTTCAGCAGGATATTTTTCTGACCTAGTTAGGCATGTGGTCGACCTTCAATCATGGTATTTTACCATAATGGAAGGGGCGCCATTTTCTAACATTCTGTGTGGTGTCTGTTTGTTCTACATCGTGTCTCCCTACCACTTTCGCGCAACGACGCTCTGAGCGTGTTTTTTAGGGAACTAACTAGTTTGAACCTGGGAACTGTTGCTGGTATGGAGACGCCAGACCACACATGACATGTAGAATTCAGAAGCGTTCAGTGAGACTAGCGATGATATAACCAAATACTTAATGATTCAGCGTCAGCTCCACTGCACTCCCTGTAAAAGAATCTTAATACTAACTAAATTTAGTGGAAGGGGTTCAAGGCTCTCCTATTTTTAGTTAGCTGGTAAAATAACGTCGAAAAAGCAGTTAAGTTTACCATTGGAAATTTTATTCTACTCACAAAACATTGTTTATAAATTGCACTATTGATAAAAGGAAATGTTTTAATACAGGATGGTAAAAACCAACTGCGTTCAACAAAAATGTGAACGAATATTCCCTGAATGGGTTTCCAAGGTCTACAATGGATCGAAGGATGACCTATGCCATATCACATCTATAATCTAGGTTAAATTAAGTTTCACAAAAGAGAAAACTATCAAAATGGTCTACAGTGACCCTCAATTATCTTTAATTACTTATCTAACTTGTCGTAAATTACAGTGGCTGATGTGGCTTCTCAATAACTATATAACAGAAAAATCATCGCGTTTCAGATTTTTACTTCAAGTGGCAAATGTGAACACCATGAGCTTTAATTGACGATCGACACTAGTATTACGCAAAAAGGGGGTGTAACAGATGAGACTTCTGCAGTTCTGAGTGAATCTTTATGCGCTGTTATGCGGCATCACGTGCGTTCATTATCATGTCGGTGTTCGTCAGGGGGCGGCAGGCAGCACAGCTCCGCTCACCTCGCCATCTCCCAAGCAACTCTCACCTAACTTCTCCTTACTACAATTTACCGAAGTTGGTTTAAAAAAACTATCTGGCTGTGTTTTCATATGACCAATCAGGGTCTCAATGTTAACCTTAAGCTTCGCCTACAAAAATTCTGTCTATCCAATGAGAAACGTTATACTTTTCGTGGTGGGGCAATGTTTTTAAAGTTTGCAACGTAACAGAGGCGCGAAAAAGTCTCACGCTAAAACTTGCAGGTGGTGTGGCCCTTTTTGTGTTATCGTAAGATCTATACTGTTCTTCTGGAGGGCTCTAGCTTTTAACATGGGCTGGGGGGTGGTCCTAACGTAACAGAAACGCGAAAAAGTCTCACACTAAAACTTGCGGGTGGTGTGTGGTCCTAGCGGTTAGCTGGCGACGTGAGTGTCTGTCCCTTATCGTAGGGCCTTCCAGCTTAACACAGTTCTGCTCTCGGCTTCTGTTCTCGTTTCTCCCCTCGGAACTGCGTCTGTCTCACGGTGGGAGGGTATGACATGCATTTAGGCATTCTTGTGTTAGTCTGTGGTATTCCATTTGCTCACTCGTTACTCATATTACTTTGGTTAATTTAATGTCACGATTTATTCGGAGCTATGTGACATACTACTGGATTTGCTTATCATGTCAGGGTTTTCATGGAAGGTGTTGGATTTGCCTGACACCTTACAAAATGCCGCCTCCAATCTCCTCACTTTATCGGAATGAAGTACTCAGTACTAACCTTAATGCTAGCTGGTGACTCATCATCACCAGATCCTGCTGCCTCGAGTACACTACTCCTCCATCCAAATGCTGGACCTGCAAGGCTTCCAGCCTGACGAGGATGACGAGATCCATCACTGCAAGATTCCCACTTTTGGTAACCTGAGGACAGGGATCATCATACTTCTTCCCTATTTAAAAGACTGTTACCCCTAGCAGGCTCTGTAATACACATAAAACCAAACAACATAACTAATTTAAAAGAAATCCGGAACGGCCATTCACTACTAACCAACAGAAAAAAATTACACACACTTCCTACTATTTCCTAGATTGCACCCCTATGCACCTCAATCTCTGGTCCAATTGCATCTTTCTGTTCCACCCATTTTCTTCTTCCCCTTTTTCCCTTGCGAAATAGAAAGAATTATGTATGGACAACATTAAACAGCCGCAGGTGCACAGTTGTCATTCTGGTGGCAACTGAATTTTAACATTGACAGGTGAGGTGGTTTCTACTACCTGATATAGCCCTTGATACCTGCTGATGAATTTCTTGGTCTTCCCTGTCAATGTTGATGGGCTGGACTGCATCACCCATTGCCCCATTCTCCACTGTGGCAAACTCGCCATTTGTCTGACTGCTTCCTTCTGCTTTTCCAAAACTCTTATGTTTGCCTTTTGCAGTCATTTCCATACATTCTGAACCGTTCTTATGATATCGTGCATTGATTCCCCATACCTTCCCTTTCCTACCTTTATAAGGTAAAATGTAGATGACATTTTCTGTCTGAATATTATCTCATATGGAGACAACGCAGTATTTGTGTGCACTTTTGAGTTGTAAGCGTAGATGGCATAACCCAGATATTCGTCCGAGTCCTGATGTGCATTTAAGTAGTAACCTAGCATCTTACTAATCGTTCTGTGCACAAGCTCTGCCCTCCAATTGGCCTTCGGATGATTGCGCACTCGTCCTCAACTTCTTTACGTTCAGCAACTGACAAAGTTCCTTCAATAGATCTGACATAAAATTGGTGTCCTGGTCGGTTATTATCGTTTTGGGTACACCAAACTTCAGAATCCGATTGTTCACCAATACTTGCGCGACCATCATTGCCTGATGATTCGGCATGGCTACGATTTCTACGTACCTCGAAAAATGGCCTGTTATTGTCAGAACGAATCTCTTCCCTGCTGGTGTTCAACTGAACGGCCCCGTGATGTCAGTCCCCAACATGGAAAATGGGTTTCATACTTCTGGCAGTATCTACAATTTTATCTGCTTCCCACTCAAATTGACCTTTTGCACAGGCTTTATACAACTTTTCACATACCGAAGTACATCACTTCTCCTTCCCTTCCACCAGGACCTCTCTGCCACTCTCCTATTAGTCGACCTACATCCACGATGACAGGACAATACATGATAATGCACTTCCCTTAATACTTTCACCTTCAACTTTGCTGGCGCCACTACTCATGGTCCTAACCTTGTTTCTCTGCACGGAAGACCATGATACGTGCTAAACTGTTGCTTTGTCAGGTACTGCTTAAAATCACTATCACTGTCCTGCATTTTCTACCATACCGCAAGATCGTGACCCCAGGCTTTCACCATAGCCTTTTTTATACTTAGTGTATCTGCATTACCGTGCTTTTCCCTGTCTCCTGCATGACTTTCATAGTCAAACTCAGTAAGCCTTAAAGCCCATCTTACGCCTCTTTCAGATGGATCTTTTAGTCAAAGTAACCATTTCAAAGTGGCATGGTCCATTACCACAGGAAATTTTTTCCTGTACAAATAACACATAAAATACGTAAACCCATAAACTACACTAGGCATGTCACTCTCTGTCGTTGAGTAATTCCTTTCCACTTCATTTAATTGTCTTGCTGCATGGCGCACAGGATGCTCCCTCCCATCAATTTCCTGGCCAAGAACACACCCCAATACCTCTGATTAAAGGCATTGCATACCAGAATAAACTCCTTCTGAAAATGTAGGAAAACAAGAGCAATACTAGATGTCAGTAGTTCCTTTCATTTGTCAAATGCTTCCTGACACTCTCCGGTCCACTCGAACTTCTCAGCTTTTCGTAACAACCGTGTCAATGACTGTGCTATGTCGACAAATCCCTTTACAAATTTTCTATAGACACTCGAGATCCCGAGAAAAGACTGAACTTCTTTAAATTTTTTTGGTTTTGGAAAATCCCGTACTGCCTGTACCAACACCGGCATCCTTACGAATATTACGGTCCAAATATCTCACCTCACCCAATGCAAAATGACACTTCTCCAGGAACAACGTCAAACATGCTGCTTGCAACCTGTTAAACACTTCCCTTAAATGCTGCATAGGCTGTTCCACGCTACTCTATAATACTATGATGTCGTCTAGGTACACAAGATACTGCCATGGTTTCAAACCGCTCAACATCCTGTCCAACAATCTCTGCAACGTTGCAGGAGCGTTCCTTAGACTCAGTTGCATCCTTGTATAATGGTAGTGGCCTCTGGGCGTGGAAAACGCAGTTTTTGGACGATTCTCTGGAGCTTCTTGTAACTGACGATAACCGCCCATCAGATCTATGGTTGAAAAGTACTGGCACTGTGCCACGAAATCCAAAGTCTCAGATATATTAGAACTAGCGTATGCATCCATTACTGTCTTACTGTTGAGATAACGATAGTCACAGCAGAACCTGTATTTCCTTGTCCTATCTATAGACTTTCTTGGCACAACCATGATCCCAACTCCCCAAGCGCTATTACTATATTCTATTATACCGTCAGATGGCTGAAGGTTAATAAAATCCTCCACTATTGGTTGTAAATACCTTGGTATACAATAGGTTTTATGATAAACTGGTGCTTCGTTTCCCATTGGTATTCTGTGCTGAACTATAGGCGTTGCTGCCAATGGCCCTTGCGGAAAAAACAAATCCTCGAATTCCCATGACAGTTCTTCCATCTGCTCCTTCTCCACTTCTTTCAAATACAATTTTCTTACGTAATGCATTTCTATCGGCGGCTCGTGGTTCTTTACTATGGACACCCCTTATGGACTAATCCTCCTCATCCAGAACATCCAAATTCGCTGTCAACATCCCTTTCCTCAGATTCACTTCCATGGCGCTATAGTTATTTATGTTCGGGGGTACTCTTCACCCGCCGTTCCCCTCCTGTATACACACAATACCATGTTTCGCAAAACAACCTAACGGATCCAAGACATCATTTTCTTCTAATGGTCTGACAACACAGACTGTACCCACAGGTAGACTTGACTCCATATTCACCCAAAGTGACTTTCCGGTGCCACTAGAAACACAGTCATGTGAAATGAGCCTTAATGCTAACGTACGCAGTTCAATTGGTTCGTTCATTACATTCAATGCCCTTCGCAAGAGTTTTGCTTTGACAACGGTTTCCCCTAGCTGAAATAACATTTCACTAAGGTCCACAGTCCGCTGTCCTAGGTCAATTTTGGTATGATGCTGGAACAAGAAATATACCCCAGGATCATGTCACAGCCTTCACTAACAAGGGGCACAACCTTCACGTGCTGATCAAATTGAACCTTTCCCGTTCATAAATCCATGTGCACTGACCCAAACGGTGTGATCACTCCATCCCCGAATCCATACGACCTATAACGTGGTGGGTTCAACTTCCTTCGTCCTACTAGGCTCTTACTAGCCATGGACAAATGTCCACTGTGTACAACAAAAACTTAAATTTCGTGTTTCCTATAAGTCCTACCAATGAACATTCCATCCCTGCATACACACTTGTAGCATTGAAAATGGCTCTGAGCACTATGGGACTTAACATCTATGGTCATCAGTCCCCTAGAACATAGAACAACTTAAACGTAACTAACCTAAGGACATCACACAACACCCAGCCATCACGAGGCAGAGAAAATCCCTGACCCCGCCGGGAATCGAACCCGGGAACCCGGGCGTGGGAAGCGAGAACGCTACCGCACGACCACGAGATGCGGGCTGTAGCATTGAAATTGGACGGAAACTTCTTTAGGTGGACCTCGAGCTCCCTCTGCCGTTTAACAACCGCTTAACATCCACCCGTCCATCCTCCACGTGCTGATTATCACCCTTCTCCCCATTCACTGGTGGCCGACGACACTGCTTTTGTACATGACCCATACGACCACACTTGGACACCTTACGCTTGTCGGAAACACTGTCCGATTATCACATACTCCTGTTGCTATGTCTATTTTCCCATACAAAATCGCCAACTGAATAGAAGTGTACAAATCCCTCGGCGTGCATTCGCGCACCTTTATAGACATATTCGCTGGCAGTTCCCTCAAAAAGACATCAAGTGCCTCTGTTTGGACTCTTGTAGCAGAAACGTATTTGTCTCATTATTCATAAGTGTGCTCGTTCATCTCTCTTATCCTATCTGCGAATTTCTCGTTGGCTGCTATGGCCGAGCGGTTCTAGGCGCTTCAGTCTGGAACCGCGCGACCGCTACGGTCGCAGGTTGGAATCCTGCCTCGGGCATAGATGTGTGTGGTGTCCTTAGGTTAGTTAGGTTTAAATAGTTCTAATTTATAGGGGACTGCTGACCTCAGATGTTGAGGCCCATAGTGCTCAGAGCCATTTGATTTTTTTGCATATTTCTCCATCGTTTCCTCTTACCTCTCCCAAAAGTACCGGTCGCTGTTCTGTTTCTTATATCACTGCAGCAACCCTTCCTTCAACAGTTAAAACTCTGTCGCCTTTCTCTGGGTCCCAGAATACGTCACATACGTTTTAGATTCTCCCGCGAACCGCAGCTTAGCCAAATGCAGCAACTGATTATTGATCCAACCATTAATCACAGCCGGCGTCTCTAGATCCTCTGCAAAAGAAGGCAGATCCTCAGATACTCTCCTCGAACGTGGCACAATCAACCCTGAACCAACCGGATCTATCTTCTACTGTGGCACTCGAGGCAACCACAACAGCTCGCCCCTGGCTGCTAACTCATTACTTAAATTAACTGAGCTGCCTTTTCCAATAAAATACGCACCGCCTCATGTTCCGATAGCCCTTGCATCCCTGTATCTGCCACTGCGCTGCGTTCACCCTTCAACATCCCAAATCACAAACCGCACAGCCAGAAAAAGAAAATCTCCTCCGCCTGGTCATGTGACTACTCCTCACACTTACCATAGTAAACAACTCAAAAATAACACAGAACAAAACAAACTTAATTCCTACGTCTTAGCACTTAGACTCAAAACATTGATTCACATTATGACCTAAACGACGGCAAATATAACTCTCTAGGGCCGCAAACTCAGTACAAGGCGCAGAAGACACAAAAAATTACAGAGGCTGCATCTTACAGATACAGGTTCCCCATACTACAAATCTCACTAAGGTTCGTAACAAAACAATGCGATGGGTCTTCAACGTAATGAAGAAACAAATTTAACTAGCATTAAGTCTCAATTCGCATGCCTGTGTGTCTAGTAGCACCGGAAATTCACTTTGAGTGAATGTGGAATCAAGTCTATCTGTGGGTACGGTCTGGGTTGCTTCTCGGCATCTTTCCTGAATAATCAACACATCGCAAAAAAAAAGAATCCACACATTAAAAAAACTGCTCGTGACTTGCCGTAGAATTGTTAGTTCCGGGGTTTGGTGTGATGGATGCAGTAGTTTTTTTCACTGGGGGGACTGCAGTGGCGTGGGTGTCGGGAAAGTGGATCAGGCTCATCAGTGGTTATGTAGGATTTGCAGCAAAGATAGGAAGATACTGGAACAGGAGGGGAAAATTGCTGCCCTTCAGGCTGAGCTAGATCAGCCTAGGGAAGATCTGGACAGGTTAAGGAGGGAGAAGGGCAAAGAGAGGTGGGAAGTGGCAACAGGTAACAGAAGGAACAGGCCTAGAACTAAGTCTGACAGTTTTGTGGTGAATGTCAAAAATAAGTTTGACCTGTTGCTTCAGTTAGATACTGATGAGCCTCAAGCCGAGGTAGGTGTAGACAGGACACAACAATCTTTCAATAGGAAATTGAAAAAGAATGTAGGAAAGTCATCGAAAAGGAAGAAAGTTTTGTTGTTAGGCAGTTCTCATGCCAGAGGCGTAGGCCAACTTCTGCAGGAGTAATTAGGACCAGAATACTAGGGCACCATTTTTTTCAAACCAAGTGCTACTGTGGATCAGGTGACAGAGGATTTAGGTTCACTCTGTAAAGGATTTACCAGGGAAGACACCGTGGTTATTGTGGGAGGACCAGGGAACAGCATCGACAGAGATCCTGGGTACAGTATAGAGTGTGACCTGGTAAAGATTGCGTCGGCATCGAGACACACCAATGTTGAATTTTTATCTGTCCTGAGACGCCACGACCGGCCTCATTTGAACTTTTCTGTTGGGAGAGTTAATTTGGAGTTGGAATGGCTGCTTGGGTTCGGGTGCGGGGGCTCATATTGGTGTGGTTCCTGTTGATTCTCTCAGTAGGTGAGACTATACCAGGCACGGCCTACATCTCAACAGGAAAGGGAAGGGGAAACTGGCTGGGGTAATAGCAGGAAATTTAAAGGGGGGAGGCACTGCCATGAATGGTAAAATACCAGTGGTTACAGGTGTTGGAGCAGCACCTTTTTTAGGATAGGTAAGACAGAAAGATGTCAAGTTCTACGAGAGGTCAGGATTGAAACAAACCCTCAGTTTAGAAAAGAAATTAAACAGCACAATTCTAGCACATTGGATCACCAATCACTGCTGTCAATTATAAATTTTCACCAATCACCAGAAATTTTATCTCCACCAAGTTGTATCTCAGTCCTAGGTAATTGCATTGATGAATTAAAGTCACCCATCCCAGTTGACATAATCTGCCTCTCTGAACACCATGTGAACACTGGTATAGGAACTAGGTCTAAGCACAATGAGAAACTCAGACAGGAGAGTACTGCAAATGTTAGAATAAGGAAAGGTTCTCATAAAAGTATAATTAAAAATAATGTAAGTATATTTCATCAAAATATTGGGAGTTTAAAGAATAAAATAGATGAGCTTCTGGTTTGTTTAGAAGATTTAGAAGCTGAGGATGAAATAGATATACTATGCCTGTCTGAGCATCACATTGTTACTGATATGGATAAGGTAAATGTAAGTGGATATAAGCTCTCTGCACATGTAATGAAAGAAAATATGGAGAAAGGAGGAGTTGCCATATAAGTCAAAAGTTATCATTGTGCAAAAAGTATAGAAACAAAAAAGTTTTGTGTAGAGAAACATATAGAAGCATGTGTCTGTGAGCTTAAATTAAATAAAGGCACATTTATAATTGTAACTGTATATAGGTCCCCATCAGGAAATTTTCATCTATTTCTGAAAAATTTGGACTCCTTGTTGTGCTATCTGTCAGACAGGGGGAAGCAAATTATTATTTGTGGGGACTTCAATGTAGATTCTCTAAAAGAGGGTAATAGGAAAAATGACCTTGAAGTATTGCTTGGTTCTTCCAATTTGACACTCGTTATTGATTTTCCTACTCGGGTGGTAAAGGATAGCAGCTCACTGATAGATAACTTGTTTATAGACCAAGATAAGTTTAACCAGATAAATGCTCAGCCTGTTGAGAATGGTCTTTCTGATCATGGTGCACAGCTAGTTACAATATATGACATAGCTCCATTCAGCAATACTAAACAGTCCTCCAAAGTAGTACGTTCAGTCAACAATTTAACAATTGCAAATTTCAGGGAAAGCCTACAGCAGTTAGACTGGGATAAGGTATACCGTGAACCTGATGCCAATTTAAAATATAATTTATTTCGTGACATTTTTGTAAATGCATTTGAAAAATGTTTCCCCAAGAAAATAGTTAAATATACTCGTAAGAAACCTTGTAACAAACCATGGCTTACTAAGGGTATAAAAATATCTGGTAACCGGAAAAGGGAAATGTATCTGACAGCAAGAAAGAGTAGTGACCCAGAAACTATCAAACATTATAAAAACTACTGTGTTATATTAAGAAAATTTATTAAAAAATCCAGAAGTATGTGTATCATGTCTGAAATCAGCAACTCTGATAATAAAATTAAAACAATTTGGAATATTATTAAAAGAGAAACAGGTCAACCAAGAGCACAGGAAGACAGTATTACCATCAAATTGAATGAAAACTTTATGAACAAAAAGTCAGAAGTTGAAAATATTTTTAATAATCATTTTCTAAATGTTGTGGATATAATAGGGTCCAGGTGTTCATTAGAAGATGCTAGGCTGTTAATGAAAGAGGCCATACCTATGCAATTTGATACAATTGAAATCTCACCCACTTCTCCCTCTGAAATTAGGAAAATAATAAACTTGCTTAAAAGCAAAAACTCACATCGAATGGATGGCATTTCCAGCAAAATACTAAAAGTTTGTTCTTAACAGATAAGTAAGATTCTCAGCTACCTGTGTAATAGCTCTCTGGAACAGGGCATTTTCCCTGATAGACTGAAATATGCTATTGTTATACCTTTGCATAAAAAGGGGGATAGATCTGATGTCATCAATTACCGTCCAATCTCCCTTCTAACAGCTTTATCCAAAATTTTTGAGAAAGTAATGTATTCAAGAGTAATGTATTCACATATCTGTAAAAATGAAGTACTAACAAAATGTCAGTTTGGTTTCCAGAAAGGTTTTTCAACAGAAAATGCCATATATGCTTTCACCAATCAAATTTTGAATGATCTGAATAACCGAACACCACCCATTGGGATTTTTTGTGATCTCTCAAAGGATTTTGATTGTGTAAATCATGAAATTCTGCTAGACAAGCTCAAGTATTGTGGCATGAATGGGACAATGCACAAATGGTTTAATTTGTACCTAACTGGAAGAGTGCAGAAAGTTGAAATAAGCAGTTCTCATAATATGCAAAGATCAGCATATTCCTCAAACTGGGGAACTATCAAGAATGGGGTTCCACAAGGGTCAGTCTTGGGTCCTTTGTTGTTCTTAATATATATTAATGACTTGCCATTCTATATTCATGAAGAGGCAAAGTTAGTTCTCTTTACTGATGATACAAGTATAGTAATCACACCTGACAAACAAGAATTAACTGATGAAATTGTCAATACTGTCTTTCAGAAAAGTACTAAGTGGTTCCTTGTAAACGGACTCTCACTGAATTTTGATAAGACACAGTACAAACAGTTCTGTACAGTGAATGGTATGACGCTATTAATAAATATATACCTTAATCAGAAGCATATAGCTAAGGTAGAATATCCCAAATTTTTAGGTGTGTCCATTGATGAGAGATTAAATTGGAAGAAACACATTGATGATCTGCTGAAACGTTTGAGTTCAGCTACTTATGCAATAAGGATCATTGCAAATTTTGGTGATAAACATCTTAGTAAATTAGCTTACTACGCCTATTCTCACTCATTGCTTTCATATGGCATCATATTTTGGGGTAATTCATCACTCAGGAATAAAGTATTTACTGCACAAAAGCGTGTAATCAGAATAATAGCCGGAGTCCACCCAAGATCATCCTGCAGACATTTATTTAAGGATCTAGGGATATTCACAGTAGCTTCTCAGTATATATACTCTCTCATAAAATTTGTTATTAACAACCAAACCCAATTCAAAAGTAATAGCAGTGTGCATAACTACAATACTAGGAGAAAGGATGATCTTCACTATTCAAGATTAAATCTAACTTTGGCACACAAAGGGGTGAATTATACTGCCACTAAAATCTTTGGTCACTTACCAAATAGTATCAAAAGTCTGACAGATAACCAACAAGTATTTAAGAAGAAATTAAAAGAATTTCTGAATGACAACTCGTTCTACTCCATAGAGGAATTTTTAGATACAAATTAAGAAAAAAAAAAAAAAAATTATAAAAAAATAAAAAATAAAAAAACACAAAAAATTAAAAAGGTTGTTATATTAACTTAAGTATGTTGTTAAATTAACCTAATTATGTCATGTACTGGAAAATTTGACTCGTTCCACATCATTACGAAATATCGTATTCATGATCCATGGAACTAGTATTAATCTAACCTAATCTCTAATTTAAACCACACCTTGTCAGCTGTATCTGAATGCTCTTACAGGTTCTGTATAGCCGGTGTATCCGAACGCCTTACTGCAAAGACGACGGTCTCTACTCTGACACCCGATGAAGTTGCCAGAAGTACTGGGATGATGAAGTGGAGGCTGTGGGGGCACAGGGCACATCACGGCTGCAGAGAGACGTTGCGGCAATCTGTAAATATTTCATTTTTCTTTGCGTCAGGCCGAGGCCCACGAGAAAGACAGGCCGTGGCGCTTAGGTCACAGCACGTGACCTGCAGGTCTTACGAGCGTCAGCAGCCATCTCCGGCGGGGAACGAGTAACTATTTCAAACGAGTTTAATAATTCTTGACTGCGCGTTTAAATGCATGCAAGCTCTCGACAGCACACGACGAACTTGAGACCTTTAATGGGTACTTTTTCAATTGCTTATTGATTTCTAGTGAGCCCTGCACGGAGACGAACGTTCGCGTAGCGTGGCGGACAAGCCGACTAGTGTGATGACACAAGTTCCTGCGAGACCCATTTACTCGTGGGCCGCGCTCATGCAGTACAGGTGTCCGTCATCCCGCTTAAGTCGAATGCTCGTTGTTCTGGTCGCTCTGCTTTGCTGAGGACGCAGCCCCATTGCCCGTGGCCCAGTTAGGACAGCCACGCTACCCCAGTATCGAATTTTTCAGTGAGGGCCGCGCACTGGCTTCCGGTGAGAAGTGGCACTCGCACCACGCCGACCAGATCTCCGCGACGGCGGAAGGCGGATTCGGGTGGGTGGATGTTCTCTGCAGCAGCAGTAGTCTACCTCCCGCCCACTGGGAGCTTCATGAGGCCGCCCGTGTAGCACAGCGCTGTTGTCAAAGAGAGCTGTGACACTAGACACTGGCATTACTGGACTGCACCCTATTTGTACTCGGCAGTGTGCACATGTTTTGCGAATGCGTCTTATCAAGTGACGTACTAGTACACATTAGGTTAGCGACAGTGCGCTGTTTTCTTGGCGGTTTGGGCAAGAGTTACTCGCTACCCCGCTGAACACGCCTTCTTGGCAACCCTTGCACCCATTTCGACCAGACATACTATGCTACTCCACGTGTCCAAAAAGTGAGTCCAAAAAGTACACTACTGGCCATTAAAATTGCTACACCAGGAAGAAATGCAGATGATAAATGGGTATTCATTGGACAAATATATTATACTAGAACTAACATGTGATTAAATTTTCACGCAATTTGGGTGCATAGATCCTGAGAAATCAGTACCCAGAACAACCACCTCTGGCCGTAATAACGGCCTTGATACGCCTGGGCATTGAGTCAAACAGAGCTTGGATGACGTGTACAGGTACAGCTGCCCATGCAGCTTCAACACGATACCACAGTTCATCAAGAGTAGTGACTAGCGTATTGTGACGAGCCAGTTGCTCGGCCACCACTGAGTAGATGTTTTCAATTGGTGAGAGATGTGGAGAATGTGCTGGCCAGGGCAGAAGTCGAACATTTTCTGTATTCAGAAAGGCCCGTACAGGACCTGCAACATGCGGTCGCGCATTATCCTGCTGAAATGTAGGGGTCGCAGGGATCGAATGAAGGGTAGAGCCACGGGTCGCAACATATCTCAAATGTAACGTCCACTGTTCAAAGTGCCGTCAATGCGAACAAGAGGTGACCGAGACGTCTAACCAATGGCACCCCATACCATCACGCCGTGTGATACGCCAGTATGGCGATGACGAATACACGCTTTCAATGTGCGTTCACTGCAATATCGTCAAACACGGATGCGACCATCATGATGCTATAAACAGAACCTGTATGCATCCGAAAGAATGACGTTTTGCCATTCGTGCACCCAGGTTCGTCGTTGAGTACACCATCGCAGGCGCTCCTGTCTGTGATGCAGCTTCAAGGGTAACCGCAGCCATGGTCTCCGAGCTGATAGTCCATGCTGCTGCAAACGTCGTCGAACTGTTCGTGCAGATGGTTGTTGTCTTGCAAACGTCCCCATCTGTTGACTCAAGGATCGAGACTTGGTTGCACGATCCGTTACAGCCACGCGGCTAAGATGCCTGTCATCTCGACTGCTAGTGACACGAGGCCGTTGGGATCCAGCACGGCGTTCCGTATTACCCTCCTGAACCCTGTAACGTTGTTGGGTTAATTTGCTATGAAAGCGATGCTGATAGACAATAAAAGCGGGTTAAAAGCTGTGAGCTGTCTGGGGGAGTTAACCTTGCATTACTGCGCAACTGTTTCAGCAGGTATCCAGTCTAGCTTACCAAATTCCCAACCAGACTAACATTAATTATAATCTTTTAATAGTCATACGACAACCTGCGATATATATATATATATATATATATATATATATATATATATATATATATATATATATAAAGAGAATTTAAATAACAAGAAATAAATCAGTTTATATTCGGAAATTTATTTTAACATTGATCATTGAAATTTCAGCATATTAAACTTGATTCATAACTAAACCGGTGCCTTATTTAGGATAGTGAAAATGTGAGATTGCAATCTTACGGAACACATCAAATATTGACCCAAGATTGGGAGACTGCATACAACAATGCATTCATAAAATAAAACACGAAGAACGTTGACACAAATGCAAGAGGAAATTAACCACAACCAACCGATTCAATTTTCACCCAAAGAAGTTACGTTCGTAGCACAAGCCTGTCCGTCATGTAATTACCACACACTGGTATACCAAATTCATACTAACTCCCTGTGAAATCTTCCCGAAAAGAGTAGCTGAGGGCTACTTTGATGATTACACCACATGCTTCACGTGGTCAACTTGGTTTACACAAAGAGTGTAACTCCACAATAATTTTGATAATTAAAATAAATTAGATCGAAAAGCAATTTACAAAAGAAAAACCTCAAACTGGTTACTATCGTCTTACTATTAACCTGATGGGTCAAACCATTGTATGAGCACGTAGTACTGGTCTCACAAAGTACACCCCACGTGGGTTGAACATAAAGAAAAGTTGCTATATTGAAAAATATTGTCAAGACGAGACGTTGTAATCTCACGCACATTTGCATTTAAGATTGATGATCTTAGTTAGAGTTACTGATCAACACGTGGTTCCACTTTACTCACAAAGTAGTGACAAAGCAACTACCGGAATATATTCTGAACTTCACACTCGAATTACACTGCGCTGCAATTTAAGATAACATTAGATATTTTAGAGCTAAACCTGAAATAAAGGTGATTAAATTTTCAGTTAGGCTGAACTTAAGAAATCCATTGTCCTACGGACTTAGCAGACACGCGCTTAGCCGGAGATCTTACCACTTCAGACGCTCGCCGCGGACAGACTGACTTGGCCTCCTACCAAGGGTGCTTCCATATACAAAACGGAAGTGACCAGAGAGGCAGCTTCCTATACCAACATGACAAGGGACGGACAGGACCATACTAAGAATAGAAACCTCTCTGCTTTTAGGAAGCGTAGCTACCTGTTCCGACGTTGGTCCTACTGTTCTCTAGCAGACAGGCTTGTCTGCTACCCTCAAGCACGCAACTAGAAATACATTTGCTCATTCATCCTCTCACACAGAAGGGAAGGGGGATGACAGTATCTTATCATATACAGTATATAAAAGAAAGTGGATGTAGGTTCCGTATGAGACTGTGTGACATGAATTACATATAAACTGTGTTTTAAAGTGTAGTAGTGTGACACATCGTTCTGGTTTATGTGTAAAAGTAACACGTTTCACTGCTCAGTCTCCTCCAAGATAGTCAGAAACACCACAGTAAATTTAGAAGAGGAATTTATGCCGTAAATGACAACAGATTTAAGAAATTAACATGAAAGGAATCCAACAGAGACCTTTCAACCCACCGATTCCATATTCTGCTAACAGTCATTGGATCTCGACGAACGCGAGCAGCAATGTCGCGATACGATAAACCGCAATCGCGACAGGCTACAATCCGACCTTTATCAAAGTCGGAAACGTGATGGTACGCATTTCTCTTCCTTACACGAGGCATCACAACAACGTTTCACCAGGCAACGCCGGTCAACTGCTGTTTGTGTATGAGAAATTGGTTGGAAACTTTCCTCATGTCAGCACGTTGTAGGTGTCGCCACCGGCGCCAACCTTGTGTGAATGCTCTGAAGAGCTATTTGCACACCACAGCATCTTCTTCCTGTCGGTTAAATTTCGCGTCTGTAGCACGTCATCTTCGTGGTGTAGCAATTTTAATGGCCAGTAGTGCATTCGCCTATCTGCATATCATTTGGAAAACAAAGTTTGCGTAACATGAAAAGAAATGTATACAAAATCTAAAGAGCCGGTCGTGAAAGAAGTACCTCGGTAAGGCATTTTTGTTGAAAAGCAGGGAAAGAAACATCAAAAACGACAGCAAGGTTAACAAAATAGAATATGTAATACAAGAGCTAGTTTATAAAGTATTCGTCTGCCATCTGAACATGCCGAAAATCTGCGCGCAGTGATTAAACTATAACGCTGACCCACGGCACACACTAGAGTCAACCGTGCCCCACTCTATCGCCTGTTGTGGTTCGGAACGGCGCCGATACAGTTCAATTAGCGCCATGGGCCGTAAGGGCAGTGAGAAAACGCTTATAGCAAGGAAACTTATTCTGCGCTTACATAATGAGTGCAAATCTTCTTAAGAGACTGGTGAAGTAGTCGGTAGACCTAGATCGACGGTTCAGTGGATACTAGATCGATTTTGCGCAACAAAATCATTAAGAAACCAACCACGTACCGGACGCCCTCACACTTTGACTGATGCAGACATGAGATTTATGATGAGGGAAATGAAGAAGAAACCTAAAATCATCGCCCTTAAGTTGGCTGGGGAGTGAGAGTCTAGGGGAAAGAAGGTATGTGCCAACACAATCAGAAATACCTTCAAAACGTACGGGTATTACGGCCAGGTGGCGTGCAAAGAAATTTTGGGTCAGTGAACAGAATCGAAAGGAACAAAATGGTTCAAATGCTTCTAACCACTATGGGACAGCTGAGGTCATCAGTCCCCTAGACTTAGAACTACTTAAACCTAACTAACGTAAGGACATCACACACATCCATGCCCGAGGCAGGATTCGAACCTGCGACCGTAGCAGCAGCGCGGTTCCGGACTGAAGCGCCTATAACTGCTCGGCCACAGCGGCCGGCTCGAAAGGAACGTCTTCATTATTCTGCGACAGAACATAGATTCAAAAAGGAAGACTTCTGGAACAGAGTAATATTTTCTGATGAGAGTAAATGTAGCGTATTCGGGTCGGATGGCAGGTGAATCGTGTGGCGTAAGAAGAGTGCGGAGATGTTGTCACGCAACCTTGTGCCAATGGTTAGACACAGTGGTGGCTCCCTGATGGTGCGGGGCTGTATGAGTGCTGCAGATGTTGGAAAATTACATTTCATACAAGGTACAATGGATCACCATATGTATATCAACATCTTAAAGGACAATATGAATCCTAGCGCCGAAAAATTAGGTCTGCAAGGAAATTAAATTTTTCAACAAGTTAACGACCCAAAGCATACGGCTCTAAACACAAGGCTGTGGCTCCTGTACAACTTAACACCCCTCCTCAGAGCCCAGTCATTAATCCTACTGAACACCTTTGGAAAGTACCGGAAGACAGCATCAGGAGAAGACACATTTCAACAAGAGAGACCTTAGAGAAGCACTTCAAGACAAAAAGGACAAAATTCCAGTCTCTCTGACGGCAAACTTGATCAAGTCGATGCCGAGACGACTACAAGCAGTAACAGCTGCAAAGGGAAACCCCTCTAAATATTAATTTTTGTAACTGAAATCATATTTTCAGATTGAAAATTAAAGGAATATGAGTGGGCGAATAATTTTTGAAGTAGACCTTGAATAAATTCTCCATTTTGTCAAATTTGTTATTGTTTTGGATGTATTTATTTCCTTGTCCATCAATGAAAATGACTTACCAAGGTTCATTGCATATGACTGGATGTCCACATTTTATGTTTCCTTCCTTTCACATGACATATAACTAGTTCTTTTAAAAAAAATTATAACTAGACGAATACTTTTCAGACTCACTGTAGTTATTATCAACAAGCCCACGCCTGACTTACAGGTATGGCCGCAATCCACTGCCGGAAATTCACCTGATGCGGTGAAGCCGCTAAAGTATTACCCGAAACATTCATTTTTCATTCATCTGTGCTTATGTTTTAGTTAATCAACAAATTAACCTCTTATCTTTTAACTTATGCAACTCATCATCTGTCTTTTATTGTGTTTCTTTCTATCACCATTTCTAATTTTGGAATCTGTCTTAACGTTTTTACCGTCATTTGGCTGAAGAGCGAATTTTATCCTCTGAGAACCAACCCACCGCCCATATGGGGCAAGTGAGATGAAATAACAATAGAGAAAAAAGAACAAAACTCTAAAGTAAGTACTCGAATGCTGTTTCCACACCTAACAACTATGGAAAATTCTTCACATCAGTGATGGGTGTCACAGTGTACTAAAATGCTTGTAAAAAATACGTTTGCAACGCAATGAGGGCGATATTTATGCCGATTATCACAATGTTAAGTTCCTTATATACAAACAGTCGTCAAATTAGTGCCTAAAATTCTAAAGTATGCACTTCAGTGCTATTCCCATGACAAAAACCAGTTGTCATTTCAGCATTTTAGAAGGCAGACCTAAGGAATCGATCTCGTTGAACTGATCCGACCATGCTTATAACTGCGGAAAAATATATTTTCTCTGAAATACTATGCTAAGCAGACAAGCACGCAAGCAGATAGTAATTAATTAGGCTTACTCTTGATGGAGGCAAGCACGCAAGCAGACTGTAATTAATTAGGTCTACTCTTCATGTAAGACACAATACACCCTCAAATTAAATATTTCCACTTTAAACTGTTCTCAAGCACAGGTTTAAGAGAGATAAAGATAATGAATTATATTATGCAGTAGAAAAATGTAGTTGATGATAGTGATTGACAGTTATTGCTATTAATACAAATGACACAGGCCTTCTGCAGGTTACGCACAGTAACAATTTTCAAGGAGGTTTGCAATCGGAACTATGGTGGCAAGGCTCTTAAAAGCTTTATAGACTGTGGTTCCTATTATGAACTACTAAACAACACCATCGTCTACTAAAAATATGTGGGACACATAACATAGACTAAAGATAAACAGACGTCATATTAGGAAGAAACGGAGGAACAACATAGTGCTCGATTTCTTGAAGGAAGAAGGTTTCAGTTTGTTGTGTACATAGTCCCGCGTAGTCAGCGCGTACACAACTTTCCCACTAGAGCGCGCCCCGCTAAGCACAACAGCGCAGGCGCAGCGCTCGTCCGTCTCCGCTCTACGAGATGGCGCTGCCATAAAGACGGACCAAATTCTGCTTCCGCCGATCGGCGTATTAATATGTAACGCAGCCAATGAGATTGCTGCTAACGTAGAACCTTTTCTCCTCGCGGATCACACTCGCGCAGTGATACCTGAACGCGCGAGGTATTATAACGAGTGTACAGACCTCCGATTAGTTAGTCTGTACCAGTCTGCCTTAGTCTGTACCAGTCTATAGTCAAGTTTCAGTCTGCGCCTAATAAGATTATCATATTCCTGTACATAGCCATGAAGATAAATGAATAGACACTTTGTCAAGTATCAGAGATATGTGAGAATAAGATTAATGTACCAAGACCAAAGGAACTTCAGAATGTCAATTGTAAATAGCATCCAGACCCAAGTTAAGTTATTTTTATGCTTGTTATTATTTTAATAAATGTGTTTGAAAATTAATCAAGTTCTGTTTAAAGTTGGTCACCTTCAATCTGCTACTCTAAGCGTGCAAGTGGATTTTCTATCGTCTGACCTAACGGCAGAAGATAAACACGCCACGATAAGACCACGAGACATATTGCTGACACTCGCATACTTCGTTAGAGCGACAAGTCAAATAATCTGAGGGTGTGTGTACCGAAGGTCTTACAGTACGCACACCAAGCAGTTTTAGGAAGAAAGAATTATTTTTTTACAGTATGCCACTTAAACAGCAGAATGACTTGCTATGCTTATACATACTATGAGATGACCAAAAACACTAACAGAGAGATATGTAAAATCGTTTGGAGATGGAGCCTATATCTGGAAAAGAAATGAAATAAATCTATTTATCATTAATTGTATTGCAAGCTCTATGGAGTTTTAAACTAAATATTTCCGCTTCTAAAGTGTCAGTATAACTTGTTAAATACATGCAGCCTGTGTGCTTATGATACTATGTAAGGCTTCTATCAAAATTCGAGCAAAAATTAAATTGTGTTATATGTAAGATTACGCACACTTTGCAAGCGCAATGAGCCATCAGATAAAATATTTCCACACGTAAGTTGTCTGTATTATTAAATAAATTATAGGTTAACAGATGACAGTAGTTCAGTCGCATTACGCTCATATAAATACGTAAAAATTGGTTGCACATGGCCCCATTACCATACAATGTCGTCATTTAGTGTGGATTAAGCGTTTATGAAGATGTGTGGTCAATGTAGCTCAGTGGGTATTGGCTACCATTTTTAAGGAGGATAAATCAGAGTCACATACAATTAGCCTAGAGGACTAAATTTTTCAGTCATTTAATAGAATCTGAAACACAAAACGTCTAATGACTTACATGAAGCAAATTTTTGTAACTTACATATTTTAATTTTTTTTTTTACAAAAATGTGACGTCAGCGTATTTTAGCCAGTCAGTGGGATAGTGATAATGGGACTATTCTACTTCATGTATGTATGAGCCTACCTTTATAAACACAATTAGCAGCAAATAGGTAAACATTATGTCTGTAAACGCCCCACCTCCCTTGATTCTAGTTATGAGACCGTGCAGCAAATAAATTATTGCTACGAGCAAACATGTACCCTGAATTCTTGGATCGCTCCTGCTCATCAATCTCTGTGCATTTACATTAAATACTTGAGTAGTCGGAATATGCATGGTCTACACTACGTTCACAGCAGAATTTAAAGTAAGGGCAGCCACAGCCTGGAAGTACCATTTTGAAAAGGTGAGACAGCCTCAGCTGAAAGTCCTTTGTTTATAGGCACGACTGGTTTCACAGCTGCATCATCTGGTCTAGTCTGTACAAACTGAGGTACAGAGAGTAATGTAAGGCTAGAAAGCATAACTAAAACGAAAAACGTACGCGGGATGAACATAATCACAAATTCAACACATGTTCCGATTGAGAAAAGAGAACGGGATGATCTAGCGTTCATCGTTAGCAGTTTTTCGCTAAGTAGGAGACGTGAAACATAAAATAACATAGAACGCTCCCGCGATACCTACAAAAGATGAAAGCTAATAAAAAGAGATTTCTAATAGAAGACTATCAGGTAGGTAAAATACTAATAAACTCCACTCACCACGAGTAACAGTATCTGGTGGGATAACAGGGTCTACATATACCGAAATAGTGATGAAAGAACATACCTATATGATCATCTATGGGATGAAGTGAAATTTGAGCAGCTAACAATCCCTCATTTTTCTAAAAAGGATTGAAAAACGTACTGGTGAAGACCCTGTTATTCCAACTAAAATCCCCCAAAATCCGGTATAAAACGGTTTTAGAGCTCCCAAGGGAAACTTCCTATCACAACTCCCTAAGATTTAGTGGTAAGATGGCCCATTGGATAGTCTGTCTAAAACTGAACACAGATCAAGCACGAAAAGTCTACTGAACTGCCGCGCGGGATTAGCCGAGCGGTCTCAGGTGCTGCAGTCATGGACTGTGCTGCTGGTCCCGGCGGATGTTCGAGTCCAACCTAGGGCAGGGTGTGTGTGTGTGTGTCCTTAGGATAATTTAGGATAAGTAGTGTGTAAGCTTAGGGACTGATGACCTTAGCAGTTAAGTCCCATAAGATTTCACACACATTTGAGCATTTTTTTTGTATACTGAACTGTGGAGGAATGTTCAAACCCTGCGTCCGGCCATCCTGATTAAGGTTTTCCGTGATTCCCTCAATCACTTCAGGCAAATGTCGGAATAGTTGCTTTGAAAGGGCACGGCCAACTTCCCTCCTCATCCTTCCCTAATCTGATGGGACTGATGACCTCGCTGTTAGGTCCGCTCCCCCAAAGTCATCCAGTCACCCCACTGAACTTTGAGCAAAATAGAAACAGTGGGCAGTTCACGCTTAAGATGTGCGACATCGAGCGACTCTGAGTAATCGTGGCGTCGTGGTTATGTGATCACGGTGTTGGACTGCGAAGGAGGACTTCCGGGTTCAATCCCCCTCCACCCCGTCCAGTCATTGAGGTGTCTATACGATGTATTCAAATTTGTGTCTGTATACAGGGTGGTCCATTGATAGTGATCGGGCCAAATATCTCTCGAAATAAGCATCACACGAAAAAACTACGAAGAACGAAACTCGTCTAACTTGAAGGTGGAAACCAGATGGCGCTACGGTTGGCCCGCTAGAAGGCGCTGCCATAGGTCAAACGGATATTAACTGCCCTTTTTAAATAGGAATCCCCATTTTTTATTACATATTCGTGTAGTACGTAAAGAAATATGAATGTTTTAGTTGGACCACTTTTTTCGCTTTGTGATAGATGGCGCTGTAATAGTCACAAACGTGTAAGTACGTGGTATCACGTAACATTTCGCCAGTGCGGGCGGTATTTGCTTTGTGATACATTACCTGTGTTAAAATGGACCGTTTACTAATAGGCGGAAAACGTCGATATTGTGTTGATGTATGGCTCTTGTGATCAAAATGCCCAACGGGCGTGTGCTGTGTATGCTGCTCGGTATCCTGGACATCATCCAAGGGTCCGGACCGTTCGCTGGATGGTTACGTTATTTAAGGAAACCGGAAGTGTACAGCCACATGTGAAACCTCAACCACGACCTGCAACAAATGATGATGCCCAAGTAGGTGTTTTAGCTGCTGTCGTGGCTAATCCGCACATCAGTAACAGACAAATTGCGCGAGAATCGGGAATCTCAAAAACGTCGGTGTTGCGAATGCTACATCAACATCGATTGCACACATACCATATTTCTATGCACTACGAATTGCACGGCGACGACTTTGAACGTCTTGTACAGTTCTGCCACTGAGCACAAGAGAAATTACGGGACAATGACAGATTTTTTGCACGCGTTCTATTTAGTGACGATGCATCATTCACCAACAGCGGTAACGTAAACCGGCATAATATGCACCATTGGGTAACGGAAAATCCAGGATGGCTGTTTGGTGTATGGTGCGGCATTATGGGAGGAAGGATAATTGGCCCCTATTTTATCGATGGTAATCTAAATGTTGCTATGTATGCTGCTTTCCTACGAAATTTTCTACCGATGTTACTATAAGATGTTTCACTGCATGACAGAATGGCGATGTACTTCCAACATGATGGATGTCCGGCACATAGCTCGCTTGCGGTTGAAGCGGTATTGAATAGCATATTTCATGACAGGTGGATTGGTCGTCGAAGCACCATACCGTGGCCCGCACGTTCACCGGATCTGATGTCCCCGGATTTCTTTCTGTGGGGAAAGTTGAAGGATATTTGCTATCACGATCCACCGACAATGCCTGACAACATGCGTCAGCGCATTGTCAGTGCATGTGTGAATATTACAGAAGGCGAAATACTCGCTGTTGAGAGGAATGTCATTACAGGTATTGCCAAATACATTGAGGTTGACGGACATCATTTGCAGTATTTATTGCATTAATGTGGTTTTTACAGGTAATCACGCTGTAACAGCATGTGTTCTCAGAAATGATAAGTCCACAAAGGTACATGTATCACGTTGGAACAACCGAAATAGAATGTTCAAACGTACCTACGTTCTGTATTTTAATTTAAAAAACCTACCTGTTACCAACTGTTCTTCTAAAATTGTGAGCCATATGTTTGTGACTATGACAGCGCCACCAATCACAAAGCGAAAAAAGTGGTCCAACTAAAACATTCATAATTCTTTACGTACTACACGAGTATGTAATAAAAAAAGGGGGTACCTATTTAAAAAAGACCAGTTGATATCCGTTTGACCTACGGCAGCGCCATGTAGCGGGCCAACCATAGCGCCATCTGGTTTTCCCCTTCAAGCAAGACGAGTTTCGTTCTTTTTAGTTTTTTCGTTTGACTCTTATTGCGTGAGATATTTGGCCCGGTCACGATTAATGGACCACCCTGTAGTGATGTATCGTCCGTTTGCAGCAGCGTCGTGTTACGAAGGGACCTCGAGAGGTACGTGCCTCCCATTTGTTCTATACAAGTACCACATGTTATGATTCTTGCGTTCCGATTTGAATGTTTTGACTCTTGAATTCCTTTGTTGTAACATAGGTCACACGCTTCATCTGTTGTTTTCGTTTCTGATAGGTCTATGAGGCATCTCGCCTGCTCTCATTATTCATCATATTTACTCGCGACCGTACTATATTCTTACCACGTAACTCATATTCTATAAACAATGTATAAAACTAAACTGCGCCTGAACAGGCCATGAAGGTCCAACGGTTTCGACCTGTCGCCTTGTCACCCTCAGCCTACTGGCGTCACTGGATGCGGATGTGGAGGGGGATGTGGTCAGCACACTTTTCTCTCGGCCGTATGTCAGTTTACGAGACCGGATCCGCTACTTCTGAGTCATGTAGCTCCTCAGTTTCCCTCACAAGGGCTGAGTCCACCCCGCTGTCCTACAGCGCTCGGCAGGCCAGGTGGTCACCCATCTCTCCGGCAGCGCTTAACTTCAGTGATCTGGCGGGAGGCTCTGATTTAGCAGGACTGTCATCGATAGTATTTCCATTGCTATCTCGCAGAGAAGACATTCTACATCTACATAGACACTCCGCAAGCCATCTTAAGGTGAGTGGCTGAGGGTGCCCCTTACCACTACTTGTCATTTCCCCTCCTGTTCCACTCGGAAATAGAGCGAGGGAAAAACGACTGTCTGTTTGCCTCCGTATGAGCCCTAATTTCTCGTATCTTATCTTCGTAGTCCTTACGCGCGATGTATGTTGGCGGCAGCAGAATCGTTCGGCACTCAGCTTCAAATGCCGGTTCTCTAAATTTTCTCAAAAGCGTTTCCCGAAAAGAACGCCGCCTTCCCTCCAGGGATTCCCATTTGAGTCCCCGAAGCATCTCCATAACACTTATGTTTTGTTCGATCTTACCCGTAACCAATCTAGCAGCCCTCCTCTGAATTGCTTCGATGTCTTCCTTGAATCCGACCTGGTACAGATCCCAAACACTCGAGCAGTGCTCAAGAAGAGGTTCCACCAGCGTCCTACATGAGGTTTCCTTTACAGGTGAACCACTCTTTCCTAAAATTTTCCCAAAAAACCGACCATCTGCCTTCCGTACCACTGTTTTCAATTGCTCGTTCCACCTCATATCGCTTTGCAGCGTTACGCCCAGATGTTTAAACGACTTGACTGTGTCAAGCAGGACAATAGTTAACCGAACTTTACAGGTTTGTTCTTCCTACTCATCCACATTAACTTACATTTTTCCACATTTAGGGCTAGCTTCTATTCATCACACCACCTGGAAATTTTGTCGAAGTCGTCTTGTATCTTCCTACAGTCACTCAATTTCGACACCTTGCCGTACACCACGGTATCATCAGCAAACAACCGCAGAATCCTGCCCACCCTGTCAGGCAAATCATTTGTGTGTATAGAGAACAACAACGGTCCTATCACACTTCCCTGGGGCACTCCAGACGATACCCTTGCCTCTGATGAACGCTCGCCGTCGAGGACAACATACTGGGTTCTATTATTTGAGAAGCATTCGAGCCTTTCACATACCTGTGAACTAATTCCATAAGCTCGATCCTTCTTAACAGCCTACAATGTGGCACCGTGTCAAATGCTTTCCGGAAATCTAGAAATATGGAATCTGCCTCTCGCCCTTCATCCATAGTTCACAGTATATCATGAGAGAAAAGGGCAAGCTGATTTTCAGCCGAGCGATGCTTTCTACAACCATGCTGATTCATGGACATAAGTTTCTTGGCCTCAAGGAAGTTTATTATATTCGAACTGAGAATATGTTCTAGGATTCTGCGGCAGACAGAAGTTAGGAAAATTGGTCTGTAATTTTGCGGGTCCGTTCTTTCACCTTTCTTATAAACTGAAGTCACTTGCGCTTTTTTTCAGTCACTTGGGACTTTGTGCTGGGCGAGAGATTCACGACAAATGCAAGCTAGGTAAGGAGCCAATGCCGTAGTATACTATATGTGAAATCTACCTGGAATTCCATCTAGACTTGGTGATTTATTTGTTTTAAAATCTTTAAGTTGCTTCTCTAGGTCAGGTATGCTTATTTCTATGTCGTCCGTACTAGAGTCTGTGCAATGATCACTTGATGGTAAATTTGTACGATTCCCCTGCGTGAACGGTTTCTTGAACGTGAAATTTAAAACCTCGGCTTTCGTTTTGCTGTCTTCAAACACCACACCATACTGGTCAACAAGGGACTGAATGAAAGCCTTAGATCCGCTTAGCGATTTTGCATACGACCAGAGTTTTCTCGGGTTGTCTGACATATCTTTTGCTAGGATGTGACGATGGTAGTTGTCGTATCCTTCGCGCACAGATCTTTTTACAGACACACGAATCTCTACTAACCTGCGCTTGTTGTGGTTTGGGCGTCCCCTTTTGAACCTAGACTGCAACAGCCTCTGCTTCCTTGGCATCTTACAGATTTCATTATTAAGCCATGGTGGGTCCTTTCCATCATTTATCCACTTACTAGGCACGTAACTCACCAGACCACGATTTACAATTTACCTATACATTGCCCATAATTCCTCTACATCAATCTTACTGGTACTAAGTGATGCCAATTCACTGTCTAAATAAGACGTTAATAACTGTTTATCTGCTCTATCTAGCAGAAACACTCCCCTACCCTTCTTGACTGATTTATTGACTTTCGCAATCTAGTTGCTGTGACCTCTAATGTGTCTTTCTGATATACGTTTCACGACTCGCTATAATATCTCAGAGCTTTCCACTTCGGGTCTGTGTTGGCGTTAGTATACTTTACATAAGACCAGAATCTCTTTGGATTTTCTGCCAGGTTTCGAGAGAAAGTTTCGTTGTGGAAACTATTATAAGCAGATCCTTTTTGTGAGTTTTTCATCTCTTTTCCTGAATTTTAGATAAAGCACGATTTCTGTAAAGCACATCACGCAAACCTAGATACTAGCATTTTTTTTATAAATTATTGTTGCATTTCATGCTTTAGAAAGTTTAATAGCTGCTATTTTGAATCTACTTTTCAATCATTAATGTGATGTTTTCAATGTACAACACTGGCACTAGTAATAATTTTTACTAATTTACGTTGGTTAAACACATTGTAAGGAATACCCAGCATTCCCGTCCGCTTAGCTGTCATTCCATTTGTCTACTTATCCGCAAAAGCGCATGCGTACTGTACATGATTCTCCTCTAAATCTCGCTATCTGTTCTGTCCGCAGTTGGGTCTCAACAGGCCGCCTGTTAGTACAAAATCCAGTGCGTGCGCTTGTTGTGTGTATCTGACATCTGCAATCTGCCATCGCAATGCGTCGCTTTCTCCGGATTGAGCTGTTTAGGTATGACACGATATTCATCTCCATCTCACTTCACGTCAGTTTCGTGCTAAGCTCTAAAATAGGTTCATACTGGATTTTGGGGAATCTAAGATTGAATAACGGGGTCTTCACCTCAATGTTTTTCAATCCATTTTTAGCAAATGATGGTGCGTTAGCTGCTCAGATTTCACATTATCCCGTATACAATCATATACGGTCTGTTCTTTGATCGCTATTTCGGTATACAGGGATCCCGTTATCTCATCAGATACTGTTACTCGTGGTGAGAGGAATTTCTTAGTATTTTACCTACCTGATATCTTCTTTTAGATACCTCCTTTTATTAGCTTATGTCCTTTCTAGGCATCACGGGAGCGTTCTATCTTATTTTAACTTTGACGTCCGTTATTTACCAAAAAATTGCTGACGATGAACGCTGGATCAATCTCTTCTCTTTTCTCATTCGGAACATGTCTTGAATTTGTATGTTCACCCCGCACGCACTTTTTATTTTAGTTACGTTTCCTTTCCTTACTCTTTGTATCTCAGTTTTTACAGACTGCACGTGAAGATGCAACTAGAATGCTGTGAAACCGGTCGTGCCCATAAATAAAGGTTTTACTGCTAAAGCGGGCTTATCTTTTCAAAATCTATACTATGTGTCAGCGATCGCAACAGACAGACTGGGCAGCTGGCGTCCGTATGGTAGAGCTAATATTTGGTAGAGTATTTCGTTGTCGTAATATGCCACACATGTCGATTAGACAATAGCAAGTCTGAGCTAGCAGACTAACAATTTTTGCAAGCCTCAGGCTGTCCTGAGAAAAGAAGACGCGCTTTTCTGCCGACTCGGTTATTTATGGGAGACTGTAAAAGTATTGACACATTTACCAAGTCGTTTTGCATGCCCCGACTTGTCTGCACTTGTCAAGATGGCGAAATAAGACATTGCAGTTGGACATTAATATGAGATCCGTCTATTTGTCGAATCGTTTGTCGTGTGTACACCAGTAAATGACAACTGTGTCAATGAAATTATAATGTAAGCCTTAGTTAAGTGGCCCAAGAACCCTGCATTTCGCCAATACGTAAAGTTTGATTTCTAGGCGATCTAAACATGTGAATGTGGTCCTGGCACTCAATAGCGACTTGACGTTCCTTCTGTTACCATCAGCTTGGAAAGGTTAGCCTGCAGGAAACACCCAATAGTTGTGGGTAAGAGTGGCTCTGAGCACTATGGGACTCAACTTCTGAGGTCGTCAGTCCCCTAGAACTTAGAACTACTTAAACCTAAATAACCTTAGGACATCACACACATCCATGCCAGAGGCAGGATTCGAACCTGCGACTGTAGCGGTCTCGCAGTTCCAGACTGTAGCGCCTAGAACCGCACGGCCACTCCGGCCGGCTGTGGGTAAGAGTGGTGCAGTGCGAGTCTAGAGATGAAACCGTCATGTACTTGTACACTTGAGTCCCACTCTACTTACACGTCAACGTCCTTTAGGAATGAAGAGAGAATTTGTAGACCTTCGTCAGTTTAAAGGCGATGTAAGTAGTTTTGTGCTAAAACAAGCAGCTGCTGCTCTCGTAGATAGCAAGTAAGTTATCGCTGAGGTTTCTCTCATAATATCACAGACGCACAGGATACAGCATTCAGCAACCCATTAGTGAAAACGCAGAATACGATCACCATCAGCAGTGGGCTATGGATGGAGTGCAGTTACTTACTAAGAAAAACACGGTGAGGGACGTGTGTAGACGTGCACATTACATTATGGTGACAGGTGATGAGAAGTAAAATTACTAGATGTGGATCCTGTCAAAATAGTTGACATGTAATCTCATGATTCTGCACCACCGAAAAAGTTGAAAAAAATTTTCATTACTCCTGAAGATTAGTGTTTCATGATCAACAATGTAAGAGCACTGATGAAATGGTATTTGGAGGATAAACATTTCTCATGAAGTATCTGTTTTCTTATTTATTTTTTGAACTCTTTTAAACTACGACTTCAAGTTACACAACTGAATCTATACATCATGAGTTAATGTGTTACAATTTTGTTTGCTGCGTATTTGTAACTGAAGACGCTATTTGTAATATGGTAGTTGATACATGCTGTCAGCTTCTGGTGGTAAAATACAGTTTTAAGATTCAATAGCTGACATCTAAAGTCACTTTCTGACACATGCACTATCTAACGAAAATCACTTGTTGGTGCACATTAATACGGGATGTGTCAACCCTTAATTGTAACGTGGACTGCACTGCTGTTTCCGTCAGTATCAAAAATAGTTCAAATGGCTCTGAGCACTATGGGACTTAACATCTGAGGTCATCAGTGCCCTAGAACTTAGAACTACTTAAACCTAACTAACCTAAGGACATCACAAACTTCGACGCCCGATGCAGGATTCGAATCTGCGACCGTAGCGGTCGCGCGGTACCAGACTGAAGCGCCTAGAACCGCTCGGCCACACTGGCCGGCCCGTCAGTATCACACAGACATATTGGCTAATAGGCTGATACTATAAACAGTCACTTGATGATGCAGTTCAACAGTTCAACTACAGACCAGCCATGAAGTGTAAGATATTACGTCAGTATCATCAATACATGTTGACTAATAGGTTGAATGCTATAAACAATTACTTTATAATGCACCTCAATAGTTCAGCTACAGTTCAGCCGTGCAGATCACGGTACTAGGTCAGTACCATTCATCAATATGACAAATAGGTTTTAATTACGAGACCACACTAGGAACTATATCTCAGCAGTTCATTGCAATGCTAGAATACAATGTACGGCAAATACAGCTCACATGTGGTAGAATGTGTGTCCAAATACTATAAAACTCAGCACATTTAATGATTTATTGGGAGCTGTGACGACACTACTGATAATCGCTTTATGTGATTGGTTGGCTCGTGATGTTTTCGATGTGTGTATTAGGTGCTGCTATCCTACTGTTCTAACGCTACGAACAGACCACAGTATGCGGGAAAATGTTTTAGAGTTCCATCACGCTACGCTAATGTCAATATACTGTCGTAAAAATACCTACAATTACTCGTCCTGATAGATATACTATTACTTGCATCACACGTTTTAGGAAATGATTCGCGTTCTCCGTAGTGTATTATGTAAAATTACATCAGGTTACCATAACTGCTCATCAGACTTAGACTCTTATAGGGCTGGATTAATAGAAGTGGGATATAATTATAGCACAACCTGACAAATGGGTGGCAGCCAGTTTGTGTGATGTACAGCTCACATGGTAGCATTAAAAGACATAGAGAAACGTATCCCTTGCACGCTTCCCGTGAGACCCACATTCCCAACTGTCCACAATCTACATACGTAAAGTACCACCCACTCATTACTTGCGCACACTAAGGTGACGATTCCCATAAGAGTTCGAGAAACTTGTGCGCATTCGCACAGACGAAGGTCAATGGCTAGGTAGCCTTTAACTAGATATATGAAGATAGTAACTGTTCTCGAAAGAACAGATATCATTGACGACCGTGCAGCTTCTCTAGAATAAAATCTCTAGAAAAATAAGCGTCTGTTATGTAAGCAGGAGATCCCGGGTTCGAGTCGCGGTCGGGGCACACATTTTTCAACAATACCTATCGGCAGCTGAGGGTTTCAACTAATTGTCATTTATTCTAGAGAAGCTGTACAGTCATCGATGGTATCTGTTTTTTCGAGAACAGTTACTATCTTCATATATAGAGAAACGGGATATGTGTGTAAAATAAAATTGGACATGGAGGAAAAGAAGGAAAAGAACGTTCATTTTCCGAATGAAATGTGTGTACATCATGTCACCTACTAAATGAGTAAGATTTTTCTATATACTTAGAGAGAGGACCACATGGGTCTCTGGCTACAGGTGGCTGTCGATTGTTAGAATTTTCAGCCTTGTATAGAAGAGGCATCTAAAATTATATCCCCCATCCTTCACGAACTGCACAGGGCATGTGCGACGAATACTTACCTGTATAAAAACGGTACGCTCAGCTTCAAAAATTCAGAAAGCTGTAAGGGGTATAGGGGAAGCTGAATAAATAAATGGAAATTTAAAAGACAGTATGTGGAAGACTCTAACATATTCATTACAAAGCATGACGTTGTTTCTAAATTTGGTTTGTTGTGAGTTATTAGGTATCTCTGCATTTCAAATTCCACAAAATGGTGGAAAATGTTAGTTCAGTGGCGCCAAATCCGGAAGTTTGTGGGATAGGCCATAAAACTGGCAAAATGGCAGGGCAGGTCGCTAAATTCACAAGGAATTGATAGGATAGGAAGTAAAATTGGCGTTTTGGTAAGAAAAGCCATGAAAATTACAAATTGATAGGACAGGCCAATTGTTGTTGTTATTGTTGTTGTTGTGGTCTTCAGTCCTGAGACTGGTTTGATGCAGCTCTCCATGCTACTCTATCCCGTGCAAGCTTCTTCATCTCCCAGTACGTACTGCAGCCTACATCCTTCTGAATCTGCTTAGTGTATTCATCTCTTGATCTCCCTCTACGATTTTTACCCTCCACACTGCCTTCTAATGCTAAATTTGTGATCCCTTCCGTAAAAATGGTGTCGATGAAGGACTTGTCATCCGTGTTCTGTGAAAGGTTACTGCGTGTGTCACGCTAGTTTGTGTGCCAGCTTCTCTGGAGGCCCCCACTGTCCAGGGTAGGTGGGAATAGGGTTCGGAAGTGCATCCAACAGCATTAGGTCTGAGACACTGTTTGGGAGGAATCTACCCACGATAGAAGCACCTTTTGACGCTCATTAATATGGGATGTGTCCACCCTTACTTGTAACATGGGTTGCACTGGTGGACAGTTTCCGTCAGTATCACTCATACGGATTGACTAAGGAGATGATGCTATGAACAATCACTTGATGATGCACCTCGAAAGTTCATCTACAGACCAGTCAAACAGGGTAAGACAGGAGTATTACATCAGTATCATCAATACATGTTGACTAACGGGTTGAAAGAAATGGTTCAAATGGCTCTGAGCACTATGGGACTTAACTTCTGAGGTCATCAGTCCCCTAGAACTTAGAACTACTTAAACCTAACTAACCTAAGGACATCACACACACCCATGCCCGAGGCAGGATTCGAACCTGCTACCGTAGCGGTCGCGCACTTCCAGACTGTAGCGTCTAGAACCGCTCGGCCACTCCGGCCGGCACTAACGGGTTGAATGTTATAAACAATCACTTGATGATGCACCTCAGTAGTTCAGCTATAGTCCAGCCGTGCAGCGCAAGATACTGTGTCAGTATCACTCATACGTATTTGTAACAGATTTGAATGCTCCGAAGGTGGATCCACCCGCAGTAAGCCCGGGATAACGTCCGAAGGTCGATCAATGCAGGTTAATGCCCATGTAGTGTACAAAGGTGCATCCTCCTACGTGAAGTCTGGGGTAGCGATCGAAGGTGGATGCACCCGATTACTTCTGGGGCTTATAAATGATTATCGGATGTAAGGAATGGACAGGGAACCAACTGCAGCGAGTGTTACTAACCGGTTTGCTTTTGAGCCCTGTTAATGACTTTGGTGGAACATGTCGTTCATTTAATCAGGTTAATGATCTGCCACGGATTTTTCTCACTATCCTTAACTATTCGTCTAGCTTTCCCGGTTCCCGTCACAACTAAGAGTCTAGGTGATAAGCCGAAGTCTGGTGCTCATGTCTGAAGCAGGAGTTTCCCAGATGGAGTGCGAATAGCGACGCTAAACGTCATCCTCTCTAGTTCTGTTATCAGTGGTGTTTGAATTTCGTCGTTTTCTCGGATGGACCAATATAAACCCTCATGAGTTAGGACTTCAGGCAGCAAATGATCCGAGCAGCGTGACTGCAGCACACATAAATGCACTCTGTGGCTTCTCTCTTTTCTGCTATTCTGTTTCTCAGTAGACTGAAATTCAGTCTGTGGTTAATACAATACAGTCAGTACAGTTTTTTTTAAGAAACGTATGAGGAATTCCCACCAGATATTACTACATCGCTGCGTTAATGAAATAACCATAGCTGTGTAAAATTGGTGGAGGACATTGGATACTCTTTCTGTCTTGTTCAATATGCTATTGTTTCAGTTTTGAGTTCTTTTGATGAAACGTGGTTCTGAAGATGTTTATGAAAACGGCTTACTCCCTGCAACGACTCATTTTTTAAACTGTAGCAAAGTATACCAATAATTTCATCATCACAAAGTCTACAAATACTCATTTTCCCTCTAGGATTTTCGTATCTGTTGTGCCTCAACACATGACGACTTACGTGCAAAACAGATCGGGCCACTTGTTCCAGATAATGATGATAGTGAATGCAGTGAAATTCAGTATACAATATCAGAAACGTAAGTACACACGTCTTCAACATTCGCTGCTAGCTTTCTAGCTGAGGAACACTAAATGGGTGTGGCTGATGTACAACCTGCAAAACTTTGGTACCCGTCGGCTAAAGCTGTAGTGAAGCTGAATGACGAAAACTTCTAGAAGAAAGCTACGAAACAGATTCAAGTCTGCTGTCGCCGCGGACAGCAGACAATACGAGAGTCCACAGGATACAACTGAGCTATGTTCCGCAGTGGTAAGACACTGGGCTCGCGTTTATGAGGACGATCTGTTTACTTTATATTAATTTTAGCGGCTATCGGACTATCGGAATCGAATATGGGAGCTTTACACAAAGAACACGTTTAATCCGCTAAAATGCTTCCTCACAATTTTCCGTCCGTAACCACACGCTACTCTTCTGAAGCAGGTTGTGGGAAGACTCATCATTTAACAATTTAACACTGTTTATCTATAAAGCGACGGCAGAAGCCGCACAGGCCATAAAAACCTTCGAAGCTGCTTCTTGCAGCTTGGTGTCGGGAAGTTACGAATTGCCTCCAATTTTCCTTGTCTTCCTCTATACCTTCCAGCGTAATTATGCACCCCAAAAATTTTGTTTCCTGCCTACCACACTCTGATTTTGCCAAGTGCAGTTTAGCTCCTGTAGCTTAATATTTCTGAAAAAACTTCCTTTAACGTTGTTAAATGTTCATTCCATGTACAGCTTGCAATCAGAACGTCGTCTACACACAAGGTGACGCATTTTAATAGCTCTTTGTTGAGCACGGAATGCATGCGATATCGATAGCACTGCCCTTCATAAACGAATGCTACACTATATGTATTGTGTGTCCAACAACACTTGATCATATCTGGAAGTCAGTTTCCAACTTGTTAATACCTTAGCACTATTAAACTTCTGTAATAATTCTTCAATGCTTGCTGGTCTGTCTCTCTCTAGTTCCAATATTGCATTCACCTTACTTGTGTCTAGATCGACTCGTACATCTCCTTCTTTGTCTACAACAAGCAATGTGCTGTTGTACTGGCTGTACCTACTTTTTATGGTTGCTGCCGCCATCATCTTTTGCAATTCCCTTTCGATTGCTGCATATTGCGTCCGGAATCTTATATGAAGCCGTAAAATTCAGTGCGCGTCCCTTTATTTTTATTTTGTAATGTGGTCTTTTAATCGTTTTGGACCTTCGCTAAAAATATGTTTGTAATTTAGTAACAAATTAGTAAGTTCTACTGCTGCCTCTTCCGGTAATTTTTCTACGGCTACTGCTTTTATTCTTATTTCCTCCAGTTGCTTCTTCCTCTCCTGATAAGTATGTTACTCTCCTGTTGTTAGTAGTCATTTCGTTCTCCTCTTCCTCTTGCTCCTCTACCACTGCATACTGCTGCTGGCTGCCTTTCCACAAAACTATGCAGTCTTTTATCCGTCTCCACATGACACTGTTATTTCATTTCTTTTGCTGCAACTGGCTGCTTCCCACAAAAGTGTGCAGTCCTCACTCTATGTCCACATCGCGTTCTTATTTCGTTTATTCTCTAATATGTTTCTGCTTTTCGGTCTGCTAACCAGTCTGATCCCATCATCAACTCAGCTTGAAAGTTAGGTACTACTACAGCAACTATTCTAAACACCTCCCTTCTGATCTCCACCTGCAACAACACTTGACATTTTACATTTTTTGCATGTTATCCAATAGCACCTTTTACCTTACAACCACTAGACAACGTACACCTGCAACAATGTTTGTGTGTAAATTCTTAGCAACTGCACGGATCTGAGACCCAGAAACCACCGCAACTTTAACCTCCCCTCCACATACTTCAACAATGGTAACCAGACTCACAGCCTCGCCTTTATCCTTGTCTCCTCATTCACTTATCAATTCTTATTGTTCATCTCTCAGTACTTCCATTCGTGTTGTATGTACCCTTCTCATTGTGTTTACTTGCATTCTACCTACACACTGATCAGCCAGAACATTATGACCACCGACCTGTTATCGATGTAAACCCGTTCAGGCGACAGCAGCGTCACCTGCAAGGAATGACTGTTAGTCATAAACACGCATGGTGCTTGTAGTATCAATGAACGTGCTGTCTGTGTAGAATGGAGAAGGCACGCGATCTGTCTGAGGTTGACCAAGGACGAAAACCGCGCGACTTTTCGGGTGTTCAAGGAGTGCTGTGGCGAGCGTCTTCAACACGTAGTGAAACCAAGGTGAAACCACATCCAGACGTCGTGAGGTTGGGCGACCACCCCTCATTACAGATGTCGGACGTCGTAGACTGGGCGGACTGGTAAAACTGGACAGGCGGCGAACTGTGGCGGAACTAACATTAGACTTTAATGTTGGGCAGAGTAAAAGTGTGTCTGTACACACCGTGTACCGAACACTCCTAATGATAGGCCTCCGCAGCCGACGACACATGCATGTGCCAATGTTAACACCGTGACATTGGAAACTACGACTGAAATGGGCACATGACAATCGGGACTGGACGCGGGCGCAGTGGCAGAGCGTTGAATGGTCTGACGAATCCCGATACTTTCTTCGTCATGCTGATGCGAGGGTGCGAATCCGGCGTCCTCCAGGGGAAAAGTTCCTTGACACCTGTACTGCGGGACGTAGACAATCTGGCGGCGGCTCCATTATGCTCTGGGGAATATTCGCGTGGGCATCGATGGGTCCAGGGGAGCTCATGCAAGGCACCATGACAGCCAAGGAGTATCGTACACTGGTTGCAGACTACGTACACCCCTTCATGACGATCATATACTCCGAAGATTTTTCAGGAAGATACAAGACCAGGAGTGTGATGGGGTGGTTCGAGGAACGCCGTGGCGAGTTACAGTTGATGTGCTGGCCCCCCCAACTAACCAGATCTGAAACCGATAGAACAAATTTGCGATGTGATTGAACGTGGCGTCAGAGCTCATCGCCCCCCTCTTCGGAATTTAAGGGAATTAGGTGACTTGTATGTACAGATGTGGTGCCAGCTCCCTCCAGCGGCCTACCAAGGCCTCATTGCTTCCATGCCACGACGCGTCGCCGCTGTTGTCCGTGTCTATGGTGGACATACCGACTATTAGGTAAGTGGCCATAATGTTTTTGCTGATCAGTGTATTATTCGTTCCAGTGCGAGCCTCCTCCAGAAATAACGGGAGTTTCCCTTGGCGTTATTGCGCAGCATACTTTTTCTATCTCTCTTGCTGCTGTTCTTTACAATTCTTTGAATGAAAGCTCGGCCCGTCGTCTGCACTTGTTACGATTCTTGGCGGCCCACATGTATACAGGGTGGTCCATTGATAGTGACCGGGCCAAATATCTCACGAAATAAGCATCAAACGAAAAAACTACAAAGAACGAAACTCGTCTATCTTGAAGGGGGAAACCAGATGGTGCTTTGGTCGGCCCGCTAGATGGCGCTGCCATAGGTCAAACGGATATCAACTGCGTTTTTTTTAAAAAACAGGAACCCCCATTTTTATTACATATTCGTGTAGTACGTAAAGAAATATGAATGTTTTGTTGGACCACTTTTTTCTCTATGTGATAGATGGCGCTGTAATAATCACAAACGTATAAGTACGTGGTATCACGTGACATTCCGCCAGTGCGGACGGTATTTGCTTCGTGATACATTACCCGTGTTAAAATGGACCGTTTACCAATTGCGAAAAAGGTCGATATCGTGTTGATGTATGGCTATTGTGATCAAAATGCCCTACGGGCTCGTGCTATGTATGCTGCTCGGTATCCTGGACGACATCATCCAAATGTCGGGACCGTTCGCAGGATAGTTACGTTACTTAAGGGAACAGGAAGTGTTCAGCCACATGTGAAACGTCAACCACGACCTGCAACAAATGAAGGTGCCCAAGTAGGTGTTTTAGCTGCTGTCGCGGCTAATCCGAACATCAGTAGCAGACAAACTGCGCGAGATTCGGGAATCTGAAGAACGTCGGTGTTGAGAATGCTACATCAACATCGATTGCACCCGTACCATATTTCTATGCATCAGGAATTTCATGGCGACGACTTTAAACGTCGTGTACAGTTCTGCCACTGGGCACAAGACAAAATACGGGACGATGACAGATTTCTTGCACGCGTTCTATTTAGCGACGAAGCGTCATTCATCAACAGCGGTAACGTAAACCGGCATCATATGCACTATTGGGCAACGGAAAATCCACAATGGCTGCAACAAGTGAAACATCAGCGACCTTGGCGGGTTAATGTATGGTGCGGCATTATGGGAGGAAGGATAATTGGCACCCATTTTATCGATTGCAATCTAAATGGTGCAATGTATATTGATTTCCTACGTAATGTTCTACCGATGTTACTATAAGATGTTTCACTGAATGGCAGAATGGCGATGTACTTCCAACATGATGGATGTCCGGCACATAGGTCGCGTGCGGTTGCAGCGGTATTGAATAGGATATTTCATGACAGGTGGATTGGTCTTCGAAGCACGTTCACCGTGTCTGACGTCCCCGGATTTCTTTCTGTGGGGAAAGTTGAAGGATATTTGCTATCGTGATCCACCGACAACGCCTGACAACATGCGTCAGCGCATTGTCAATGCATGTGCGAACATTACGTAAGGCCAACTACTCGCTGTTGAGAGGAATGTCATTACACGTATTGCCAAATGCATTGAGGTTGACGGACATAATTTTGAGCATTTATTGCATTAATGTGGCATTTACAGGTAATCACGCTGTAACAGCATGCGTTCTCAGAAATGATAAGTTCACAAAAGTACATGTATCACATTGGAACAACCGAAATAAAATGTTCAAACGTACCTACGTTTTGTATTTTAATTTTAAAAACCTACCTGTTACCAACTGTTCGTCTAAAATTGTGAGCCGTATGTTTGTGACTATGACAGCGCCACCAAACACAAAGCGATAAAAGTGGTCCAACTAAAACAATCATATTTCTTTACGTACTACACGAATATGTAATAAAAATGAGGGTTCCTATCTTAAAAAACGCAGTTGATGTCCTTTTTACCTATGAAAGGCCATCTAGCGGTCCAACCATAGCGCCAACTGGTTTCCCCTTTCAAGCTAGGCAAGTTTCGTTCTTTGTAGGTTTTTCGTTTGACGCTTATTTCGTGAGATATTTGGCCCGGTCACGATCAATGGACCACCCTGTATATGACAGCCCTCTGCCACGTCCTCTGTCATTCCATCTTCCTCTTCTCTAATGGCTGTAATTCGTTGCTCCGTAATTATGTCGCGCGCGTTCGTGGTTGTAGTCCTGCCTTCTTTCACTTCCCCCCGCCGTTTCCTCTTGTGTCCTGCTGTTTCTCCTATCTATTTGCGCATGTATTTGTTGTGTCTGCTCTACAGTTTGAATCACGGTGCCAATCAGGTGACTACGAACTTCGCGTGGCCGCCGCTGCACCACCCATGGTACTATATGTCTTTCTTCATGCGGAACTTCCAAATACAGGGTTTGCTCCAATTTCTTTTCCAAAAACTCAGAATACTTTCCGTTATATCTCCGGTCATATGGGCAGGTGCAAATCGAATTTAGAATCTCGTAATTGCTTCTTTCTAGACCAGTATTTTGCCTGGAACATCGTCTCGGTCCCCGCACACGACAAACTTTCTTTTTCTGGGCGTGGCCCCCAATTATAGGCCACATCGTCCATCAAATTTACGACATAAGCAATTTAGACCATGTAATTCTAGATTTCTGGGAGAGAAACACGGATATTGCGTGTGAAAACAACGGGATAAAGCTTTTCACTAGGATAAACTTAGCGAATTTACAGCTGTTTACAAATTCTGCTTGTTGTTCCCCTCTTGCACTGATTTTCGTGTGACCTAGTACACGTCTCAAAAATGTTCAAATGTGTGTGAAATCTTATGGGACTTTACTGCTAAGGTCTTCAGTCCCTAATCTTACACACTACTTACATTATCCTAAGGGCAAACACACACACCCATGCCCGAGGGAGGACTCGAACCTCCGCCGGGACCAGCCGCACAGTCCATGACTACAGCGCCTGAGACCGCTCGGCTAATCCCGCGCGGCAGTACACGTCTCACTTCATTCTCTAACCTTTTATTAATCGTCTGCTCAACATGGCTATGTTTTCTGCTGTACTTCCTTTACTATCTCGCCCAAATTATTCACTCTTTCTCCCAAGTCTCCTAATCGTGTAACCACCAATTGCTGCTTTTTTTAAATGCACTCCCACCACTTATAACCTTTTTTCATGGTTTTTTACGCCTTATACTTTATTTAAGTACATGTCATGTTTTCTTCTGACCCCAACAGTCGCGTTCCACATGTGTGTGAATTCATCACCCAGCTTCCATTTGAGCTCTGCAGTTGCCTTTTCTTGATTCTTTTCAAAACCTGTCATTAATCTCTCTTGATCTTCTTTGGATAGCTTAAATTCTTTCTTAAATTCCTTCTTTACCCCTTTTATTTCCTTCATGGTTTCTTTTTGACTTTCTTCCATTTTTTTACAGTTTTCGCTTAACTTTCTCTTGCAGTTTACTCTTGAATATCCCTTACTGTGATGGATAGTGGCGTCATATCCCACTGGCTGCTACTTGGAGGTGACTGATGTACGGTTTTACTGCTAAGTGGGGTTCCACTAGTTCTTACTGTTTTTTATCAGAGATGCTGAGGTTTTACTTGCACTTAATTCTGCCGTTATTCTATGTCTACAGATTCTTGGTATATTAATCACTTCGTCGAACTCAGAATTTCGTGGACTAATGGCCCTCATAGCATGATTGTCGATGAACTTTACAAATTGATGAAGCCTATAAAGAATCAGTTGACAAAAAACGAAGTACAGCGTAAAAATCTATTTGTTTCGTTTACTTTCAATGGCCAGGTCTCATACAGACTAAGTGACCTTTTTTAAAAAATATATAATGTAAAAATCGCTTATAAATCACAACCGTTACTTTTACGCCTTTTAATACATGACATTAACACTACACGTGACGTATGCCAAAAGAATGGCATATACACAATTCTCAGCTCTGAGTGAACGGCGAATTAGACGGGAAAACCGGAAGAAAATTCAAATTATGTTATAAGGAACAAACAGAATTAAGAGAAAAACCATTGGTAGCAAGCCCATATTCGCAGTTCATCTTATAGAAGGTAATTACAGGGTGGACAATATTGAAAACAACCTTGTAATTATTCATACAAAGAGGAAGGGCTACTTTATGGATGTTTATCACGAGGCAGAAATTTCCGCTCACTTGAAAAAAAGCCAAGCAAAGGCGCTTAACGAGAAATGAACATTAAGGAACACTTATTTCTTGGGTATCTGCCACACAGTCTTTGGAAACATCCCTTACAGATTTTCACAAGTCGACAATGCATCCAAGCTATGCTAGAGCCCTCAACAGTTCCCAGTGGTTCAAATTTTACTTCTTGGAGATCGTGGCTTTACTTTCGACTCGGACGGCTCATTCATTGAACTATTTTACCCTTATTATCGAAAGCAATGTTAAGCACGCTTGATTCAATTGCAGCCATATTTTCATTAAATAAATTCGCTCTGACAATCAGGGGCAGCAGCTTCATATCTATCTTCCAGAGTTGTTACTAGCTTCACATCACTCATATTTCGCACATTATGCACAGTGTTTCCTAATACATTTAAAAGTTGAGTGTTCTAGTAATAATACGTGTACCACTTGCGTTAAAAGATACCCTGCCAGGGTCGCCAAATAAAAGTGGAGGTTAGTTGTAATTCAGAAAATACATGTGCATATGATGGAGATTTGCTTTGCCCACAGTGATATCTCACGTCCACTACGTGTGCAATGTTGTGCGGAAACATATATAATCTCTTTCATTAGACCAAAATAAAGTTAATACCGTTTATCTAAACCTGCAATACATAACACTAAAGAATTTCGCTATAATCATATAGCGATGGTTCATTTCCTTTTAGTAATCTCCATAAGAAACAGTTCTGAAATTCAAATATTCTTCCTTTCAGGGATAGTTCAATGGGGAGCATGAAGAGAGATGACAAACGTATAGGGAGAGATTAAAGAGAAGGTTACACATGAATACAGTGGGTATTTATTAGCGTCCACATATACTGACCACTTCACAAAACGCAACAATTATTCCAGAAAGAAACATTAATTACAATCTGTCTCTTAACAGACGCTGCCAGAAAACAAAAAATAGTACACCTGAAAAGACGACATCGATTTAGATCCGTTGACAGCATATGACACCTGCTGATACCGGATGTACTGATAATGGTTTCATCATCGTCCACCAACAGATATCGTTTTGGCATAACTGCCAGAGCGCCGTCTATGCGTGCCCTCTAATAGGCAACCACAGCCAGAAGCTCAGTGTGTTGCAGATGTGTGAAGCAAGCAGGCAACCATGTCATGGAGATGCCCTCGAGCTTCCCACAGCCAACTTAACGAATCTGAAGGGACTCAAATTGTGGCTTTCCGAGTGGGTGGATGGTCCTTTAGGAGAACTGCCATAGAAATTGGACGTGCTGCGTCGGTCATGTAACTACGCAGATACTGATGGTCATGTGGACATTCTCACAGCCGTAGACGTGGTTCTGGACGCCCACGCAACAAAGACGCCGACCACGATCGTCGAATTATAAGAGCAGCAGTGGCAGATCATATGGCTACGACAGTACAGATAACAGGGCTTGTGAGCCCAGACGTGTCAACACGAACTGTAGCGAACCGGTTATTAATAGTGGGACTATGTGTTATGGTGACGACGAACGAGTCGTTGCCAATGATGACTGGTGGCCAATGCTAAACAGAAACATATAAATCACAGCAGGTCTGTCAGTAGCGTCGATAAGGTGCTGGCTACATGGTCTGGATCTGCAACGACTAAAATAATTAGCAGTCGTTGGTAAAACATAATATATATTGTACTTAACTGGTTGTACAGGATTCTTCTTGGCTGCATCGTAAGTAGGCTGTTTAGGTTTTTATATAGGTAAAGCCACGTAGCGCTCTGTATGTAAATCACTGGCTGTGCTGTGTGCAGTCTGTGGCTAGTTTGCATTGTCGTCTGCCATTGTAGTGTTGGGCAGTTGGATGTTAACAGCGCGTAGCGCTGTGCAGTTGGAGGTGAGCCGCCAGCAGTGGTGGATGTGGGGAGAGAAATGGCGGAGTTTTGAAATTTGTAAGACTGGATGTCATGAACTGCTATGTATATTATGATTTTTCAACACCATTAAGGTAAATACATTGTTTGTTCTGTATTAAAATCTTTCATTTGCTAACTATGCCTATCAGTAGTTAGTGCCTTCCGTAGTTTGAACCTTTTATTTAGCTGGCAGTAGTGGCGCTCGCTGTATTGCAGTAGTTCGAGTAACGAAGATTTTTGTGAGGTAAGTGATTTGTGAAAGGTATAGGTTAATGTTAGTCAGGGCCATTCTTTTGTAGGGATTATTGAAAGTCAGATTGCGTTGCGCTAAAAATATTGTGTGTCAGTTTAAGGACAGTCATGTATAATTGTTCAAAGGGGACGTTTCAGCATACATATACAGGGTGTTACAAAAAGGTACGGCCAAACTTTCACGAAACATTCCTCACAAACAAAGAAAGAAAATATGTAATGTGGACTTGTGTCTGGAAACTCTTACTTTCCATGTTAGAGCTCATTTTATTACTTCTCTTCAAATCACATTAATCATGGAATGGAAACACACAGCAACAAAACGTACCAGCGTGACTTCAAACACTTTGTTACAGGAAATGTTCAAAATGTCCTCCGTTAGCGAGGGTACATACATGCACCCTCCGTCGCATGGAATCCCTGATGCGCTGATGCAGCCCTGGAGAATGGCGTATTGTATCACAGCTGTCCACAATACGAGCACGAAGAGTCTCTACATTTGGTACCGGGGTTGCGTACACAAGAGCTTTCAAATACCCACATAAATGAAAGCCAAGAGGGTTGAGGTCAGGAGAGCGTGGAGGCCATGGAATTGGTCCGCCTCTACCAATCCATCGGTCACCGAATCTGTTGTTGAGAACCGTACGATCACTTCGACTGAAATGTGCAAGAGCTCCATCGTGCATGAACCACATGTTGTGTCGTACTTGTAAAGGCACATGTTCTAGCAGCACAGGTAGAGTATCCCGTATGAAATCATGATAACGTGCTCCATTGAGCGTAGGTGGAAAAACATGGGGCCCAATCAAGACATCACCAACAATGCCTGCCCAAACGTTCACAGAAAATCTGTGTTGATGACGTGACTGCATAATTGCGTGCGGATTCTCGTCAGCCTACACATGTTGATTGTGAAAATTTACAATTCGATCACGTTGGAATGAAGTCACATCGGTAAACAGAACATCTGCACTGAAACGAGGATTGAAACATTGTTGGATGAATCATTCGCAGAAGTGTACCCGTGGAGGCCAATCAGCTGCTGATAGTGCCTGCACACGCTGTACATGGTACGGAAACAACTGGTTCTCCCGTAGCACTCTCCATACATTGACGTGGTCAACGTTACCTTGTACAGCAGCAACTTCTCTGACGCTGACATTAGGGTTATCGTGAACTGCGCGAAGAATTGCCTCGTCCATTGCAGGTGTCCTCGTCGTTCTAGGTCTTCCCCAGTCGCAAGTCATAGGCTGGAATGTTCCATGCTCCCTAAGACGCCGATCAATTGCTTCGATCGTCTTCCTGTCGGGACACCTTCGTTCTAGAAATCTGTCTCGATACAAACGTACCGCGCCACGGCTATTGCCCCGTGCTAATCCATACATCAAATTGGCATCTGCCAACTCCGCATTTGTAAACATTGCATTGATTGCAGAACCATGTTCGTGATGAACACTAACCTGTTGATGCTACGTACTGATGTGCTTGGTGCTAGTACTGTAGAGCAATGAGCCGCATGTCAACACAAGCACCGAAGTCAACATTACCTTCCTTCAATTGGGCCAACTGGCGGTGAATCGAGGAAGTACAGTACATACTGACGAAACTAAAATGAGCTCTAACATGGAAATTAAGCGTTTCCGGACACATGTCCACATAACATCTTTTCTTTATTTGTGTGTGAGGAATGTTTCCTGAAAGTTTGGCCGTACCTTTTTGTAACACCCTGTATATGTAAAATGAACTGGCACCTGATTTTAGCCGGCCTAAGTGGCCGCGCGGTTCTGGCGCTGCAGTCTGGAACCGCGAGACCGCTACGGTCGCAGGTTCGAATCCTGCCTCGGGCATGGATGTGTGTAATGTCCTTAGGTTAGTTAGGTTTAACTAGTTCTAAGTTCTAGGGGACTAATGACCTCAGCAGTTGAGTCCCATAGTGCTCAGAGCCATTTGAACCATTTTGAACCTGATTTTATTCCGGTGCCATCTGAAATTTCCAATGATGACCGTAAGCATAAGTATTAGCCTGAATATACACAGGGTGTTTGTTTTAACTTGGAACAACTCAATAACTATAAAAATATGTGTATGAAAAAAATTTCCGATGAACAATTAGTATTTTCAACGGGAATATCATCCCTTTTCCAACCTCATTCGCTCCCTTATTGGGAGGGCCCAGCTTTTTGGTTTCAAATGGGAACCCTCCCGGTTTTATTGCAGATTCGGATTCTATTCAGAAACATACTTAGGGTCCACCCAAAAAAATTTTGCATTCGTGGTACATGGTACTGTAATCAGCAAAATTCTGTTTTCTCGTTATTGAAATTAAGAACAGATGAATTTGGTCCTACTTTGTATTTGCGATGAAAATGTAAACTTTTTGTTGTAAATAGTTGATACTTTTTACAAATTTAATTTAGTTTTGCGAATTTTACGTTATAGTAAAACTTTTACTGTTAGGAATTTAAATGTCTACTTCAAACGTGATCCAGGATCAATGATATCAACGTGCTGATTTTCTGTTCCTATCATGGTACTTGTTTTTTGTGAGTCACCTTGCCTCTCACCAACGTGGAGCTTGATTCCGGTGAGGCATCTTGTCCCTCACCACAGAGGTGCTTGATTTTGGTAAGCCCCTTGCCTCTCGCCATTATTGTAATTCACAACAAATGCTCAAGCTGACGACCTTCAATTTCGCCACATTTATTAATTTGTACTTCGAATTTATGTACACAACTTACGAGCATATCTGGTGTAATTCTTGTGCAAGAACTTCTGTTACGTTCTGTCGAGTAGCTGACATTTCTGTATATGCATTGTCTGATCTGGTAGGCCACTTTACTGGACCCTCACTATCGATCCATGTAATGGCTCTTTGGCTATTACATAGTTATGTGTTGGACAACCATCATGTTGAAACCATACGTTCACCGCACTATGATGGGTACACCTTGCAACAGAATCTGTATATCATCCTACAATAATAACGGTATCTTTCTCCGTTCAATGAGCCCTCCAAAAATAAAGGACCAGTTAGTTTGTTGCCTGTGATACCATATGAAACGTTAAGACACCAGGGACACTGATGATCAACTTCATGTAGCCATGTTATGATGATTAACTTCGCCATGATTCGTGAAAGTTGACTGATCAGAGGCTATTAGTTGATTAAAGATTGCGGGTCTCTCTGTATTGCTAGTGCCCAATTGCAAAACCCCATTTGATTTTGAAAATAATTCTCATGAAGTTGTTGATGTATGGAGATATGGCAGGGACGGTATTTGTCACGTTTTAGGATCGCCCAAACATTTGTGCGAGCAGTTTTTTTTTCTTGCACTTAGCTGGGAGCACCAGCACTGGGGGCGTAATGGGACCCTTTATGAGGGGAATGAATCCAGTGTGCTCTCTGTGTGCATACCGTGAGGAGTCATCCCAGTTGTGGAAAGGGTGCTTGCGAATCCCATGAAGAGCACAGGATGTAGCCAGCTGCTGGTGGTGGCTCATGTTGGAACTAACGATGTGTGTCGCTTTGGATCAGAAGAGATTTTCTCCGCCTTCAGGCGGCTAGTTGAAGTAATAAAGACTGCCAGTATTGCTTGCGAGATGAAGGAGGAGCTCGCCATCTATAGCATCATTGACAGAACCGACTTTGGTTCTTTAGTACAGAGCCAAGTGGAGAGTCTGATTTAGAGATTCAGATGTTTCTGCGACCGTATGGGCTGCAGATTCCTCGACTTGCGCCATAGGGTTTAGACACTGTAGAGTCTCCAGATTCCGCTTATAGGTCAGTGGTCCACTACACTTAGGAAGCGGCTACGCAGGTAGTGGGGTAGTGCGTAGGGGACTCGGCTGTGTTTTAGGTTAGAAGGTCGCAGGAAACTACAGAAAAGGTGTCAGGTTAAAAGGATGCAGGACAAACACAGGAAACTAGACCTAGAAACATTCGGTATGGTAGTTGTATGTTGTCATAACTGTGTTGGAAAAGAACCAGAGCTCCAAGCGCTAATAGAAAATGCTGAAGATCCAATCTTTATAGGTACGGAAAGCTGGCTAAATCCGGAAATAAATTCAGCCGAAATGTTTAAAAAGGACCTGACTGTGTTCAGAAAGGATAGATTACATACAGTTAGTGGTGGAGTGTTTATTACTGTCTGCAGTAGTTTACTTTGTAGTGAAACTGAAGTAGTAGGTCCTGTGAGTTAGTATGGTAGTATGGTAGGGTCGTTTACCGAACCCCGCCTTAGATCATACAGATGCTGAAAAGTTCAAAGAAAACTTGAGTCATTTCAAATAGGTACCCCACTTATACAATAATAATTGGTTCAAATGTCTCTGAGCTCTATGGGACTTAACCGCAGTGGTCATCAGTGCCTTAGAACTTAGAATTACTTAAACCTAACTAACCTGAGGACATCACAAACATCCAGGCCCGAGGCAGGATTCGAACCTGCGACCGTAGCGGTCGCGCGGTTCCAAATTGTAGCGCCTAGAACCGCTCGGCCACTCTGGCCGGCATATTAATTGGTGGTAACTTCAATCTACACTTGGTATGTTGACGAAAATACGTGTTTGAAGTCGGAGGTAGGCATAAAACGTCATCCAAAATCATTCTCGATGCGTTCTCAGAAAATTATTTTGTAACAGTTAGCTCAAGAACCTACTCAAAATGTAAATGATTGTGAAAACGTACTTGACCTATTAGCAACAAATAATCATGTACAAATAGGTAGCATCATGATGGGTACAGAGATTAGTGACCACAAGGTTGTTGTAGCTTGACAGAATACCGTAACATCCAAACTCATAAAAAAAACAACGCAAAATACAATTATATAAAAAAAGCAGATAAAAATTTGCTTGTAACCTTCGAAAGAGACAGTCTCCACTCCTTCCAATACGAATATGTAAGGATAAACCAGATGTGGTTTAAATTAAAAGAAATAATATCTACGGCTATTGAGAGGAATATACCAAACAAATTAATAAGTGATGGTACTGACCCACCATAGGGCACAAAAGAGGTTAGAACACTGTTGCATAAACAATGAAAAACGCATGCCAAATTTAAAAGAACACAAAAGTCTCAAGGTTGGCGAGGTCTTACAGAAGCTCAAAATGTAGCGCGGACTTCAAACTTTCCACAAAAAAACTCTGTTTCAAAATCTGGCAGAAAATCCGAAGAGAGTCTGGTCGCATGTAAAGTACACCAACGGAAGAACATAGTCAATACCTTCACTGAGCGATAACAATGGTAATGTTACTGACGACAATGCCAATAAAGCAGAGTTTCTAAATACGGTTTTCCGAAATTCCTTCACCAAAGAAGACGAAGTAAATATTCCAGAATTTGAACCAAGAACAATTTCCATCATGAGCAACTTAGAAGCAGATACACTCGGTGTAGCAAAGCACCATGAATCACTCAATAACGGCAAGGTCTCCGGTCCTGAGTGTATACCAGTCAGATTTGTCTCAGAGTACGCCGATAAATAGCTCCGTATTTAGTAGTCATATACAACCGCTCGCTCGTGGAAAGATCCGTACCTAAGGACTGGAAAGTTACACGAATCACACCGATACCCAAGAAAAGAAATAGAAGTAATCCGCTGAGTTACAGACCGATATAGCTAATGTCGATTTTCAGTAGGATTTTGGATCATATACTATATTCGAACGTTATGAGGTATCTCGAAGAAAACGATTTGTTGACAAACAGCCCTCACAGATTCAGAAAATATCGTTCTTGTGAAACACTACTAGCTCTTTACTCTCACGAAGTAATAAGTGCTGTTAACAGTCCAACTGATTCCATATGGTTAGATTTCCAGAAGGCTTCTGACACCGTACCTCGCAATCGACTTCTAATGATATTGCGTGCCTATGGGACATTGTCTTAGTTGTACGACTGGATACGTGATTTCCTCTCAGAAAGGTCACAGTTCATAGTAACTGACAGAAAGTCGTCAAGTACAACGGAAGTAATATCTGGCTTCTCCAAGGGAGCCTTATAGGCACTCTGCTGTTCCTGATCTGCATAAACGATTTAGAAGACAATTTGAGAAGCCCTCTTAGATTGTTTACAGAATATGCTGTCGTTTACCGTCTAGTAAAAATCATCAGATGAGCAAACCAAATTTCAAAACGATTTAGACACGATACCTGTGTGGCGCGAAAAGTTGCAATTGACTTTAAGTAATGAAAAGTGTGCAGTCATCCACATGAGTATTAAAAGGAATCCGCTAAATTTCGGTTAGATGATAAATGAAGTTTCAACTAAATACTTAGTTATTAAAATTACGAAAAATTTTAGTTGGAACGATTACATACTCGTAGATAATGTTGTGGGTAAGAGAAAGCTAAGACTACGATTTATTGGCAGAATACTACGAGAATGTAACAGGTCTACTGAAGAGACGGCCTACACTACGCTTGTGTTTTCTCTTCTGGAGTACTGCTATGCAGTATGGGATCCGCATCACATAGGATCGGTGCAGAACATCTAAAAATTTCAAGGAAGGGCAGATCGTTTCTTACTGCCGCGAAATAGTGGAGAGAGTACCACGAGTATGACACGTGAATTGGCGTAGCTGTCATTAAAATAAAGCCAAACTGACGTGAATAGGTGCCTGCACAATCTACGAGGGTGTGCCATCGAATTCTTTACGTGAGAACTCTTTAAGTTTCCTTATATACAAAAGCAAGCTTTATTAATATTCTACATATTTATTCTTCATTTATTTCTTTATTTTTCAACATAGTGCACCTGGCGACGAGCACTCCTCTCTCAACGAGACACCAGTTTGTTGATATCGTCACAGCAGCATGTTTGACTTTATTGACAGAGCCACATCCTCACCTCTGCTTGCACCGCTTCATCACCATCAAAGTGAAATCCTCGAAAGTGTTCTTTAAGTTTTGGAAACTGACGAAATTCGGACGCGACACGTCTGATTGTGTAGAGAATGGTAGACTACAGGGGACCCAAGGCGTCGGTCTGACGCAGATATCGCAGGGCTCGTGTGTGATCTGCCATCTTCATGCTGAAGGAGAGGGAACACCATGTGTGGATGAACCCTTCGCATTAGTGCTTTCAGTTCTCCGAGGGTGTCGTAGTATCTTGCAGAGTTTATGGTGACGCCTTCAGGCATGAATTCCAAATGCGCCACACCACATCGCAGAACACTGTGAGTATCTCTTCGCCTGCTGATGGCATGATCGTCAGCTTTTCTGCTGTCGTGGCAGAACTCGATTGATGCTCTCATGTTTTTGGTTTCAAAGTGGTGAACCCATCTTTCACCACCTGTCTCAAGTTTCTTAGACAGCCCATTGCCCTCACGCTCAAATTGCAAAAGAACTTAATACCTAAAGGAAAAATACTTCCTCATGTTCGGCGAAAGTTTATTTATTTGGTCACGAACGGCTTTCGGATTTTTAAGTTATCTGCAGGTGACAAGTGAATGTTGCAAACACAATAAGCGTGATGTGTGACTTACACAGATATTACTTGTACAGAAGATACAAAATTGACAGTTTTTTTACATAGGATAACATAACTTTTTGTGACATAGACATAATTACATTAACTATAAAAAAGGAGTAAACCAAATTTTTAAGTGGAGATACATTTAACAACTGATAACGAATAAGATGAATTTACAGTTTGACTCTAGTATTTCTAATGAAAACTTAATTTAACAAAGAGGAAAATGGAAACTAAGTCTGCTAATTTAATACTAGGCTGGCAGTATCTGATGGAAGCCTAGTCCTCTATTGTTTCTGAGCCGCGTGGGATTAGCCGAGCGGTCTAAGGCGCTGCAGCCATGGACTGTACGGCTGGTCCCCGGGCATGGGTGTGTGCGCTTGTCCTTAGTATAATTTAGGATAAGTAGTGTGTAAGCTTAGGGACTGATGACCTTAGCAGTTAAGTCCCATAAGATTTCACATACATTTGAACATATTGTTTCTAAAACGGTAGCGGTTTTGCCCTCTAAGTCACAAGTCGATGTGCAAGGCCCGACTGTTGTCCTAACATGATACATTACCCCAGCTCTCCCGTTGTGTCAGCAACTGCACAGACGTGGCTGTGCTGTAATGGTGTAGTAACTTATCTTTTCAGAACCCCAGGTGACAACTTCTGCAGTGTCGTTATACCGAATACATCCTCTTGTACAAGGAAACTTAACTGATGATGTTTCTTGCGTCACCCTTTCTATGACGTCTTTTGTTGAGATGATCACAGGAGTCTGCTGCTTTGCTTTATGGGACCATGGTACAACATATAAGATCAGATCCATTGAATCATATACTGTCTACATCTCTGGAAAAGTCCATATTTTGACAAATAGGTACAATATATTCAGTATTTCCTTATCCTAGCTTAAACAACATGGTTCATTAGTTTAATTCTTAACCAATGCTTACATTCTAAGGCTTACCTAGCTTACTGACAACTGATGCACTGGAAATACTGGTGGGTGGGCTCTTTTGTCGCCTGAAACAGATGCAGTTTGTACAAAGAAGAGTCAGAAACACAACGGTACGAGAAAATGACACACTCAGCATAACAGCTTTGCAGCGATGATCATTATGGTATTGCTGCACGTTCTGGAGCGTCTGCTGGACAGTAACGAGTCATTTTTGAGTTATTAATTAAGTTAAGTGGAGAGAGATAATGGACGCTGCATTCGGAAACTTAGAACGATATGATTCACAGTATTAAGTGAGTGTTGTTTAATAATCACAATAGAAAATGCCTCTGAGCACTATGGAACTTAACATCTGAGATCATCAGTCCCCTAGAACTTAGAACTACTTAAACCTAACTAACACACATCCATGCCCGAGGCAGGATTCGAACCTGCGACCGTAGCGGTCGCGTGGTTCCAGACTGAAGCGCCTAGAACCGCTCGGCCACACCGGCCGGCAATCACAATAGAGATACAAGAGGTTGCTATAAGTGTTAAAAAGGCAAAAGGGGATTGTATTAGTCCTATCGCGCGGCAAACTGAGCTAGCGAGTGGAGGATGTAGTGTGAGCAGATATACAGACAATTACACCATGTCTCCTACCGCTCATTTTGCAGGTTATTATAGGTTATACATATTCTACGAGCATAACGTTTGATGTTTAGTAAGATTATTATCAGTGCTATTTGTATGTTTGTAAAATTGAAACTGTGCATTACAATGGTTTGCTTTGTATCTGTTTCATGTCGTGGCAGAGCGCATTAACACGACGACGGCAGCATCTTCAGTCCAGCCAGCAAGCAGAGAGCTAACCCCTATTGTTCACCAGGCGAAGAACATCGCGCTATAGAAGAACTGTCGGCGTGTATTACCGCCCTCAGATTCTAATAAAACGTACGTATTTAACTAAATGTAACAAACAAAAGAAATGGACGATGATGTTGTAAAGGAAAATGTAATGGTAGTTGGTTTAGTTCTTGTACTGATTATGATTAACATTCATGTTATTGTAAAGACAACATTCAAATAAAAGAAATAGCTGGAAGTGAGAAGTGATTTATTTATCTGTCAAGAAAACTGAAGGGAACGTTTATATGGAAGAAACTTATTTGCTTTTGAATCTGGTTTTATTGTAATAAGATTGATTTTTCCTCGTGATAGAGCTCTGATACAATATAAAAATGCAGTAAATGAAGCAGGTGAAGAGGAATACAAACGTCTTAAAATTAGGCTGACAGGAAGTGCAAAATGGCTAAGCAAGGATGGCTAGAGGACAAATGTAAGGAGGTACAGGCATATATCACTAGGGGTAAGATAGATACTGCCTTTACAGATGTCTTTGGAGAAAAGAGAACCACCTGTATGAATATCAAGAGCTCAGACGCAGTGCTAAGCAAACACGGAAAAGCAGAGAGAAGGAAGGAGTATACAGGGTGGTCCATTGACAGTGACCGGGCCAAATATCTCACGAAATAAGCATCAAACGAGAAAACTACAAAGAACGAAACTCGTCTAGCTTGAAGGGGGAAACCAGTTGGCGCTATGGTTGGCCCGCTAGATGGCGCTGCCATAGGTCAAACGGATATCAACTGCGTTTTTTTTTAAATAGGAACCCCCATTTTTAGTACATATTCGTGTAGTACGTAAAGAAATATGAATGTTTTAGTTGGACTACTTCTTTCGCATTGTGATAGATGGTGCTGTAATAGTGACAAACGTATAAGTACGTGGTGTCACGTAACATTCCGCCAGTGCGGACGGTACTTACTTCGTGATACATAACCCGTGCTAAAATGGACCGTTTACCAATTGGGGAAAAGGTCGGTATCGTGTTGATGTATGATTATTGTGATCAAAATGTCCAACGGGCGTGTGCTATGTATGCTGCTCGGTATCCTGGGCGACCACATCCAAGTGTCCGGACCGTTCGCTGGATAGTTACGTTATTTAAGGAAACAGGAAGTGTTCAGCCACATGTGAAACGTCAACCACGACCTGCAACAAATGATGATACCCAAGTAGGTGTTTTAGCTGCTGTCGCGGCTAATCCGCACATCAGTAGCAGAAAAAAATGCGCGAGAATCAGGAATGTCGAAAACGTCGGTGTTGAGAATGCTACATCAACATCGATTGCACCCGTACCATATTTCTATGCACCAGGAATTGCATGGCGACGACTTTGAACGTCGTGTACAGTTCTGCCACTGGGCACAAGAGAAATTACGGGACGATGACAGATTTTTTGCACGCGTTCTGTTTACCGACGGAGCGTCATTCACCAACGGCGGTAACGTAAACCGGCGTAATATGCACTAGTGGGCAACGGAAAATCCACGATGGCTGAGACAAGTGGAACATCAGCAACCTTGGCGGGTTAATGTATGGTGTGGCATTATGGGAGGAAGGATAATTGGCCCCCATTTTATCGATGGCAATCTAAATGGTGCAATGTATGCTGACTTCCTACGAAATTTTCTACCGATGTTACTACGAGATGTTTCATTGCATGACAGAATGGCGATGTACTTCCAACATGATGGATGTCCGGCACATAGGTCGCGTGCGGTTGCAGCGGTATTGAATAGGATATTTCATGACAGGTGGATTGGTCTTCGAAGCACGTTCACCGTGTCTGACGTCCCCGGATTTCTTTCTGTGGGGAAAGTTGAAGGATATTTGCTATCGTGATCCACCGACAACGCCTGACAACATGCGTCAGCGCATTGTCAATGCATGTGCGAACATTACGGAAATCGAACTACTCGCTGTTGAGAGGAATGTCGTTGCACGTATTGCCAAATGCATTGAGGTTGACGGACATCATTTTGAGCATTTATTGCATTAATGTGGTATTCACAAGTAATCACTCTGTAACAGCATGCGTTCTCAGAAATGATAAGTTCACAAAGGTACATGTATCACATTGGAACAACCGAAATAAAATGTTCAAACGTACCTACGTTGTGTATTTTAATTTAAAAAACCTGTTACCAACTGTTCCTCTAAAATTGTGAGTCATATGTTTGTGACTATTACAGCGCCGTCTATCACAAAGCGAAAAAGTGGTCCAACTAAAACATTCATATTTCTTTACGTACTACACGAATATGTAATGAAAAATGGGGGTTCCTATGTAAAAAACGCAGTTGATATCCGTTTTACCTATGGCAGCGTCATCTAGCATGCCAACCATAGCGCCAAATGGTTCAAATGGCTCTGAGCACTATGGGACTTAACATCTGAGGTCATCTGTCCCCTAGAACTTAGAATTATTTAAACCTAACTAACCTAAGGACATCACACACATCCATGCCCGAGGCAGGATTCGAACCTGCGACCGTAGCAGAAGCGCCTAGAACCGCACGGCCACCGCGGCCGGCGAGGATAGTGGAAAAAATGTTCACATGTGTGTGAAATCTTATGGGACTTAAATCCTAAGGCCATCAGTCCCTAATATTCCACACTACTTAACCTAAATTATCCTAATAACAAACACACACACCCATGCCCGAGGGAGGACTCGAACCTCCGCCGGGACCAGCCACACAGTCCATGACTGCAGCGACTCAGACCGCTCGGGTAATCCCGCGCGGCGAGGATAATGGAATATAGTTGAATGAAGTCAGGTGATGCTGAGGAAATTAGATTAGGAAATGATACACTTAAAGTAGTATATGAGTTCTTCTATTTGGGGAGCAAAATAACTGATGATGGTTGAAGTAGAGAGGATATAAAATGTAGACTGGCAATGGCAAGGAAAGCGTTTCTGAAGAAGAGAAATTTGTTAGCATGGAGTAAAGATTTAAGTGCCAGGAAGTCTTTTCTGAAAGTATTTGTGTGGAGTGTAGCAATGTATGGAAGTGAAAGATGGACAACCAATAGATTAGACAAGAAGAGAATAGGAGCTTTCGAAATGCGGTGCTACAGAAGAATGGTGAAGATTAGATGGATAGATCAGGTAAGTAATGAGGAGGTACTGAATAGAATTGGGGAGAAGAGGAAATTGTGGCACAACCTGACTACTAAAAGAAGGGACAGTTTGGTAGGACACGTTCTGAGGCATGAAGGGATCATCAATTTAATATTGGAGGGTATCGTGGAGGATAAAAATCGTAGAGCTAGACCGAGAGATGAATACACTAAGCAGATTCAGAAGGATGTAGGTTGCAGTAGTTACTCAGAGATGAAGAAGCTGACACAGGATACAGTAGCATGGAGAGCTGCATTAAACCAGACTCTGGACTCAAGACCACAAGAAAAACATAGCTTTGATGAGAATACTAGAATTACTGAAGTTCGGAGTGAATGAGTTATCGATATTTTAAGGCAATAGCAAAGAAAATACACCAAATGTCAATTTTAGAGATGCTGTGGAACCTTTTTGAAACAGGTGTTACGCTAATGGTTGGATTTTTGTCTCTCACTACTTCCGACGTTGCAGGAAGTTAATTTAATGAATTCACTGAAGTAAAAATTTCTTGTGGTATCCCCTCTGAAGAAGAAGTTTGAAACGGTCAGACTAAATTATTACACGTATCTGATTGGAAATTTTCGTCAACTGTGTGTTGACGTTCATTGATGATGTCTGTATAAATAATAACGTCCAAAAGGGAGATGTGGCACCACAGTGGCAAGAAGAACTAGTAGGGGTCTCATGCAAAACAACATATCAAAGCATAAATATGATTTGATTTCTGTGGATTTATATGCGTCCCTACCAAAGAATTCAGGAAATTTTATATGTATACGAGTGGAACTGGAAGTCTTTCCCAAGTTTACCAAACTCTGTATACTCAGAAAAGTGGCAACTAAAGCCATATTTAACAGACTGATCCAATATTTTGCGACTATATGTACACCAAAATCACTGTTGTTAGGTAATGAACCCAAATTTATTGCTAACATTTGAAAAGATGATATGGAACAATATGATCTACAAGTAACATAAATTTCAACTTATCACCTGACAAGTAAGCCAGTTGAATGCTATATGCGTGAGCTGGGCAGATTGTGTAGAACATGTTACCATCACAGTCACAGGGTGTTTGGCAGATTTATTTTAGATTTCAAACTTGTCATGAACTCATTGCAACACGAATGCACGGGAAAAGGTGAAGTTACAGGTACAGGAAAAGATAAAGGTAACTTTTAGATCCAAACGGTTTACTAAAAATCTCGAACAATGAAGTTGTAACATCACAGATTTTATTCTCGTAAAAATCTCTGAGAAAGCTAGTGAATTGAACAGTGAGATTTCAAAATTTGTATATATTTACAATGGTCTAAACTGTAGGTATTGTATCGTATTGTATTGTCTGGAACCGGGGACCTACAAACGAAGGAGACGCTTCGTCCCGCGTTTTAGCCCTCAGTGATTCACAACCCCACAACAGGCTACAGCAGTCTACTCAGCCCACCGCCGACCCACGTCGAACCCAGGGTTATTGTGTATTTCGGCCCCCAGTGGACCCCTCACACCAGATGAGTGTAACCCCAATGTCTGCGTGGTAGAGTAATTATGGTATACACGTACGTGGAGAAAGTGTTTGCGCAACAGCGGACGTCATAGTGTAACTGAGGCGGAATAAGGGGAACCAGCCCGCATTCGCCGAGGCAGATGGAAAACCGCCTTAAAAACCATCCACAGACTAGCCGGCACACCGGACCTCGACACTAAATCCGCCGGGCGGATTCGTGCCGGGCACGGACACGCCTTCCCGCTCGGAAGGCAGTGAAGTTTTTTTTTATGAATGGATCCAAGGATCAGGGAGAGGATGTAGCGGGTTTGTCTATGATGTTTAGTTTATTTATTTATTGAATTTTTATAATTTAAAGTTATAAAATTATTATTTATTTATTTTTTGTTTTCATTGTTATTGTATTTATGGATTTATTTTTGTTTCATTGAAAAAAGATACTACAACTGCCGTAGCCGAGCGTCCGAGTCGTCTTCCCGTCTGTTGAAACGGGTTCGTTACCCCCCCTCCCCCCACTATTCCGTCCGTGGTGGATCAGTATGCTCGACGATTCTTCTTCATTTTCAGCATCTTATACTCGTTCGGGTGAGCAGGAGAATTCGTAAATAATGAACCTAAATAACCTGCGAAACGGGTCCTGTACTTCGAGTGGCGGCTGAAAGCTGCATGTGTCGTCATCAGTAGGGGGTAAAAGACGAAAGTACCTTTGTGAGCATCGCAAAATATGTAGTAAAGGGCCATGCCTTTTAGCCAGTTAACGGGGTTCGTCCTGGTCGATGGAAAGTATACGCCGTTGGGGCGCAATATACACTCCTGGAAATGGAAAAAAGAACACATTGACACCGGTGTGTCAGACCCACCATACTTGCTCCGGACACTGCGAGAGGGCTGTACAAGCAATGATCACACGCACGGCACAGCGGACACACCAGGAACCGCGGTGTTGGCCGTCGAATGGCGCTAGCTGCGCAGCATTTGTGCACCGCCGCCGTCAGTGTCAGCCAGTTTGCCGTGGCATACGGAGCTCCATCGTAGTCTTTAACACTGGTAGCATGCCGCGACAGCGTGGACGTGAACCGTATGTGCAGTTGACGGACTTTGAGCGAGGGCGTATAGTGGGCATGCGGGAGGCCGGGTGGACGTACCGCCGAATTGCTCAACACGTGGGGCGTGAGGTCTCCACAGTACATCGATGTTGTCGCCAGTGGTCGGCGGAAGGTGCACGTGCCCGTCGACCTGGGACCGGACCGCAGCGACTCACGGATGCACGCCAAGACCGTAGGATCCTACGCAGTGCCGTAGGGGACCACACCGCCACTTCCCAGCAAATTAGGGGCACTGTTGCTCCTGGGGTATCGGCGAGGACCATTCACAACCGTCTCCATGAAGCTGGGCTACGGTCCCGCACGCCGTTAGGCCGTCTTCCGCTCACGCCCCAACATCGTGCAGCCCGCCTCCAGTGGTGTCGCGACAGGCGTGAATGGAGGGGCGAATGGAGACGTGTCGTCTTCAGCGATGAGAGTCGCTTCTGCCTTGGTGCCAATGATGGTCGTATGCGTGTTTGGCGCCGTGCAGGTGAGCGCCACAATCAGGACTGCATACGACCGAGGCACACAGGGCCAACACCCGGCATCATGGTGTGGGGTGCGATCTCCTACACTGGCCGTGCACCACTGGTGATCGTCGAGGGGACACTGAATAGTGCACGGTACATCCAAACCGTCATCGAACCCATCGTTCTACCATTCCTAGACCGGCAAGGGAACTTGCTGTTCCAACAGGACAATGCACGTCCGCATGTATCCCGTGCCACCCAACGTGCTCTAGAAGGTGTAAGTCAACTACCCTGGCCAGCAAGATCTCCGGATCTGTCCCCCATTGAGCATGTTTGGGACTGGATGAAGCGTCGTCTCACGCGGTCTGCACGTCCAGCACGAACGCTGGTCCAACTGAGGCGCCAGGTGGAAATGGCATGGCAAGCCGTTCCACAGGACTACATCCAGCATCTCTACGATCGTCTCCATGGGAGAATAGCAGCCTGCATTGCTGCGAAAGGTGGATATACACTGTACTAGTGCCGACATTGTGCATGCTCTGTTGCCTGTGTCTATGTGCCTGTGGTTCTGTCAGTGTGATCATGTGATGTATCTGACCCCAGGAATGTGACAATAAAGTTTCCCCTTCCTGGGACAATGAATTCACGGTGTTCTTATTTCAATTTCCAGGAGTGTATCATCGGGGGAGACAGACTCCGGCAATCGCCGCAAGAGTGATGGCAGCATGCATGAGTTGCATCAGTAGCCAGCAATCGCTGGTCGCGGCACAAGTCAGGTGTGCATCCGAGTCATCGACTGAGCATGTCGCATACAAGGGGACGTCCGTCAGGTTAATGGAATGTAGCCTCTGGCAAGTAGCGAACTTCTCATTCACAACCATGTACCACAATGAACGTACCGTCGTAGGTAGAAAAGGCGTGTGTACCGCAGGCCACATCATGTTCCAGGCAACTTCAGGATGTCTGTGTGCTACCGTATTGTTAGATTGCTCCTGTTGATAGAGGCGATAACAGTCTTTCGTGCTGGGCATCCGTGTCGTCGGAAGGTCTGACCACCGGCCAGTGTGGCCGAGCGATTGTAGGCACTTCAGTCTGAAACCGCGCGACTGCTACGGTCGCAGGTTCGAATCCTACCTCGGGTATGGATCTGTGTGATGTCCTTAGGTTAGTTAGGTTTAAGTAGTTCTACGTTCTAGGAGACTGATGATCTCAAATGTTAAGTCCCATAGTGCTCAGGGCCATTTGAACCATTTGAAGATCTGACCCTAAGTAGCTGAGGTCAATGAAGAACTTTCTGATGTGAGCGAATGCCGGTGAAATGTGTCCTACAGAAACCGGGAGATGCAGAGAGTGTGGTGCCACTTCAGCTATCAGGGTGCCCATCGGAGTGACGTGGGCAGAGGTCCACGTGCGACGCATATTGTGGAGATAAAACGATCGCGCACCGTTATAGACATGAATTAAACCGGACTTTAAAAACGAGGCCGGCGCTCACGAAATGTCCATATGCTGCTTGAAATCTGTCGGCCATCGTAACCGTCAAGGAAAGGACATGCGCAAAGTTGTTCGGTTTGGAGACGAAATAGGTGTTGACATAACGTGTTCGGAGGAGCATATCCATGCGACACAGTTTGTTGTCCTGTAGCAGAGCACGTGTCTGGTGTAGGAACCGTCGGTACGCAGTAGCCGCCGTGCGCCGAACATTGCTATAGAACTGCTCTCCTAAACATTTGAGTACGGACACCTTGTCAAACGGCACCGCCGTTGCGTGGGAAAGCCCCCCTCCGACATCCATGTATTTTGTCTTCTTCACGTTGATGACGCTCCCAGCGACCGCCCCGTACTGGCGTAGGCACTGAAGCGCCATATGCATTTCATCCTCTGATCTGGCCAGGAACACCACATCATCGGTGAATGCACAACGAAAGGTCACGTCCCGCATGGAAATGCCTGTTATTGGCTGTTGTAGACCGTGTAAATCTGGTTCAAGTGCTCCACAAATAATAAACCCGACAAAGGGCAGCCTTGCCGCACTGACCGTCCAACAACAGTGTGACAAGTCTGGTAACGGCTGACCGTCATGAGGGAGCGACCTCCATGGACCAGTCGAAGGACCACCTGTGCAGACTCTGGATAGAGGCCCATGCGTTCCAAAACTGCGCGTAGGAGGCCGTGGCCGACGCGGTCGCACGTGTGATCAAAATCGACGGCGACAAGGGCGCCTCGTATTTTGCAGGCCGCCGTCAAAGCAATTACGTCGAGGTATGCTTTTAACGCTGCGGACTAAGTGCAGGTAACACGTCACACTAACAAAAACCATCAAATCCAAACCATTAGGTGTTCACAACATACTAGACTTAAAACTTTATGTGCTTAGAGCAGAATAAGAAATACAGTTATCTGAGAACATGACCACAATACTGTGTACTCTTGTAAATATTGTTATTGTATCTGCGATTTTACACATTGAATGTCTTAGCAATTACGAATATGGACAACCAACAGCTGTAGACTGGAAGGACGACAATGAAAATTTGTGCCGGACTAGGACTCGAACCCGGCCTTCCCGATGATAGCGAGAGGTCGCCTAACCATTTGGCTACCCGTGCACGACTCCCGGAAAGACCCAAACTTCATTATGTCGTCATCTATGCGTCTACAAGCTGTACTCGTACACGCATTATGTATATTCCCGTACAAATGAGACATTTTACTTGAAAGTCGCTTGCCCGGTGTCGGCAGATAAATACGATAATGCAGTGCCTATGTCATTCCGAATTACAATGCAAAGTTCCTTTTGACATGTATGCATGTCCAGAGGAACTTTCATCGTAATTCGGAATAACACAGACACTGCAATACCGTATGATTTTATACTGCTCACGATTATCATTATGATCTCACTAACTGAAATATGTAAGTTTCAGATTCTGACTGATTTAGGTGGGTATTCCATAAAATGAAATGGAGAAAGATGATTAAAGGAGTGCAATGAATAGTGATCTGCATCCTATTGATGTGAACATCTTAGCAAATGAAAAATGAATAATGGACTGCCAACAATTCAAATGGGCAGCGCACTCTTCTGCTAAGTAGATATGGCAAAAATACATTTAACATGGACTGCCAGGGTTGATAAAGGGGCAGCGAATGGTTATCCAAGTGAGAATGGTAATAGTAAACGGTTGTGAAAACACACTTGACCTCTTAGCAACAATTAATCCTGACCTAATAACTGTCATCAAAGCGTTATACAAGGATTATTGAACAAAGGATTGTCGTAGCCAGACTGAATACCGTAACTCCCAAGTCCTCCAAAAATAAACGAAAAATGTCTATCCAAAAAAACAAATAAAAATTCGCTTGACGCCTTCCTGAGAGAAAATCTCCACTTTTTCAAAATTAACAATATAAGTGTAGACCAGGTGTGGCTTAAATTCGAAGGAATAGTACCGACACCAATTTAGAGGTTTATATCAAATAAATTAACAAACTACGGAGCTGATCTCCCATGGTAGTACAAAACAGGTCAGAACACTGTCGCAGAAACACCTAAAAAAGAGATGTTTTACAGAAGCTCGAAATTTAGCGCGGACGTCAGTGCGAGATGCTTATAACAGTTCCCATAACGAAACATTGTCTCGAAACCTGGTATAAAATCGAAATAACTGTGGTCGTATATAAAGTATGCTAGCGGCAAGAAGATGCCTTCTCTACGCGATAGCAATGGAAATACTATCAACGACAGTGCCGCTAAAACAGATTTACTAAACACAGACTTCCGAAATTCTTTCACCAAAGAAGATGAAGTAAATTTTCCAGAATTCGAATCAACAACAGCTGGAAACATGAGTAACTTAGAAGTACATATCCTCGGACTAGTGAAGTAACTTAAATTACTTAATAAAAGCAAATCTTCCGGTACAGACTGTATACCAGTCAGTTTCCTTTCAGAGTATGTTGACGCAATAGCTCCGTACTGAACAATCATATACAATCGCTCTCTCTACAAAAGATCCGTACGCAAATACTGGAAAGTTGCACAAGTCACACCACTATTCAAGAAAGGCAACAGGAGTAATCCACTAAATTACAGGCACGTATCACTAACGTCGATATGTAGCAGGATTATGGAATATATTTTGTGTTCGAATATTATGAATTACCTCGCAAAAGAAACGGTTTATCGACACATCGTCAACATAGATTTATAAAACTTCGTTCTTGTGAGGCACAACTCGCTCTTAACTCACACGAAGTGTTGAGTGCTATTGACAAGGGACTTCAAGTTGATTCCGTATTTTTAGATTTCTCGAAGGCTTTTGACACCGTACCTCACAAGCGGCTTGTAATGAAATTGCGTGGTCATGAAATATCGTCTCAGTTATGCGATTGGATTCGTGATATTCTGTCAGAAAAGTAATAGTTCGTGGAAATTTATACAATAAAACAGAAGTTCCACAAGGTAATGTTATCGGCCCTCAGCTGTTCCTTATCTATATGAAAGTTTTAGGAGACAATCTGAGCATCCGTCTAGGTTGTTTGCGGATGATGCTGCCGTTTATCGTCTAGTAAAGTCAGCTGAAGTTCGAAACCAATTGCAAAACGATTTAGATAAAATAATGAAAAGTGTGACCTCATCCACATGGATGTTAAAAGAAATCCGTTAAGTATCGGTTACATGATAAATCAGTCAAATCGCCGTAAATTCAACTAAATACCTACGAATTACAATTACGAACAGCTTAAATTGGAAAGAACACAAAGAAAATGTAGTGGGGAAGGTGAACCAATGACAGCGTGTTATTGGCCAAATACTTAGAGGATGCAACAGATCTACTAAAGAGACTGCCTACACTATGTTTGTCCGTTTTCTTTCAGAGTACTGCTGCGTGGTATTGGATCCTTACCAGATGGGATTAACGGAGTTCATCGAGAAAGTTCAAAGGAGGGCAGCACGTTTTGTATCATGGTGAAGTAAGGGAAAGAGTGTCACGGACATAGCACAGGGTTTGGAGTGGATATGATGAACACAAGGGCGTTTCTCGTTGCGCTGGAATCTTCTCACGAAATTTCAGTCACCACCTTTCTCCTCCGAATGCGAAAATATTTTGTTGCCGCCGACGTACATAGGGAGAAACGATCATCATAATAAAGTAAGGGCAATCAGAGCTCACACGGAAGGATGTAGGAGTTAGTTCTATCCGCGCGCTGTTCGAGAGTGGAATAATAGAGAATTACTGCAAAGGTGGTTCGATAAACACTCAGCCAGGCACTTAACTGTAATTTTCAGAGTATCCATGTTGATGTAGATGTAGAAAAAAGAAATGTTTATTGTAGACTACCTGAGATGGTATAGTGGCAGCGAAAGGTTTTGCACTTACTATAAATAATGGGTTTATGTTCTTTTGCTGGACTACTGAAAATTTAAGCAGACAAAAACGTCCTTCAGATAAAATTCATCTTTTTAATTAAGTGTTTCTCATAATCTAAAAATAAAATATTCATTACTTGCTCTGAAATTTTTCATATATTGCAAACTATGTAAAATTTGTGTTGGTTTTGATGAAGCTTGTATATACAGTGATTTGTCTAGGTAACTTATTTAAGTGAGCATTGTAAGATCTTAGGTTAATGTAAGCGCGAGATGAGCCATTGCAAAAGTGAAATTCTGGTACATTACTAACCGGTGCAACCACCGAAAGATGAATGCAAGCATGCAAAGGGACATGTATTGTGTTGTCAGTTTGTGGGCTGGAGTTCCATGGCTGATGCACTTGGTCGGTCAATACAGGAACAGTTATTGCTGTTTGTGTATAACGCTGGAGTCGCCGTCCCTGTCCCACATATCCTCGACTGGAGACAGATCTAGAGGTGGAGCTGTTCAAGGCAACATGCCGATACTCTGTAGAGCATGTTGGGTTACAACAGCGGTATGTGGGCGAGCTTTATCCTGTTGGGAAGTACCCCTGGGAGTGCTGTTCATGAATGGTAGCACAGCAGGTCGAATCACCAGTTCTACGTAGAAAATTGCAGTCAGGGTGCGTGGGGATTGCCATGAGGCTGCTCCTGCAGACCATAACTCCTGGTGTAGGTCGGATGTGTCTAGCATGCTGACAAGTTAGTTACATAATCTTATCTGGTCTCCTCCTAACCAACACACGCCCATCACTGGGACCGACGTAGAACCAACCTTCATCAGAAAACAACAAATCTCCATGCAGCCCTCTAGTGAGCTCTCGCATCACATCACTGAAGTCGCAAATGGCGGTGGTTTCGGGTCAGTGAAATGCAGGCTATAGGATGTCTCGCTCGGAGCTGTCCTTGAAGGAACCTGTATGGAACAGTAACACGATGGTCTTCCCTCTCGGTAGTGCCACATGGTAGTCCGGAGCCCGGCCTCTTGCTGCCGTATATTCTCATCACATCACTAGCAGTAACCATGTACAATGGCTACATTCCTGCCAAGTCTTTCTGCAATATCGAAGAAGGAACATGTAGCTTCTCGTAGCCCTATTACACGACCTTTTTCAAACTCAGTGAGGTGCTGATAATGGCATCTTTGTCATCTTAAAGGTATTTTTCATTGACGTCAACTCACCGCGTCCAATTTCAAAGGTAACTAACGCTGACGACCATTACAAAGTGAATTTAAAGCAAAACTGATTTGTATCCTCACAGTGGCGCTACTAGCCACAGTCTTACACGACTGACTCGAAATTTGATCCTGCCGGGGTGGCCGAGCGGTTCTAGGCGCTACAGTCTGGAACCGCGCGACCGCTACGTCGGCAGGTTCGAATCCTGCCTCGGGCATGGATGTGTGTGATGTCCTTAGGTTAGTTAGGTTTAAGTAGTTCTAAGTTCTAGGGGACTGATGACCTCAGAAGTTAAGTCCCATAGTGCTAAGAGCCATTTGAACCATTTGAAGTTATTCTGTAAACATAACAGAGCCATTTGAAACATTTTTTTTTTTCGAAATTTGAGTAGACATCATATTTCAGATGTAGAAACACGCCTACCAAAATCTTTTTATGTCACACAACTCCTTCTTAGTGATGCGTTTCTTTTTTTTGTGAGTTTAGTTGAGCCCAACACAGTGCGGAGTGTTGATGTTTAACTAATGGTATCCTTAGCAAGAAACATCTCTGAAACATGGGGTGTATGTAACATTTATGATTATGATGCTTTTACTTAGCCTCTATGTTCCCTATAGATATTGTAATATTTGTGTTATTTAAATTTTTGTGGAAATAATTTTTTATTGTGTAGGCCAGACTTTATGTATCCAGAAATAATGTTTCAACTGCCTTTTTTGCAGGTATGTTCCTTCGTGGTATATATGTTGCTAAATACTTTATATACACTGGTGTCCAAAATGAAAGCAACAAACCACTATTTCCACGCCCTGTGTCTAGTTCACTATATAATCATGCAAACTGTCAACCAGACGTTCGTACGAGCGTGTTCTGCAAGGAAGATGGCATTCCAGTCAACGGACAACCACGCCAACGATGACGTCGTGGCACCTATGAAACGAGGTAATGTTTGCTGGGTATCCCCAAAATCACAGTCGCTGTGTACACAGTCACAGGCGGTGCAGTATCGCACAGAGAAGATACCTACCAGACTCTCTGCGTTGGAGGGCTATAGTAAGGAAGGAAGCAGAACAGTCACAAATTGATTTGGCCTGATGGCTTAATGTGAATCGTTCTGTTGTTTCTTGGATGTGGCGACAGTTTATGGAGACCGAAACTGTATCCCGAAGATCACGGTAGGGCCGACCACGTGTGACTTCAGAAGATAGAAGAGTTATTTGGCTGTAAGGGCACGACATTACCGTCTTAGTACTGCATGGCAACTGGCATGTGAGCTCGCAGCATCCACTGCACGTGTTGTATCGAGGCAAACTGTGTGTAGAGTGGCCTTTATTGTCGGAGACTACTGTATGTTTTGCCGGCCGAAGTGGCCGTGCGGTTAAAGGCGCTGCAGTCTGGAACCGCAAGACCGCTACGGTCGCAGGTTCGAATCCTGCCTCGGGCATGGATGTTTGTGATGTCCTTAGGTTAGTTAGGTTTAAGTAGTTCTAAGTTCTAGGGGACTAATGACCTCAGCAGTTGAGTCCCATAGTGCTCAGAGCCATTTGAACCATTTTTTTGCTGTATGTTTACCTCTGACGCGTCTTCACAGAAGGGTACGTCTAGAGTGGCGTCATCAACACGCCACCTGCACGGTCGAACTGTGGGTCAGTGCTGTTTTCACAGATGAGTCCCAATTTAGTCTGGAGAGTGATTCTCGATGGATTCGTATCTGGAGGGAACATAGAACACGATTTCGGTACCCAAAAAATTGTGGAAAGAGACCGAGTTCGAGGAGGATCCCAGATAGTGTGGGCAGGGATTATATTTATCACTCGAACACCTCTTCATGAAATTGTATTGGTGAATCGGCAAGGTTTAACTGCTGTCAGGTATCGTGACGAGATCTTGACACCTCATTTGTGGTTGTTGCGAGGTGCTGTGGGTCCAGACTTCGTACTGATGGACGATGATGCTCGATCTCATAGAGCACGCGTGGTTGATGTTTTCTTGGAAACGGAAGATATTGCACACATGGCGTGGCCCGCCCACTCTTCCGATTTGAAGCCCATAGAGCGCGTCTGGGATGCTCTAGGGAGACGGCTTGAAGCTCTGCAGGAAAAATTGGCGATATTGCCTCAACATGAGACTGATGACATCGTTCACAGTATGACCAGTCGTTGTCAGGCCTGTACTGCTGCAAGAGGTGGTCACACCTGTTACTGAGCACATTAACCAGTTATAGGAGTGTGTGTATAATTCCGTTAAATTGGAAAAAACGACGAACATTTTTGTACACCGTTATGCATGCTGAAGATGTTTAGGTTCTATATTTTTTACGTTTTTTCTAGTTTACTATCACCTTTGTTCACCGTTTTGTGGCAAAATAGACACTACCTTGCAAAGTTTCCGTTTGTTGCTTTAATTTTGGACACGTGTGTGTATGACTGATTCATGTGTAGGGACTGTAGGATTGTGTATAATTTAAAAGCTGGAGGGAACACTATCTGCAAAGAAATGGCTTAGCCGGAACGGAAAAGGTGGTTTGGCGCGAAGTACCACTATACGTGAGTGGTATACAGTATAGACAGTCTGTGGCCGGTATCTAACGAGCTATCATCCCGAGTGCTTAGTGAGGCAAGGATTGCAGTAAAAGTGAAATAATTATGTCTCGGATGTGGATTATTATTTGCTATTACATCAAGCCATTTACTGGTTTGCTCTGAAACTTGAAATTCCGACGCGAAGATGGTATTTTACACAGCATACTATATTAACAGCGATGATTTCACCATTTGACTTTGTCGTGATACCATAGAAGAGCGCTACTGCAACCACCTTAACGTAAAGTAGACATTAATTTTGCATTTACATAAATGGACCAGCAGTCTGACAGAATCTCAAATAATAATTGTTCCAGTTTTAGCTCTGTGTCGTGAACCCTAATTTATCCTCAATCAATTACCTTGATAGTGTCTTTTTCCTGTTACTGAGATATTCTGAATTTTCCTCAAGGCTGATGAGATATATAATCAACATATTTTAAAAGTTTTGCTAAGTTTTGTGGAGTAATAATTTTCTTGATTCGTTATATGGACTTTTCTGTGAAGTGCACTACGTGGTAATCAAAGTGGTTAAGTTAAAGTACAGCAAAATAATAAGTTTTCAAAAATGCTTACTTTGAGTGATAATTTTCAATTAGTTCAAATGTGTGTGAAATCTTATGGGACTTAACTGTTGAGGTCATCAGTCCCTAAGCTTACACAATACTTAACCTAAATTATCCTAAGGACAAACATACACGCCCGAGGGAGGACTCGAACCTCCGCTGGGACCAGCCGCGCAGTCCATGACTGCTGCGCCTGAGACCGCTCGGCTAATCCCGCGCGGCTTTTCAATTAGTATTGAATTCATTGCATAGTACCGCAACGGTTACTGTAAGTTGTTGCTCTTCTTAAACAGCATCCCATACGAGCAAACCAGCAGGTTATTTACCTGTTATTACTCATACTTTGAGTATTTTGCCTATGCACGGCTCTGTTTAAAAAGAACAGTTTGATGTAGTCACAGAGTCGAGCCGCGTATGTCTGCTTTCATGCCTGGCAGCTAATTCGCTGCAAATAATAACCTGTAGCTGTGATCCTGCAGTCAAATAGGGTATGCATTGGCTAGAATTGCGACTTAATAAAATACACAGATATACAAAATAAAAGTTAAATGAATAAGTTAATAGCAATGGTTCCATTCTAACGTTTCTAATTGATGCAGACGACAGAGATTTATGTCGAACAATGTTTATTCAAGGGAGAACATCTCAAATAAAACGGGAAGTGGTCCTACGACATTCAGTTGAATTACAGACAGAAAATACCTTTATCAAATGCAGTAAAGCCACGTTGAGAACGTTACGAGAATGGCAGCAAAATCCCCATACTAAATACTCATGAAAGCCCATTTCGTGATCACAATACACATGAGATATACCAGCTCAAAATAGTTCAGAGTTCAACATCATTATTCACAAATTAACACATGCGATAGAAGGAAGAGTAACTAATACTGTGTCTATCCACAGTTCCATGATAAAGTGGAATAAGTTAGAGTCCTATTCTAGAGCACATTCACATCTCTCGAAATATAAAGTCCTTTCAGAAGTTAAGGTACGGCAGCGGCCGTTCACTACCCAGAATCAAACACCTATATGACTGAACCACGCACGTTACCTCAGGCAGGGCTTCCTTCTTCAAGGACATGAGACAAAGTGTCCAGAATCCTTCCCTTGAGCTCTTCACTCGAGAAGTCCCAGTCTCCGCTTGACTCCCGTAGTGTTCCGCTGTTTTCTGCTTTTCCAATGGCTGAAGGCCATCTCCACCAAAATACATTGTCCTTAAGCTCTGCAGACATGATCTGATTCAAGCTGACCACTTTCTGTACTAAACTAATATATTGCAACAACATTTAAAAAAAGAAAAGTTACACACATTCGGCTACGCTCAAATCATTTACAATAAATGTAAATAGTAGTCGGTTCATAAGTAAATAAGCCAGAATTATTGCACAAGTGTGCTCACAATAAACGACAACAGACTGACCTTGAGTATTGTTTAAACATTAGTTATGCCTTCTTGACAGAAGCGTCTTTTAGCACTCTGTTACAAAGGTAGTGCCAGCTAACACATGAGACTGACTACTTTTAAATTAGCACAGTTTTATTAATAGCAATTGCAGTCAAAATTTAAATAAAATTACTGGCAAAATAGTAAACTGTTCATTTAATATCTACACAACTATCACAATATGAAGTATTGATGTGTCCACTTGATGTTTAAATGTGGAGAATACCATGATCTGAGAAACATTTGCATAATGAAAAAGTTATAAAAAGCGTCGTAAGTCAATAAATAAAATAGATACACACACGTAGCTTTCAGGGATGATAGTTATAGTGCAATATCGTTTGTTGAAATAGTATGAAGTAATTAAAAGTTGTTAATTCAGAGGTTCATTGATTAAATGTTCGTTTACTGTGAAATATGAACTTCTGTTAAAGATATTGAAATGATGCTGTGTCATTGGGTTTGCTTCATTTTTCTGAGATCGCAGATGTATTCAGATTCGCTTTAATATTTGACTGTAAATTGTTATAGACTCTTAAAGAACTGTTACTTAGCCATCTTTAAGATTCTCTGACACTCCGAGACTTCTTGAAGCACTCCTGCACAAAGGCCATGCGAATAATAGCCTTGGATATTTCAGCTTCGGGATTTTCTCCGTTTTCGGCGAGGCTGCTAGTCTTTGTACCTGGACCCACTTGTGCCGATCAGATAGCAGGAATCAGGACCTGAGACCTGAGACCTGGCCCAACTAACGTTCAGCTTTTCTTGTACCAATTCTAGGCGGCCAATTAGTTGCCAACATACATATAACATTACAGTACTTAAATTATGCATGGTAAAACAGTGATTATAAAAACCAAGTATAGGCCGTAACATTTCAAAGGCCTACGCCTAGGTTATTTACAGTACATGTTTGTAATAGTGCTTTTGTTCTTATATTTGTGTTTATATGTGTACTGTTATTGTGTCATGTTAGAAGTGTTAGTCCAAAACCGAGTCAGTAGACAGAGCAGTTACTTGACCCCTCAATGCTACGTTGGTGCTTTAGTAATTTCATGGTGAAAATTTAAGGACAATTAATTATTGTAGAAACATTATACTCTTGAAATTATAACTGGCAATAACTAAGTAAAACTATGACAGATTCAGAGTTCGCATACATTACTTTCGTTCTGTACAATCCAAAGTCTTACATGCATCCCATGACAACAAATCGTGACCACGTCAGTCAGTGTAACAGCCTGGTAACTATTTCAATATCACCGTTCATCAACAGTGAGATTTTAGGGCCACCTCATGTCAATATTATCCGAGCTTACTTTTTGTTGAGTGCTAGATCGTAAGTAGCATTATCCTTTACACACTAAGGCATACGGTGTACGTCAGTGTGAAGTAGTTTCTTGCAACTTAACTTACCCAGATAGTAGCTCTGATCATGAAGACTCATTTTCATAATACATACTAGGGAGCACCATTATTTCCATGTCCTATTTACCGATAGCTTTCTAAGTTACGTGAAGTTTAATTCAAAAATTATTTTACTTTGCTTAGTGTACATTTCCTTGAAATTACTTTTTCGTGATTGGGCTGGAGCCCTTATTTACTGGCATGGGCCCAGCTTTTACTTTTCAATTATAACACTGTTGGTTCACTAGAACACCTGCTGCATTCCTTTCACGGTGAACATTATGTCCTGTCAAAGGAATGGCATTTTAGGGCGAATTTACTATTGTAATAATACCCTAGGGTATTACAGAGAGATGACGAAAAGTCATGGGATACCTGCTAATATCGGGCCGGACCTCCTTTTGCCCGGCTAGTGCAGCATCTCGACGTGTTATGGGCTCAACAAGTCGTTGGAAGTCTCCTGCAGAAATATTGAGCCATGTTGCCTCTGTAGCCATCCATAATTGCGAGAGTGTTGCCGGTGCAAGATTTTGTGCACGGACTGACCTCTCGATTATTTCCCATTTATGCTCGACTGAATCCATGTTGGGCAATCTGGGTGGCTAACTCATTATCTCGAACTGTCCAGAATGTTCTTCAAATCAATGGTGAACAGTTGTGGCCAGTGACATGGCGCACTGTCATCCATAAAATTTCCATTGTTGTTTGGGAACATAAAGTCTATGAATGGCTGCAAATGGTTTCCAAGCAAAAAAATAACCGTTTCCAGTCAATTATGGGTTCAGTTGGACCAGAGGAACCAGTCCAATAAATGTAAACACAGCCCACACCATTACGGAGTCACCACCAGCTTGCACAGTGCCTTGTTGACAAACTTGGGTCCATTGTTTCGTTGGGACTGCGTTACACTTGGACCCTACTACCAGCTCTCACCAACTGAAATCTGGACTCATCCGACCACGCCACGATATTCCAATCGACTAGGGTCCAACCGACATGCTTACGAACCCAGGAGAGGCGCTGCAGGCGATGTCATGCCATTAGCAAAGGAACACGCATCGGTCGTCTGCTGCCATAGCCCATTAACGTCAAATTTCACCGCGCTGTCCGCAAATGCCGTTGCTTTCAGTCGTTAAGTGAAGGCCGTGCCACTGCGTTTTCTGTAGTGAGATGTAATGTGTGAAACGTGGTACTCCCGGCACACACTTGACACTTTGGATCTCGAAAATCGAATTCCCTAAAGATTTCCAAAATGGAATGTCCCATGCGCTAAGCTCCAGCTACCACTCGAGTTCAACGTCTGTTAATTCCCGTCGAGGGGCCATAATTAGGCCGGAAACATTTTCACATGAATCACCTGAGTACAAATGGGAGCTCCGTCAGTGCACTGCCCTTTTACACCTTACTTACGCGATGCTACCCGCCACTGTATACCTGCATATCGCTATTTCATAACGTCAGGGTAAAAGGTTTCCAATCTACATCTACATGGATACTCTGCAAATCTCATTTAAGTACCTGACAGAGCGTTCATCGAACCACTTTCACAATTCTCTATTATTCCAATCTCGTATAGAGCGCGGAAAGAACGAACATTTATATCTTTCCGTACGAGCTCTGATTTCCCTTATTTTATCGTGGTGATCGTTTCTCCCTGTGTAGGTCGATTTCAACGCAGTATTTTCGCATTCGGAGGAGAAAATTGGTGATTGGAATTTCGTGAGAAGATTCCGCCGCAACGAAAAACGCCTTTCTTTTCATGATGTCCAGCCCCAATTCTCTATCATTTCTGTGACACTCTCTCCCACATTTCGCGATAATAGAAGACGTGCCGCCCTTCTTTGAACTTTTTCGATGTACTCCGTCAGTCCTATCTGGTAAGGATTCCACACTGCGCAGCAGTATTCTAAAAGGGGACGGACGAGCATAGTGTAGCCAGTCTCCTTAGTAGATCTGTTACATTTTCTAAGTGTCTTGCCAATAAAACGCAGTCTTTGGTTAGCCTTCCCCACAACATTTTCTATATGTTCCTTCCAATTTAATTTGCTCGTAATTGTAATACCTAGGTTGAATTTACGGCCTTTAGATTAGACTGATTTATCGCGTAGCCGCAGTTGAAATGAATGAAATGTCGTGTGACGAGGGCCTCCCGTTGGGTAGACCGTTCGCCTGGTGCAAGTCTTTCGATTTGACGCCACTTCGGCGACTTGCGCGTCGATGGGGATGAAATGATGATGATTAGGACAACACAACACCCAGTCCCTGAGCGGAGAAAATCTCCGACCCAGCCGGGAATCGAACCCGGGCCCTTTGGATTGACCACTCAGCTACCGGGGGCGGACAGCCGCAGTTTAACGGATTCCTTTTAGCACTCATGTGGATGACCTCACACTTTTCGTTATTTAGGGTCAACTGCAAATTTTCGCACCATTCAGATATCTTTTCTAAATCGTTTTACAATTTGTTTTGATCTTCTGATGACTTTATTAGTCCATAAACGACAGCGTCATCTGCAAACAACCTAAGACGGCTGCTCAGATTGTCTCCCAAATGGTTTATATAGATAAGGAAAAGCAAATGGCTTAGAACACTACCTTGGGGAACGCCAGAAATCACTTCTGTTTTACTCGATGACTTTCCGTCAATTACTACGAACTGTGACCTCTCTGACAGGAAATCACAGATCCAGTCATATAACTGAGACGATATTCCATAAGCACGCAATTTCACTACAAGCCGCTTGTCTGGTACAGTGTCAAAAGCCTTCCGGAAATCCAGAAATACGGAATCGATCAGAAATCCCTTATCAATAGCACTCAAGTTGTGTTTCACAAGAACGATGTTTTCTAAACCTATGTTGACTGTGTCAATAGACCGTTTTCTTCAAGGTAATTCATAATGTTCGAACACAATATATGTTCCAAAGCCCTGCTGCATATCGACGTTAACGATTTTCGGCTGTAATTAAGTGGATTACTCCTACTAGCTTTCTTGAATATCGGTGTAACCTGTGCAACTTTCCAGTCTTTGGGTACGGATCTTTCCTCGAGCGAACGGTTGTATGACGGACCGATTCGATGCTCTCTTGCTCACTGTAATCGTAATTTACGATGTCGTTAGAAGAACATGGGAACACGTAGGGCCGTCTGCTGTGGAACCCCAACCTCAAATCCGTGTGCTGAGCGATGTGTTCCGCAATACTCGTGCTGCACCAGTAGGGTACTCTGCCGTCACATCTGCCACAGATTGCCTCCCAACTTTGATTACAGAGTAGACTAGCCACCGACCTCCAAATTCTATGATGAGGTGTGAACGACGAACACCTCGTCGCCCACTTGCGTTTTCAACATCACTGAATCCGTTTGGATAGGTGCTCACGACAGCAGTGCGTAATCAGACGGCCAGCTTCGAAGTTTCCGAGATGCTAGTTTCTAGGCGCCGGGTGATAAAAATCTGTGCTTTGACAAAGTCGCTTATGGCAATGGATTTCTCCGTTTACGGCCCGGCTTGTCGCTGTAATGATTCGCCATTCGTCTCCGCTTGTATACTTTCCTTACTGCGTCATGTGCCCGCCTTGCGACCATGCCATCAGACCTCATATGTTCACACGGCCTTATTATTGACTGGACCAAGTTGTACAGAATTATCCCAAAATGGATCGCTGTTTGCATATTGCAATCACGAACTTGTGGTACTATATTACCGTTGTCACTTGACTGCCCCTTATACTGTTGTCGTCGAAATACACAGCAAATTTCGTGTTCTTGGCTTTTGATAACAAGAAGCTACCTTATTGTCATCAACAGATATATTTATCTAATTATTACTTTGGAATTTTTACAGTTTTTCGACAAGGCAGAGGGTCTGTGGTATAGATTTTCTGTTGATGAAAATACCAGGGTATGCTCAAAGAGGATAGTTACTTTCTATCTAAGTGCGTGTCTTATTATTCGTCATAACTTAATGTGTCGATATTTCGAACAGACTTGGGCAGATCACTTTAAAGAAATTACTTCGAGCTTACTGCCACAAATAGATGAGACATACGCTCCACCCCCATAAATACAGTATCAGAGTCATTGTCTCTCGAATAGCACATGGGAAAAATCATGTGTTTAATATTGTTAAGCAATGCATACCTTGAATTATTAAGACTACTTTTCGTAATATCTGTCTCAATCATCTTACTTCTATTGACGCTATGCGAGGTATACGCTAGCTGGTGTAGAATTATTGTGCACCCTACCTCAGAAACACGTTCTTAAGCCTATTTTATTGCGGTGACGAGAAACCACTTCAGGGATCGCAGATACATGCATCTGAACTACTGTCTGACTGAACTGGAACAGACAAAAACGTTGGTCGAGGTTGAACGGTACAGATATAGTCTGATGATGGTACGACGAATCCTCTGCCACGCACTTCGTTATGAATTGTAGAGTAGTCATGTAGATGTATATGTGATCATAACGCCACGAGTAGTGGTAATAAGCTATAGGAATGGTTGGCAGCTGTATGATATCTATATTAGAATTGATCTGCGTGAGAGGTCTTTTCTGGAGGCGATAGTATATTAATAATGTTTCATTTTCTGGAAATATTCTCAAGAATTAGAAAGTTTTTGTAACAAGAATTTATTTGTGCTTTTAGTACAGCTAGTTTTCTCTTCCTCCTCCTCCTCCTCCTTGCTGTGTGGTTCTGCTGTCGACCCTATTGCATTCCCCGCTGCCGGAATGTGGAGGGTGAATGGTGCATGGTTCTACATCCACATCTACATCAACGTGATTACTCTCCTACTCACAATAAAGTGCCTGGCAGGGGGTTTAATGAACCACCTTCAAGCTGTCTTTCTATCGTTCCACTCTCGAATGGCGCTCGGGAAAAACGAGCATTTAAATTTTTCTGTGAGAACCCTGATTTCCCTGATTTTATCGTGATGATCATTTCTCCATATGTAGGTGGGGGCAATAGAATTTTTCGCAATCGGAGGAGAGGGCTGGTGACTGAAATTTCATGAGAAGATCCCGTCGCAACGAAAAACGCCTTTGTTTTAATGATGTCAATCCCAAATTCTCCATCATTTCAGTGACACTCTCTCCCATATTTCGCGATAATAAAAAAACGTGCTGACCTTCGTTGAACTTTCTCGATGTATTCCGTCAATCCTATCTGGTAAGGATCCCACACCGCGCTGCAGTACTCTAAAAGAAGACAGACAAGCGTAGTTTAGGCAGTCTCTTTAGTAGACCTGTTACATTTTCCAAGTGTCCTGCCAATAAAACGCAGTCTTTGGTTAGCCTTCCCCATAATATTTTGCCCGCATCTCGTGGTCGTGCGGTAGCGTTCTCGCTTCCCACGCCCGGGTTCCCGGGTTCGATTCCCGGCGGGGTCAGGGATTTTCTCTGCCTCGTGATGGCTGGGTGTTGTGTGCTGTCCTTAGGTTAGTTAGGTTTAAGTAGTTCTAAGTTCTAGGGGACTGATGACCATAGATGTTAAGTCCCATAGTGCTCAGAGCCATTTGAACCATAATATTTTCTATGTGTTCCTTCCAATTTAAGTTGTTCGTAATTGTAATTTGTAGGTAGTTAGTTGAATTTACGGCCTTTAGATTTGACTGATTTATCGTATAACAGAAGTTTAACGGTTTCCTCATGTGGATGACCTCACACTTTTCGTTATTTAGGATCAATTGCATATTTTCGCACCATGCAGATACCTTTCCCAAATCGTTTTGCAATTTGTTTTGACCTTCTGATGACTTTACTAGACGATAAACGACAACCCAAGAAGCCTGCTCGGATTGTCTCCTAAATCGTTTACATGGATGAGGAACAGCAAAGGGCCTATAACACTACCTTGGAGAACGCCAGAAAACAATTCTGTTTTACTCGATGACTTTCCATGAATTTCTACGAACCGTGATCTCTCCATTAGGAAATCACAAATCCAGTCACATAACTGAGACGATATTCCACAAGCACGCAATTTCACTACAAACCGCCTGTGTGGCACAGTGTCAAAAGCCTTATGGAAATCTATAAATACGGAATCAATTTTAAATCCCTTGTCAATAGAACTCAACACTTCATGTGAGTAAAGAGTTAGTTGCATTACACAAGAACGGTGTTTTCTAAATCCATGTTGACTGTGTGTCAACAGACCGTTTTCTTTGAAGTATTTTATAATGTTCGAACACAATAGATGTTCCAAAATCCTGCTGCATATCGACGTGATTAATATGGGCCTGTAATTTAGTCGATTACTGCTACTATCTTTCTTGAATATTGGTGTGATCTGTGCAACTTTCCAGGCTTTGGGTACGGATATTTCGTCGAACGAGCGGTTGTATGTGATTGTTAAGTATGGAGCTATTGTATCAGCATACTCTGAAAGGAACCTAACTGGTGTACGGTCTGGACCGGAAGACTTTCTTTTGTTAAGAGGTTTAAGTTGCTTCACTACTTCGAGGATATCCACTTCTACGTTACTCATGTTGACAGCTGTTCTTGTTTCGAATTCTGGAATATTTACTTCGACTTCTTTGGTGGAATTTCGGAAGGTTGTGTTTGGTAACTCTGCTTTGGGTATTGCTATCGCGTAGAGAGGGCGTTAATTGTGTCTTGCCGCTAGCATACTTCACAGACGACCAGAATCTCCTTGGATTTTGTGCCAGGTTTCGAGACAAAGTTTCGTTGTGAAACTATTATAAGCATCTCACAATGAAGTGCGCGCTAAATTTCAAGCTTCCGTAAAAGATCGACAATCTTGGAGATTTTGCGCCTGTTTAAATTCGGCACTTTGTTTTCGTTGGTTTTGCAACAGTGTTCTCACCCGTTTTGTGTACAAAGGAGGATCAGCTCATTCGTTTGTTAATTTAGTTGGTATAAATCACACAGTTGCTGCCTTGGCTCTGAGCACTATGGGACTTAACATCTGAGGTCATCAGTCTCCTAGAACTCAGCACTACTTAAACCTAACTAACCTAAGGACATCACATACATCAATGCCCGAGGCAGGATTCGAACCTGCGACCGTAGCAGTCGCGCGGTTCCAGACTGAAGCGACTACAATCGTTCGGCCACACGGCCGGCTACACAGTTGCTGCGATATTTATTTCTTCGAATTTAAGCCACATCTGGTCTACATTTACACAGTTAATTTGGAAGGACTGGAGACCGCCACTCAGGAAGGCGTCAAGTGAATTTTTATCTGCTTTTTTGAATCTATGCTATCTGCGCTATGACAAGTGTCACTAACTGTACATGGCGAACCGCTTGAAGTTGGTCGCGCACATGCCTGATTGGCTAACTTCAATGCTAATTAACTTGGAAACGGCGCATCGAATAGATTTTTTTTCCGTATCATTTTTATCTCACTGCAACCTCGTGTTGAACCATCGGATACAAGGACGCCTGATCTGTAGGTATGTATTTTTTGTGGGTTTTTGTGAAGGACTCAGTCTGGTAGCCTTCTCTTCCAACAGCTTTAGGTGAACTGTGATGTTGCATAGCGACAGCAATGAATGTGATAATTGCAGACATACTCACAAAACTATGCGACGAGTTTGCTTATCGTGTGGATATTTACAGTACGTCCGGTGGAGGGCACATTGAACATTTATAAAACGTTTGATCATAAAAGTAACGAAAAAATGCATCCCAAGGTTCCATCAACGTGCATGTAAATGATATATCCTATTAAAATCGGTTGGTTCTTTTAAAAATTAAAACTTCGTAGTCCTATAAGTTAAAATTAATGAAAATTTCTGTCTTCATTCCTGCATAAGATGTAGTGTTGTGGAACCCGGCCCTTTTCAGAACCCCAGGTGACAACTTCTGCAGCGTCGTTATACCGAATACATCCTCTTGTACAAGGAAACTTAACTGTTGATGTTTCTTGCGTCACCCTTTCTATGACGTCTTTTGTTGAGATGATCACAGGAGTCTGCTGCTTTGCTTTATGGGACCATGGTACAACATGTGACCCACCAACAACTCTGAGGGATCTACGCCGAATCGCCGTTGAGGAGTGAGACAGTCTGGACCAACAGTGCCTTGATGAACTTGTGGATACTATGCAACGACGAATACAGGCATGCATCAATGCAAGAGGAAACTGGAAGAAGGACGGAGAGTGATGGGTGTAGCCCAGGAGTTTGTTAGTTCTCACTGCATCGTTTCACGTGCATGAAGGAGGTACTGCTGCCCAAAAAGCAGAAGGTGATGATGATGTATGGTTTGTGGGGCGCTCAACTGCGCGGTCATCGGCACCCGTACACAGTCCAATTCTTTTTTTTTTTTTTTTTTTGTTAACACAGCCCAATCTAGTCACTGTCACATATGATGATGAAATGATGAGGACAACACAAACACCCAGTCCCCGAGCAGAGAAAATCGCCAACCCTGCCGGGAATCGAACCCGGGACCCTGTGATCCAGAGGCAGCAACGCTAATCGAGAGACCACAAGCTGCGGACGAAGCCAGAATGTGGTCAACCATGGTCAACTACAGCAGCAATGATCTTTGTATTGTGAAATACTGCATGGTGTGGTCATTTCGCCCGACGACTAGTAAGTTGTGTTCCGTTGACAACTGTACGTCGGCGCCATCATATGTGATGGTGTCGAGGGCGTAGGGACTGGACCACCAAGGAGTGGGGTAGCACACACTTCACCGATGACAGCATATTCAGTCTGAGTAGTGATACTGGACGTACCCTCGTATGGCGAGAGGTGAGAACACCTAATGCACCCAGGAATATTGTCGAACATGATAGTTTTGGTGGTCCAGGTATTATGCTGTGGAAAGGCGTAATGATGCACGACCATATTGATCTCCAAAACTTTGAACACAATACACTGACCGATCATCGGTATTGTGACTATGTGCTACTTCCCCACGTGCGTCTTTTAAGGGGTGCATGCGGCCATGACTTCATTTTTATGGTCTACTATTTCCAATAGTCCATGATGAATCATTTATAGCTTAAAATGGAATTTGTCAACGCGCCATCCCACAGTTTCTACTCTTTGTCATGTGTGCTCTGTCTCGTACAGTGGTTCTACAGTATCGACTTTCAGGCGTATTTTCATAGTGCGTTCAACTTTTTAACTTGTGCATGTGACTTCAGTGTATTGTGACTTCAGTGTATTTTACGTACTCTCCAAATCTCCAACTGTGTTTTCTTTAATCTTTATGTGGACTTCTTTTAACTGTCCCACATAAACGTCTCCGTGTAAGTGTATATTTTAACCCCAACCTGAACTTTTTTTAACTGTCTCACATGAATGTCTCCGTGTAAGTGTATATTTTAACCCCTCACCATATTCTTATGTCCCCTTTTATTAAATGTGAAGAGTGACGGATTGTGCCGCTGCCAGCCCTCCCTTGACCATATGGGGCAGGCGAATGAAAACAGAATTTAAAAAAATACCAATGTGACTGATGAGGAAATCATTAAATGAATATTTGGAAGTCAGTAACGAAAACATAGTTGACAAACTTTACGGCAGTTGTGATACTTCGTCCGATTTGGCCACCTAACACGGTGTGTAGGTGCATGGGTCGATGCCCTTGGCATGTGTCTGGAGCTGATGATGCTGATGTAATGATTCCCAGAATGGCTGTAGACATAAGAAAGCGCTGATGCTGGTGTGACATGATACGCAGTCTCCCTCCCCCCTTCCCCTCCCCTCCCTTCCCCTACCCACCTCTCCCCTCACCTCACCGGCCGGTGTGGCCGAGCTGTTCTAGGCACTTAGAACTTCACGACCGCTATGGTCGCAGGTTCGAATCGTGCCTCGGGCATGGGTGTGTGTGATGTCCTTAGTTAGGTTTAAGTAGTTCTAAGTTCTAGGGGACTGATGACCTCAGAAGTTAAGTCCCATAGTGCTCAGAGCCATTTTGAACCATCCCCTCGCCTCCCGTACTTGGCCTTGGCATTTGGTTCCCAGTATGACTCTGGCGATAAGATAGTGCTCATTCTGATGTCAGTAAGATATGGCACGTAGAACTGTTTCAGCTGTAATATGACATTGCAAGTAAAATGTTTTGACAGCTGCTGAGTAAGGGTTTATTGCGAGAAATGGCAGTGTCGTACTACTGATGCGTACATGTTGTGGAAGACAGTGAATTTAATGGATTATCGGTAATGGCAAGATGCAATGCCATACCTCAGTACTCTACTTGAAAAAAGACAACCAGGACCTGCAATAGTTTATAATACTATGCTCTGTAGGCCTATAGGTTTAATATTTAAATCAATGACACAAAACAATGATACTGGCAGCTGTTTTGTAGTTGATCCAATGGTTGGTTACTCTGCCAAGTGACTGAAACGAGTTCATACGCCCCATTACTTCCTATAGAAGCAAGACTGGCAAACATGCTCTCTTGCACACAGAGAGCTATGGCTACCAGAAACATAGCCTTCCTAGATGTGTTGTGTTCTTGTTTTATTTAATGTTTTTCATAACTCTATGTTGCTTATAAGTGAATCACACGATCATGACGTTTCCTCCTAAAAATTTTTAGAAGACATAAACGCACTCACACACACACACACACACACATACATATTCCGTATGAAACCATGTGGCACTCCGAAAAAAAAAGAAGGATCTAGAGAGAAAGAGGAAAGCGTCAATCTGTACGAATCATCTTTTCTCTCATATTGCATACGCTCCGAATGTCAGTTCACAGTAGTGTTTTCGAGCATGTTGTTTGAACCTACTGGTAAAAAGTCCAGCATTATATTACTAGTTCTGGGAGAAGTCTTTTACTTCGCAAGGACGTATTACAACGTTTCTGTAAGCAGCGAATGATTCACTGCTTTGAAGTTTGGCCAGAAAACTTATACCGAGCGAGGTGGTGCAGTGGTTAGACACTGGACTCGCATTCGGGAGGACGACGGTTCAATCCCGCGTCCGGCCATCCTGATTTAGGTTTTCCGTGATTTCCCTCAATCGCTCCAGGCAAATGCCGGGATGGTTCCTTTGAAAAGGGCACGACCGACTTCCTTCCACGTCCTTCCCTAATCCGATGAGACCGATGACCTCGCTGTCTGGTCTCCTTCCCCAAACAGCCCAACCCAAAACAGAAAACTTATAAAAACTGTGTTACATGATTTGCTCGTCAGTCTGAGCCTCATATCAGGTTGGGCTAATAGGTGTGCAGTATAATATACATGCGCCTAACCTTAAACATATGGCCTCTACACAAATTACCGAGCAGAGTACACATACAAGCTTTACAGGCATTTGCCAAATAAGTTTGTCGGATTTACCATCTTGCAAGAGATTTAATAATATCCTACCAACAAACTTCTCCTCTCAACAGCACCAGGCTGTGAACTGGATTCCAATATTAGGGGATTTGTGATTCGGCAATGACAGTGTCGTAGAAGAGGTATTGTCGGAGCTCTAAGGATGTGTGAGAACCAGAAGGGAGGTGAATTCGTGGTAAAATTATAACGTTCAACACTCTACACCTGATGAGACTCTTGTATGGACTACATGTAGTGATGTTTTTGCTACTAAATAATGTATATTTGTTAGTATGACTGTATGGGCAAATTCAGTAGCGCACAGAAATATTCAACAAAATACACGAGTTGTGTTGTAAAAATAATTTGAGAACGTTTCTTAAGGTCATCTTTAGACTGCATTCAGAGCACCTGCAAACGTCTCTATATAAGTGCGTGGTCTTGTTATCTATTGGCCAGCTTAAGAGACAGTGTGTGTTATCTGGAGAAAGCAGTTGTACGCGTTGCTTGTGTTGAAAGGAATTCTGGACCGTTACCTAGAGCGTCACACATGTCACAGATTCTCAGACATATAGGATGATTTCCAGCAGTTACTTGGAGCCAAAGAGAAGGTGGTACTCCTCTTGGCTAGCGGTCACATACACGGAGAGGCGTTGGACAGCCGCAGTCAGCCAGTACTCCCAAATCTGGCCCCACTGGAGTCAGCGCCCGCGGCACCTGTGGTCCACTACTGTGACAGTGGTGTCGGTGGCTCATGCACAGAGATGCTCAACACCTCATCCGGAACTTGTTCGGTGGCTTATCGACAGACAACATGTGAATGCTGCAGCTCTCTATGGCTGCATTTTACTATGTAGCGACAGAGGTGTCGTGACCTCTCTGAGTTGACGACTTGGGAAGTAGAAATAGTTTATTTTTTGCTACACTGTGACCATTGGTCAGTCTCATTTGGTTGGTGGAAATGTGTATATATACCTCGTATCTACACTACTGGCCATTAAAATTTCTACACCACGAAGATGACGTGCTACAGACGCGAAATTTAATCGACAGGAAGAAGATGCTGTGATATGCAAATAATTAGTTTTTCAGAGCATTCACGCAAAGTTGGCACCGGTGGCGACACCTACAACGCGCTGAGATGAGGAAAGTTTCCAACCGATTTGTCAAACACAAACAACAGCTGACCGGCGTTGCCTGGTGAAACGTTGTTGTGATGCTTCGTGTAAGGCGGAGAAATGCGTACCATCACGTTTCCGACTTTAATAAAGGTCGGATGGAGCCTATCGTGATTGAGGTTTATCGTATCGCGACGTTGCTCGTCGCGTTGGTCGAGATCCAATGACTGTTAGCAGAATATGGAATCGGTGGGTTCTGGAGGGTAATACGGAACGAAGTGCTGGATCCCAACGGCCTCGTAACACTAGAAGTCGAGGTGACAGGCATCTTACATCTTAGCATGGCTGTAACGGATCGTGCAGCCACGTCTCGATCCCTGAGTCAACAGATGGGGAATTTTTGCAAGACAACAACCATCTGCACGAACAGTTCGACGACGTTTGTAGCAGCATGGACTATCAGCTCGGAGACCATGGCTGCGGTTACCCTTGACGCTGCATCACAGACAGGAGCGCCTGTGATGGTGTACTCAAGGACGAACCTGGGTGCACGAATGGCAAAACGGCATTTTTTCGGATGAATCCAGGTTCTGTTTACAGCATCATGATAGTCGCATCCATGTTTGGCGACATCGCGGTGAACGCACATTGGAAGCGTGTTCGTCATCGCCATACTGGCGTATCACCCGGCGTGATGGTATGGGGCGCCATTGGTTACACGTCTCGCTCACCTCTTGTTCGAATGGACGGCACGTTGAGCAGTGGACGTTACATTTCAGATGTGTTACGACCCGTGGCTCTACCCTTCATTCGATACCAGCGAAACCCTACATTTCAGCAGGATAATGTACGACCGCATGTTGCAGGTCCTGTACGGATCTTTCTGGATACAGACAACGTTAGACTGCTGCCCTGGCCAGCACATTCTTCAGATCTCTCACCAATAGGAAACGTCTGGTCAATGGTGGCCGAGCATCTGGCTCGTCACAATACGCCAGTCACAACTCTTGATGAACTGTGGTATCGTGTTGAAGCTGCATGGGCAGCTGTACCTGTACACGCCATCCGAGCTCTGTTTGACTTAATGCTCAGGCATATCAAGGCCGCTATTACGGCCAGAGGCGTTTGTTCTGGGTACTGATTTCTCAGGATCTATGCACCCAAACTGCGTGAAAATGTAATCACATGTCAGATCTAATATAATATATTTGTCCAATGAATACCCATTTATCATCTGCATTTTTTCTTGGTGTAGCAATTTTAATGGCCAGTAGTGTGTTTACGAATCTTACAGTAACGTCACACACGAATATTGCGAAAGTTACATGTCTTTCTATGCTGACAGGGAGCTCTGATGGATCTCGTCCATAGTGATCTTGTAGGAGTGTATTTTGTCGCTGAATTTTTCCTGATATGACCCTTATCGTTCATGTTTAGGGGAGCTGAACATAGAAGTTGCACCAGTCCTGCCAACGTTTGAACGGAACTCCAAACTCACCGTGCCAGTGGGATGAGCACGGAAGGATTGGTGGCTGTCTTACTCGAATATTATTTCGTGTCTCCTAGTACTGTGACACCACCTCTAATAATTATGCAACAATATACATCGTGTTAGGTATCTTCATTCCTCTCAGGAGCTATGGCTTACCAAGACTGACACCGCCCAGCCGGCCGGAGTGGCGTGCGGTTCTAGGCGCTACAGTCTGGAACCGAGCGACCGCTACGGTTGCAGGTTCGAATCCTGCCTCGGGCATGGATGTGTGTGATGTCCTTAGGTTAGTTAAGTTTAATTAGTTCTAAGTTCTAGGCGACTGATGACCTCAGAAGTTAAGTCGCATAGTGCTCAGAGCCATTTGAACCATTTGACACCGCCAAAACAGTCCCTGTATTTGAAAGCTTCATTCTGATAGGTCCAGTGAAAAAGGGGGAAGTGTATGGGAGTGCTTAGAGATTTTTTGTGATACGGTACACTACAGCATCACCAGCCTTCCGCAGTCTGTGTTGGTGAGCCAGTAAGTATAAACCATATGGCAGTGACATTGTGTCACTGCAATACACTTTGGAGGTGTGGCGGTGAGACTTGAAGTCCCATACCACTCTGCATCGGTGACAGTCTTTTCTGTCCGGCATGAAAACGTAGTCCGACATGGGCAGGTAATATTGGAAAGTCGTGGACGTGGAATGGAGGGTTAGTCCTGGCAAAGGAGGCAGCCGTGGTGGGCGTGCCAGTCCCAGCACAAGTCCTGTTCGGAAGCCGATTCCTCGAGGATGGTCAGCGGAAACCGGATGGCGATGCCAGCGACGTGGATACGTAGTCACAACGTGGCGTAGCCCATGGACAGTGTCCCGTAGGGCAGCCACTTTCTCATAGAGCTGCCGCCGGTTGTTGCGTATGGTCTCCTTGGGGGTGACGATATCTGCTTCCTAAAGGGAGAGTCACAGTCTACGTGAGTGGCGGGGCGTGCAGGCTCCACCTGAGAACCTTGTTCTGCAGACGCTGCAACGTCTGCATCCTGGTGACACTAATCGTGGCCCATGCGGTGGAGCCATACGCGAGGGCAGGCAGGATAACGGCCCGGTAGTTACGGAGCTTGGTAGGCAGGTTAAGTTCCCTACTGCGGAATAGGGGGCACAAGGCCCTGGTCAGCTTTTGCCCCTTGTTGGCGACATACTCTGCATGACAGTGGAACAGCAGCTTGTGGTCCATCCGAACCCCGAGATAGGTGGTCGTCGGAGACCAGGGCACCTGCACGCCTGCATTCGAAATATTACGGCGGAGGACTGAGCGCCGTTTCGTGAAATAGATCGCCGTAGTTTTGGCGGCATTAAGAGTTATTTTGTTTGTCCGGTACCAGGTGATGGTGGCGTCCACCTGTCGTTGGAGGCGGGCGATGACGGCGTCAGTGATACGTCCAGTGGTATAGAGTGCTGTGTCATCAGCATATTGTGCCAGGTGACACTCGGGGATGACCGGCATATCATTCACGTAGATGTTAAAAAGAATGGGAGATAGCACGGATCCCTGTGGAGTGCCAGCTGTCAATGGGCGAATGCCAGAACGCATTCCCCGGCGAGCCACGAGGAAAGTCCTACCGCGGAGGAAGTCATCCACAATCATCACATACATATCTAGTATTGGGGTCTGCTTCAGCATCTTGTGCACGAGGTTGTCGGTCCAGACCTTATCGTAGGCGTTCTGCAAGTCCATAAAAACGGTAGCTGTCGACTTGGCAGCGTTGAAGCCTTTGCTGACGTGTTCAGTGATTCGGAGGACCTGAAGTTCGGCAGACAAGTGTGGCTTAGAGCTTAAACTGTTCGCAACATTTATTTGCAAAGGCGTCCACACCTTTCCAAAGGTGAACACATAGGCGTCAGCGATTTACGACTGGTTCCCTGTGGCTGGGTACCACACTTCGTAGCTGTGCCTTTTGCGCTACCCGCCAGGTCGGTCCCGTCAGAGACGATTACACATACATATTGTTGAAATAATGCAATTTTCTGAAGGGATGGTCTTGTGTAGTGTTGGGCAGTCATGTGGCGCTCTCTCGTTCACGGGCAGGGATTCGAGGGCGGCTGCGGCCGCTCGGGGAGTTTCATACCCTTCCGGCATCTCACTTGGCTCATTCGACCTTCATTATCTGGTTATAGCAAGGGGGTGGGGGGTGGGGGGTTCCTCGCAATCTAGGCGTGTATTTGTAGCTGTCTTTGATATTTTCACCGACATGTTGGGACCTGTCTGCCATTATTACTGTGGATGAGAAACGCGTCGCCCAGAACTGATATAGCAGCAGTGCTATTTGCGCCAGCAGCCATGTTGGGGAGGATTACGTCTAGCATAATGCAACTTTCTTGCCCATTATTGGGTTGGAGCTATGTTCAGAGTTATACGTCACACATCAGCATTACAGGATGCATCTACGCACAGGCGACATACTTTGCGCCAGTGTTGTTGCAGATACCTGTCAGCTCTATCCCCAGGTGCATATTTTGTAGTGCTGAGCCATACACACAGTAAAACAACGAAAATGGGTGAAAATTCGTAAAATTGTGAAGGAATGAGAATAATTACATATCTGCCTTGGTGTGGTGTCTGTCTCGAATAACCACATATTAAATTATTATCAACAAACAGAACTCAAGTGTGATGGCTTAATGTAATTTGTTACTAACAAATAGACATAACCTTATCATCTCCCTGTGCTTCCCGGCTCCAGAATGAACCCCACCCACTCAATTGTCACAGTCATAAAACAGGAAAATTGTGGAAAATATGGGAAAATGAAAGAATGGGTAAAAAATACGTAAAATTGGCGAAAAAAAACTAAAAATGTAGAAAATATGGATAAATACGTAAAATTATGGAACAATCTGCCGCTGCCGGCCGGAGTGGCCGAGCGGTTCTAGGCGCTACAGTCTGGAACCGCGCGACGGGTACGGTCGCAGGTTCAAATCCTGTCTCGGGCATGGATGTATGTGATGTCCTTAGGTTAGTTGGGTTTAAGTAGTTCTAAGTTCTAGGGGACTGATGACCTCAGAGGTTAAGTCCCATAGTGCTCAGAGCCATTTGAACCAATCTGCCGCGGTACAGTCTTTGCTGGTACCTCGAATGGCTTAATTTAAAACTGTACCTAACCAATAGACCTCAAATGACACAATATAATATAATTTGTTATTAACAAATAGCCACAGCCTGCGATCTCTCTCTATGCTGCCCAGCTCCAGAGTGGATCCCTACCTCTCAAGTGTCCCAATTAAAAATATGAAGATGGAGAGGGGTGATTGATCATCGGTCCAAGGGGGAGGGATGGGGGAGAGGCGGAGCAAGGGTGGGAGTTGAGGTTTGCCTCTCGACTTTCAACAGTTGCCGATTGTTCCGCAGGAGGACGGGAATGGTGGTGATCTTGAACATAAATCGTTCTAGTCCTAGTGGGTAACCTGACACTGGATGTGTAACCTGATACCCCCTTACCTTATCAATGATCTCGAGGTAAAATCGTTACTTAGCCTGAAACTGGTACTGAAAACTGTTCGTCGTTAAGTGTATTTTAAAGATTTCGGCTGAACTTATCTGTGGCTTTAGCCAGCTATCTGTAGCTATAACGATTTCATCTTCAGTGATTTCCATTGGCGCCTGGAATGGTGGTTCTTTACTAACACAGCTACGACAATTTATAACTACAATACTGACTGCTGCTGGGTCTTCCCTCATCCTGTGTTTGTCCTCCACCATTTGAGGCAGAAACAGATTCTGTACTTTCCGAAACACTCTAACCTAAAAACCGCCAATCCAAGCTGTACAGCCCCCGCTCGCCTTGTAGCCGACTCCTGTGTGTAATACAATTAACAGATAAATACAGGTGCTATTTGGTTTTCAAGGTAATCTTATTCTACCTGAAAAACAGCTAATTGTGATGGAGGTGGATAACGAACACCTACCCTTCTCATCAAAGTTGACTACAAATTCTCAGTAATATTGAGATCTGGTGACTGGTGGCCAAGGGGGACGCGACAGTTCATCCTCGTGCTCACAAAACCAGTCCTAGACGGTGCAAGCTGAGTGAACAGGATCCCTGCCGTCATGGAATGCACCATCGCCACTGGGGAACAGACATTGTACCATAGGATGGACCCGGAGAGCTAAAATGTTCGTATAATCACTAACAATAATGCGACTTTGCAGATTGACATGCGGCTCAGGAGTACCACTATTTGGCTGCCCAAATCACCACCGAACATCCACCATGTTTCATTCTTGGGACGTTAACTCGGCCAGAAGTTGGGAACAGTGCGTAACAGGACTCTTCCGACCACATTACATTCTTCCATTACTCCAGTGTCAAGCTTTAACGTCCTTGGCACAAGGTTTTCCTGTTACGGGCATTTGAATCACTAATGAGTGATTTTGGAAATCCATCTTGCTCTGCAATTCCCTGTTTATGGACCTTCCTTCGTGTTCTTTTGGTGCTGGCAGCTTCCGTTCGTGCGACATTCAGCTCTGCAATCACTTTTACAGCGCTCGTCCTCTTCTTTTTCGTCAAAATCGTCTTCAATGATCGCCGGCCGCTGTGGCCGAGCGGTTCTAGGCGCTTCAGTCCGGAACCGCGCTGCTGCTACGGTCGCAGGTTCGAATCCTGCCTCGGGCATGGATGTGTGTCATGTCCTTAGGTTAGTTAGGTTTAAGTAGTTCTAAGTCTAGGGGACTGATGACCTCAGATGTTAAGTTCCATACTGCTTGGAGCCATTTTTTTCTTCAATGACCTTCCGTCACAACCACTCAATACACATTTTTAGCCGTAGTGTGACGTACAGGATGACGTTTTTCCACATTTCTTGTGTGCGGTATAAATATTCGATACGGTGATTCTTGAAACACTAAACACTTCGCCTTTCTTGGTTACGGAAGAACCCAGAATACGAGCATCAACAAGCTGCCCATGTTCGAATTCACTTAGCTCCGACTTAATGCGCTCACACTTAAACAGAGCACTATTCTGACAATGACTAACACTTGCGAAGTATTGAGGTCAATGCACAGGTTCCGTCCGGGTTCAAATACAAGGGCACAGCCTGCAGACTTGCCTAGCATCTATATTTTCAGGCATGCAGGCTAAGGAAATGCAAACCTACGTTTATAGCATTTGTAGACTTAGAGAAAGCTTTTCACAATACTGACTGGAATACTCTCTCTGAAGTTATGTAGGTATCAGGGGTAAAATACTGCGAACAAAAGGCTATTTATAACTTGTGCAGAAACCAGACGGCAGTTTTTAAAGTCGAGGGGCGTGAAAGGGAAGTAATGGTTGAGAAGGGAGTAAGACAGGGTTGTAGCATATCCCCAGGCTGTAAAGGAGACCAAAGAAAAATATTGAGTAGGAATTAAAGTTCAGAGAGAAGAAATGAAATCTTTGATGTTTGCCGATGACACTCTAATTCTGTCAGAGACAACAAAGGACTTGGGAGAGCAACTGAACGGAATGGACGTTGTCTTGAAAGGATGTTATAGGATGAACATCAACAAAAGCAAAACTAGGATAATAGAATGCGGTCGAACTAAATCAGGTGATGCTGAGGGAACGAGACACACATCGTCATTCGTATGGTACACCATGTAGTACATTTATGGTATGTATTGAATGTCATTGCTTAAAACAAACATAAATCGACTAAATATTAATATCTAGGGTTCTAATCCATTCCAACTCTCGGCCGGCCGCGGTGGTCTCGCGGTTCTAGGCGCGCAGTCCGGGACCGCGCGACTGCTACGGTCGCAGGTTCGAATCCTGCCTCGGGCATGGATGTGTGTGATGTCCTTAGGTTAGTTAGGTTTAAGTAGTTCTAAGTTCTAGGGGATTGATGACCACAGCTGTTAAGTCCCATAGTGCTCAGAGCCATTTGAACCATTGCAACTCTGTGGCACTGACATTCATAAAATCATTCCATCATCTTATAAGTCTGATAGATTGTTTCAGTGCACCACAGTCACTTCCACAATGCCCCATTTACAGAGTGAGTCAGAGCACCATCCACATCCAGTACGGATTCTAATTAATTTGACGCATAGTTTCCTGTAAAGTCTGACACCCACAGTGTCACAGTTAACATTTCGCGAACCATTCCCATTCTTGGTAATTTCCGATGTGTTGGCAGTTCTTGTTCCAGAGATCTCTTACTTTGGTCGTACTTGTAGCTAGCTGTTCAGCGTACAGTAGCGATGGGTGTCTCGAACGAAGCCTATTTCTTCGTAAGACAGGTATGTCGTGATGAATGGGTAGTTCCTTATTCTCTTGTATATTGCGACAATCTCTAAGCAGGATCTTAGTTCTGCGAATCTGTGGTCGGTAGATATTGCTTAGCATTGGAAGCCAGCAGACAGGAGTTGGCCTGATTGTACCAGTAATCATGCGCATCGTGTTGAGCTGCGCCCAGATGTTTTTATAAGATAGAATGCGGTCGAGTGTGATGTCGTGATACTTGGACTACTTGTTGTAATGGAGAATATTGCTATCAAATTGCACCCTGAGCTCAGTGTTAGCTGGTTTGCTGTGAAGGTTTAATGCAGCTACAACACTCTTACTGGTACCGACCTTCAGTCTCCATTTTTTGGAATGTGAATTATGGGCCATTAAGTCGTATGATAGTGTTCCCCCTGACTGACCAAGCTCTTTTGATTGACAAGCCAGAGCGATATCGTCTGCATAGCAGAATTCCTTGAAGATGTTTTTGGAAAGTCAGAAACATAAAGGGTGAAAAGGAAAGGTGCGAGAACTCAGCGCTGTGGCAGACAATTATTTAGTTTCCTGATTGAGCTTCTATTTTCACACAAGTAAACCTGAAATTATCAATTACTTATCATGATACTAATAAGAGATGCTGTTGTTTGGTATGTAATTATTTTCAGTAATTTGTAAATCATCCCTTCCCTTCACACGGTGTCATATGCTACCGTAAGGTCGATAAAGGCCACAGATGTTATTAGTTTCTCCTGGAAATAGGCCTCTATGAAAGTTGTCAGAGCTAGTGACTGGACGTTGCAGCTTCGATGAGGCATAAATCCCACTTTTTCTATTGGAACATGTTCTAAAACACATCCACTAATTCTATTATAAATAAGTACCACCAAGAGCTTATATGTGCAGCTAAGCAGGGAAATTAACCGGGAGTTTTGGGGGAGATCCGCTGATTATTAGGTTTTAAGATTGTTATAATTCTTAAATTTTTCAGTTCGTTGAGAAGTGTTTCTATCTTAAAATAATTGGGAAGAAGCGGGTCACCCAGTGTTTACCATTTTCCCCAAAATGGGATAAAAATTCTGGATATATATTATCAGACCCCCAGATCCTTATTACTTTTAAGCTCTGCTAAAGCTACCTCTATTTCATCTAGGGTAAATGGGAAGAGAATTGTCAATCGCCTGGAGACTGACAATGAACTTTTAAATTTGTTAGCTGTTTTGATCCTGGAGGTATGCTATTTATTCCTAAACGATCTGGACGTCTTTACTATGTGGTTCGCAATATGATTGGCTGAAATACCAGGCTTCTGATGAGATTTATTAAAGGATACACCTAATTTACGGAGGAAGGACCAAGTCTTCCTACATGAACGTTTGAAATTCAAGTATCCTACCATCTCCGACCAGTACACTGTCCTTGTATTATCAAGATAATGAAGAAATTCATACGCAATGTCACTGTCTCAACGTCTGTTAAATTGTTCTTATAAGAGTTCTTATCTCTCAACCCTCCCTTTGATGTATTCTCTCCTATATCCGAGAGTAATATGTTTCTTAGCAGATGCAAGAACAGCTCCAACAAAACGGCTGTGGCTCTGGGTTTCTGGCGGAATGAAACAAATATATTTTCCAGGTGGTCCGAAAAACCCTGCCATTTTGCCTTTCTATAATTCCATCTAGGTCGTGGCGATGACTTAACCAGTGCGATGGATAAGCCAATACTGAAAATAAAAGGTCTGTGTTGTTTATGTGAGAAGTCTGACAAGACTTTGGTTGATGTAGGAATTGGTTGATCTTTACTGTCATAGGAGACAAAATAGCCACGCAGCTGATCTAAATGCATCCATATCCTTGGTGTCAAAAACTAGGTAAAAGTTGTTATTTTCAGCCCAGTCAACCACTGCATTATCGCTGTCGTTGTTCAGTGCATACTTCCACTGCTCGTGGTGGCTGTTAAACTCACATGCATATATTGATAGATGGAAAGTAATTGGTAGATCATTTGGCGGTCACTCTACATTAGGTTATTTGTAGATTTTATGGGTAGCGCATTCTTCAAGCTTTATTGAAACATTATGAATTTCATCAGCTGCATTTGCTGAAAATAAGTGTGCATTATCAGTTTTAGGTCTAACGTAAGTAGCAACACCACAAACGTTGTGCCGGCCGGGGTGGCCGAGCGGTTCTAGGCGCTACAGTCTGGAACCGCCCGACCGCTACGGTCGCAGGTTCGAATCCTGCCTCGGGCATGGATGTGTGTGATGTCCTTAGGTTAGTTAGGTTTAAGTAGTTCTAAGTTCTAGGGGACTGATGACCTTAGAAGTGAAGTCCCATAGTGCTCAGAGCCATTTGAACCAAACGTTTTGGGAAGTTGCGCTAATAAGCTCATAGCATTTTTTCCTTTCTCTTTTGTGAAGATCTTCTTCGTTTGATGTGTGGGTCAGTATTATTACGTAAAAGAAATTTCGACAAGCAATCACTTTTAGCTCAACTAATTCCTTCCATATTTAGTTGGCAGACATGGACTAAATGTCCCAGTTTTATTATTCATTTGGTTCTGAGAAGAAACCTTTGCTAGTGTTTGGTTGCCTAAGTTAATCTGCATGTCTGTGGCCAGGAATGCAATAAAGTAGTAGGTGAGTTTTGTTATTTGGGCAACAAAATAACTGATGATGGCCAAAGTAGAGAGGATATAAAAAGTACTCTGGCAACGGCAAGAAAAGCGTTTCTGAAGAAGAGAAATTTGATAACGCCGAATATAGATTTGAGTGTTAGGAAGTGGATGTGAAACATGGACGATAAACAGCTTAAACAAGAAAAGAGTAGAAACTTTTGAACTGTGGTGCTACAGAAGGATTCTGAAGATTAGATGGATAGGTCATGTAACTATCAGGACGTACTGAACAGAACTGGGGATAAAATAAATTTGTGACACAACCTAACTAGAAGAAGGGATCAGTTGGTGGGACACATTCTGAGACATCAAGTGATCGCCAACTTAGTACTGGAGTGAAGTGTGTGCGGTTAAAACGGTACACCAGGAGATGAATACAGCAAGCAGATTCAGAAGGATGTAGGTTGCTGTATTTATTCGGAGAGGAAGAGGCTTGCACACGATATAGTAGCATGAACAGCTGCATCAAACCATTCTTCGGACTGGGAAAAAAAAATAGGAAGCTCTACCCGTGAATGTGTACACCTCAATAACATAAAAAATTTAACTTCCTTTGATTACACGACTGATGCGACACAGAAAGTCTGGTACGTCATACAATTATTGGGCAGTACTAATGCGGTTGGATATAGGTTAGAACGAGTACAAAGGTTCAGTTGTGGTTGAAACATTAATTTCCTTACAAGAACGTAAGGAAACTTCTGGTTGTATGCGGAAGAGATTTCTTAGAGCAATCTGGTACTACCTATACTGGAGGGCAGCTCAAGTTTATGGGATCCATATTAGACTGGTCTAAAACCGGACAGAATGCATATCGAGGAAAGAACAAAGTGAATGATCATAGGTTACAGTGAGCACACCGTCTAGGTCACTTGAGATATTTTATTAGGTTAATAGGTTTCGATCTTTAATATGAAACATACTCAGAACCGATCATCTAATAAAAGCAGAAAAGGGGAGTATGTTAGTACAAAACTGATCTTACTGCGACACAAAAATAAAGCATCATGAAGTATTTCATATGTAATTGCTGTGAATCGCAGCTAGTCATCGAGGTGCTGATTTAGTTAGAACTATGGATATTGTGCAAATACGGCTATAACAAAAATTGAGCACATATTGTCAAGTGACTGACAAGAAACTCCAGGGCTCTCACATTCTAGAAGCCACATGCATAACAAGTTAAAATTTTGTGATGTAAAAGCCGAAGCAAAAAAAGTATAAATACTTCATATGTGAGAATTATGTAATAAATGTGGGTCGTTATTCGAGCATGGTACGGGTGTGTGTTTATGCACGCTGTAGTCAGCCTGCCTCGCTGAGCACCATCAGGTCAACACCCATTCGTATGACAAACAGTCTCTTTCCACTACTACGAAATCAAGGAGACATTATGCATTCTAGATACGGCAAAGAACGACAATGTATGTGTTGTAACAGGCATTCCGAGAAAATTTGTAGTGCTCATTCAAAATCTTGTCTGTTTCTTTCTCTTCAGCACAATCGCGACCTGCGGACTCCAGCGCCCATAAAAATCAGTACATGAGTACTATGCACGATTCCCAATCCGCTGCAAATTATGCCCTCTTGAGACTACTTTCATTTGATCTTCCGTAAATCTGTACATTTTTACTTCTTGTCTAACTCATACATATCTTGCAACTGTAACATTTTATGTGTTTGTGCTTTTAATTTTTATTTTGCAAAGGGTTTCACATTAAAATTTTACCTTAATATGCGTGTGGCTTTTAGCATATGAGTGAAATGTCGTGTTTTCGACCTTGTGACAATATGTGTATAACTCTCCTAAGACCTCCGCCGCGCGGGTTTAGCCGAGCGGTCTAGGGCGCTGCAGTCATGGACTGCGCGGCTGATCCCGGCGGAGGTTCGAGTCCTCCCTCGGCCATGGATGTGTATGTTAGTCCTTAGGATAATTTAGGTTAAGTAGTGTGTAAGCTTAGGGACTAACGACCTTAGCAGATAAGTCCCATAAGATTTCACACACATTTTGAACAAGATCTCCATTTTTACGACTTCCGTAGTTTGAACTGAATCAGCGCTCCCCTGACTAGCTGCGATTCACAGAAAATAAGTATGAAATATTGAACGACTGCGGCATTTCTTCTAATCAGGCAATTATTTATTTAATCTTTTTGTTTCACAACCGGTTTCGCCTTATGAAGCCATTTTTTAGTGACTATCTGAATAGAAAAGTGCACTATGTTGAACAGGATAATTACAAATAAATGAATTATGCCTTTCCATTTCCCGCCTTATAGGCACAAACAAAATGTTAAAACTGTCGAAACATCAAATACAGTTGCATTTTGTAAACCAGTACGAATGGAGAGAGAGGGAGTCAAGACGCTACCAATCTAGACATTTGGCAAATTTAAAGATTGCCCTTTTCCCGTTAATTTATCTTCACACCACTGTCTTCGTATCAGTAACATAATGAATCTTCCATACAGATAATCACCAGAAAATAGCTTTATAAACCGAAAACAGTTGTGAAAAGGCAGAAATATTAAGTAAATAACAATCGAAGTAGGAAAATGTCGAGTTGATTCAATAAATATTTGGTAATGGTACTCTTCACGAAGAAGACGTATGCACATTATCACATTAAGACCAACATTGCCCTAAAGTACCCTCATTTTCTTTTATTACATGACTGAATTTGTGTATAACTTGTATTACAGGTTGAAACCAGTTAGCCTAATAACACTTATCAAGTGATCTAGTCAGCATACTTTTTCATTGTACTTATAATGGTTACAGTACACTGAAACATACCGTCAATTATGAGAATATATATTGTTTTTTACCCTCTGGAGAGGGCTGCAGGATTTCAAAGCACCTGGTTCCGCCGCCTTATCTATGAATATACAGGTTGTTTTAAAATGAATATACGGGTTTAAGGCTTTGTAGCACATATTACATTCACCTTACTATTATAAATAATACAACAAATGAAAGAGAAACAAAAGAAATTTTTCTTACAATTATTCAGTGTGAACACATTGAGTCGATAGGCGAGTTGTTCCGAAACCTTGATCAATGTGTTAGGAGTTGTTGTTTTTGTTGTTGTTGTTGTTGTTGTCTTCAGTCCTGAGACTGGTTTGATGCAGCTCTCCATGCTTCTCTATCCTGCTTCTTCATCTCCCAGTACTTACTGCAACCTACATCCTTCTGAATCTGCTTAGTGTATTCATCTCTTGGCCTCCCTCTACGATTTTTACCCTCCACGCTGCCCTTCAATGCTAAATTTGTGATCCCTTGATGCCTCAGAACATGTCCTACCAACCGGTCCCTTCCTCTTGTCAAGTTGTGCCACAAACTCCTCTTCTCCCCAATTCTATTCAATACCTCCTCATTAGTTATGTGATCTACCCATCTATTCTTCAGCATTATTCTGTAGCACCACGTTTCGAAAGCTTCTATTCTCTTCTTGTCCAAACTATTTATCGTCCATGTTTCACTTCCATACATAGCTACACTCCATACAAATACTTTCTGAAACGACTTCCTGACACTTAAGTCAATACTCGATGTTAACAAATTTCTCTTCTTCAGAAACGCTTTCCTTGCCATTGCCAGTCTACATTTTATATCTTCTCTACTTCGACCATCATCAGTTATTTTGCTCCCCAAATAGCAAAACTCCTTTACTACTTTAAGTGTCTCATTTCCTAATCTAATTCCCTCAGCATCATACGACGTAATTCGACTACATTCTAATATCCTCGTTTTGCTTTTGTTGATGTTCACCTTATATCCTCCTTTGAAGACACTGTCCATTCCGTTCAACTGCTCTTCCAAGTCCTTTTCTGTTGCAATAACACTGTTTCTAAAGTCGGATAGATCAGCTGCCATCGGAGGCACATGCACATGATCGCGTCAGATCGTGTGTGAACGTGGGGGTCATGCATAAAATGCTGTTGTCAACCGGCCCCTTGCGCCCAACCCACCGGTCAGATACAACGTCGTTGAACCAGTCGCGTACTGCGTTATGCCACTGAGGCGGCCCACCATCTTGTTCCCAAATAAAGATGTGTTGTTCAGCTTCTCCCCATTGAGGCACTGGCCATAGCTGTAGTAAACTTGCCGGCCGGTGTGGCCGAGCGGCTCTAGGCGCTACAGTCTGGAACCGCGCGACCACTATGGTCGCAGGTTCGAATCCTGCCTCGGGCATGGGTGTGTGTGATGTCCTTAGGTTAGTTAGGTTTAAGTAGTTCTAAGTTCTAGGGGACTGATGACCTCGGAAGTTAAGTCCCATAGTGCTCAGAGCCATTTGAACCATTTTGTAGTAAGCTTTCTCGCGGGGACATTTCTTGGGGCTAAGCGTGAAAGACTCGCACTCGTTCATCACGTTTTTCAGCCACTCTTTGTCATTCCATACTCTTCCCATTGCGCGCAGGTATACAAACAAAACTGTACGAGTTGCTCTTTCATTTGGTGTATTATTTACATTTGTAAGTTGAACGTAATAAGTGCTACAGTGTCTTAAAACCGGTATGTTCATTTTGAAACACCCTGTATTTCAGTTTATTACTTAACATTATGAAACGTCCCCTTAGAACAATTATACATGACTGTGTTTAAACTGACACACAATATTTTTAGCGCAACGTGATCTGACTTTCAAAAATCCCTACAAAAGAATGGCCCTGACTAACGTTAACCTATAAGTTTCACAAATCACTTACCTCACAAAAATCTTGGTTACTCGAACTACTGCAATACAGCGAGCGCCACTACTGCCAGCTAAATAAAAGATTCAAACTACGGAAGGCACTAACTACTGATAGGCATAGTTAGCAAAATGAAAGATTTTAATAGAGAACAAACAATGTATTTACCTTAATACTGTTGAAAAATCATAATATACAGAGCAGTTCATGACATCCAGTCTTACAAATTTCAAAACACCGCCATTTCTCTCCCCACATCCACCACTGCTGACGGCTCACCTCCAACTGCGCAACGCTACGCGCTCTTCACATCCAACTGCCCAACACTACAATGGCAGACAACAATGCAAACTAGCCACAGACTGCACACAGCACAGCCAGTGATTTTCATACAGAGCGCTACGTACCGTTGCCAATAAGAAAACATAAACAGCCTACTTACATAGCCCCCATGCTCCCCAGAAAAAATTTTACAAATTGTTTTGGGCAGTGACCAATAATGATTTGATAAAATTTTTCATACTTGCAATAACAAAAATATCAAATGCACACACTTATTGATACAATCTTGGTCAAAAGATAAACTTTTCTCACAGTCCATAAAGACAGTCCTGATCATTCATCACAGTAAAATTGCAGTGTTTTTCTCAAAGTCTGAGCAGTAAAAGAAAATGCACACAGAAGTAGTGGATTTCCATGCAGTCTTGAAGAAGTAGTGTTGTTCTTCCAACAGAAAGACAGTGCTGACTCTCGACATGCAGACAGGTAATGAGCCGCAACAGAGCAAACCCACAGCAGAGTCATTCGAAGTTTTGAAGAATATTGGTAGGTAGGTCATCACAGAGCAGACCCACTGTAGTCCTGGTAGAGATTACGGTATTGGTGGCCCACAGGGGTGCAGACCCACTGCAGTCCGTGTAGAAATAATGGTACTGGTGAGTCAGCAAAGGTGTAGACCCACTGTAGTCCTTGTAGAAATAATGATATTGGTGGGTCATCAAAGATGCAGACCCACTGTAGTCCTTGTAGAGATGGCCAGCAGCCATCTGTTGTGACTGTGCAGGTGCACAATCACCATTGAAGAGTCTTGCGGATAATATAGCAAGTCCATAACCACCGCTTGTGCACTCACAAAGTTTTTTTTTAATTGTCCTTAGAACCAGCAATGCTGTTAACCAGTCCCCCGCTGAATTATTAATACACGTGCAAACACTATGAGTCCCTACTTCTCACATATTGTCCATATACTATGACCAACAGAAACGTGTGCAGTGGAATGTAACTTACAAGTTACTTAATTAGATGAACTGGTGCCAATTACAATTTTATAACATAAGAATACAATAACAAAGGTACAAAATACATCATTAAAGAACATAACAATACAGATAACATTTGTAGTAGTATAGGCTTTACAAAAGAATAGAAATAAACATGCAGATCAGTGTTACAAAAATTATGACATAAGTAAATATATAAAATAATGAGTATATACATAAAAGATCAGAATAACTTTCGAAACATCAACTTCACACATGAGCATTAAAACAAAACAGAATAAATAATGTCTAAACATCTTTACGAAGTAAATAACATATTATCAGAAAAATTCTACAACATAAATCTTATTAGGTAAACACATTAAGACAGGAAAAACACAAATTCACATAGTGTAATAACACAAGGAAAGGACAGGGTTTGTTTTACTGCAGTATTTTGCAAACAAAACTTTCTTTACTTCTCGGAGATCTCCCTTCGTTCATCATTATTTCCAAAAAGTGCTATCTATCGCTGCTTTCTGTACTTTTTTTGTATAACTTCTCAATGCATTTCTTCCAATTCATCGCAACTCATTCTCTTATATGGTCTACCCCATCTTAAGCTAATTTAAATCTACTGAGCTCGGTTGCTAAACTAAGGTACGAGGCAATGCAGCAGCACAAAACGATTAACACAAACAGCAATGACAAAAAATGCAGATTTGCGAAGCAAGCAGCATTATAGAAATTAGCAAAGCAATTGCAATATTACAACTAATATAAGGCAATGTGCAGCAAACAAGAAAAATAAATCAGTAGTAAAACTGGCCTAACAGAGTAATACAAAGTGAAATTCAGTAGCACTATGCCTGGCAAACAGCAGCAGCAAATGCAATAACTTATATCTAAACATGACATAGCTCAAGCAAAAAAAATATTGCAGTAAAAATGGCCATGTTTAATACCTATGTCACATCTTAACACTAGGGTGATGCATCACCTTAACTTACACTACTAAATAAGTTACCCAGTCATTGACATCGCATTCGGGAGGACGACGGTTCAATCCCGTCTCCGGCCATCCTGATTTAGGTTTTCCGTGATTTCCCTAAATCACTTCAGGCAAATGCCGGGATGGTTCCTTTGAAAGGGCACGGCCGATTTCCTTCCCCATCCTTCCCTCACCCGAGCTTGCGCTCTGTCTCTAATGACCTCGTTGTTGACGGGACGTTAAACACTAATATCCTCCTCCTCCTCCATTGACAAAAATTATGTACGCAATTCCAGTGAAGGGAAATGTCTTTTTGTGCTCCCTCATTTTTTTTGAATAGATTATAAAGTTATTATTGACTGGATCCGTAGGCATAAAATAACTATATTAGTACATCTATTAAATTTTATTTTAACCAATGCTACAGTGCTAGAAACTAGATATTATAGAAAATGAGTAAGTAAATACATAAAGCAAGCCATATGGCATTTCTCTCAACTAGCAAGACAATAGCCGTGAAATGTTTCTCATCGTTTCATTAGGCATTTTAGTAAATATCATAAATTAAGAGCTCCACAGTATAATTATATGATTTCAAGTTTGAGCGTGTCGTATTTGCGATGCTTTCTACAAAGGAATGTCAATAGCGAGGATAATGGCCTCCTTTTTTTTTCTCCACCTGTGCCTCTGAAAGGCACACACTAATGGCTTTTTTTCCAGGCGACTGTCGCGCAGCTGGGTGCCCACGACACATTACGTGCAGGTGGTCACTTAACTTTCTTACCAAAATATTTACGACACCAGTATGCACTACAGTGACAGTCACATATAAAAAATTTCACAGGTCGAGAATTTGCGTTACAAATGTGTAGAAACAAAATCCTGTAAGTATAACAGTGTCCAAAAAATTTTCGCCAGCATAGTGATACATTCACGCATATACACACATTTCATAACTCTTAAAGTACGATTCTCGGTTTCCAACATCCTTTTCCACAAATCAGAGTCCCTAACCACTACTCATTATTCCTTACCTTATTACACATTTATACACTCCTGGAAATTGAAATAAGAACACCGTGAATTCATTGTCCCAGGAAGGGGAAACTTTATTGACACATTCCTGGGGTCAGATACATCACATGATCACACTGACAGAACCACAGGCACATAGACACAGGCGACAGAGCATGCACAATGTCGGCACTAGTACAGTGTATATCCACCTTTCGCAGCAATGCAGGCTGCTATTCTCCCATGGAGACGATCGTAGAGATGCTGGATGTAGTCCTGTGGAACGGCTTGCCATGCCATTTCCACCTGGCGCCTCAGTTGGACCAGCGTTCGTGCTGGACGTGCAGACCGCGTGAGACGACGCTTCATCCAGTCCCAAACATGCTCAATGGGGGACAGATCCGGAGATCTTGCTGGCCAGGGCAGTTGACTTACACCTTCTAGAGCACGTTGGGTGGCACGGGATACATGCGGACGTGCATTGTCCTGTTGGAACAGCAAGTTCCCTTGCCGGTCTAGGAATGGTAGAACGATGGGTTCGATGACGGTTTGGATGTACCGTGCACTATTCAGTGTGCCCTCGACGATCACCAGTGGTGTACGGCCAGTGTAGGAGATCGCTCCCCACACCATGATGCCGGGTGTTGGCCCTGTGTGCCTCGGTCGTATGCAGTCCTGATTGTGGCGCTCACCTGCACGGCGCCAAACACGCATACGACCATCATTGGCACCAAGGCAGAAGCGACTCTCATCGCTGAAGACGACACGTCTCCATTCGTCCCTCCATTCACGCCTGTCGCGACACCACTGGAGGCGGGTTGCACGATGTTGGGGCGTGAGCGGAAGACGGCCTAACGGTGTGCGGGACCGTAGCCCAGCTTCATGGAGACGGTTGCGAATGGTCCTCGCCGATACCCCAGGAGCAACAGTGTCCCTAATTTGCTGGGAAGTGGCGGTGCGGTCCCCTACGGCACTGCGTAGGATCCTACGGTCTTGGCGTGCATCCGTGCGTCGCTGCGGTCCGGTCCCAGGTCGACGGGCACGTGCACCTTCCGTCGACCACTGGCGACAACATCCATGTACTGTGGAGACCTCACGCCCCACGTGTTGAGCAATTCGGCGGTACGTCCACCCGGCCTCCCGCATGCCCACTATACGCCCTCGCTCAAAGTCCGTCAACTGCACATACGGTTCACGTCCACGCTGTCGCGGCATGTTACCAGTGTTAAAGACTGCGATGGAGCTCCGTATGCCACGGCAAACTGGCTGACACTGACGGCGGCGGTGCACAAATGCTGCGCAGCTAGCGCCATTCGACGGCCAACACCGCGGTTCCTGGTGTGTCCGCTGTGCCGTGCGTGTGATCATTGCTTTACAGCCCTCTCGCAGTGTCCGGAGCAAGTATGGTGGGTCTGACACACCGGTGTCAATGTGTTCTTTTTTCCATTTCCAGGAGTGTATATATTTGTCGACACTTCTTCAATATTTCACCATAATAAATACGTAGCATAATCAGATTCCTCATACAGCATCAGCTTATTGATCATAAACATACCTTAACAGCATAATACATATCGTCGTCGTAATAATAACATCATAAAACCTCAGTCAAATCTCAGAAACGTTGTAGCTTTTTGCAATAATGTCAAAACCTAAACAAAAATTCTCTGCTCATTTCAATAGTGTCATCTACCTCAAACGTACTTTAAAAATCATGATCCCATACCAAATACATCATTCAAAGCTCTCATAGTATCACAATGGTTCCGAAAAAATATGAACGGTTCACAAGGTACAGACGAAACACAATTTCGTAAGTGTGTAGTTATCCAACTGTGTAATTGCTAAACATCTGTCACTGACGTAGTAAAAAAAATGTTTGTTTATCTGTTAAATAATCAGATAGCTGTGTATTTTATGTGTTAGAGAAATATGGTACTGATGTGTAAAGTTGTATAAGCAAATACCATATTAGCTAGGGCTCCTTGTTCTTGCCAAACACATGGTACACAAAGTAAGCGTGTACCCCCCTGAGGATTAATGTAATTATACCCTCAGGTGTTACAGATTACAGCAATGGAACGAAATGTATCACGGAAAACCTTTGTATCATTGTACTTCAAATATCTTTAAAAATAAATGTTTTAAGTACAAAATTAATCACTCAAATACGTTTACTGTAGCGCTAAACTGTGCGTCTTGTTGTAAGATAATCTCTGTGGAAGTGTCGTAGTTATCGTCCTCCGAAAGCTAAGTTCTGCAGAATTCAATGTACTTACCTCATGATAAACAAAAGTGAAATGCTTTGCATATAGATATCTTAGTTATTATGCTTATTGCCGTGGTGAAGAAAGTACTGTGCTGTAACGTATTGTTGTGCTACGGAAAAGGCTGTCTCATTGTAGCTATACCACAAAAGTAACTACTAAAACATGTTTTACTTTCCAGAATAATACGGAAAAACAGTGCAGATATAAAACAGATACACCGCAAAAGCAACATTGTAAATTGTCTCTCATTAGTAGCGTCGTGATAAAGTCGTGTAGCTGTCACATAAACTAACCACTGTGTCATCTGGTATCTCACAGAAAGTACTTTAAATCCAGAATGTATTTTCAAGTGAACCAAAATGTTGCATTAAAATCTCATTAGCAGTATATGTTCTAATTATGTGAGCCTTATAGTCGTTACGTAATCGTGCAACTAACAAGCAAGAATGTATACACACAATAACACTGTGTCGTCTGTTCACTATAACAATGCATTTGTAATTACTGTTTAAATAAGTTCTCTTGGTTCTTAATTGGATATTTAACTTCATACATTGTTGCATGGTAACAGTTTCTAAGTCTGACAATGCATACTAGAAATGTGAAGTGAAAAGTTTTATGGCAAAGACAAAGTTAAAAAGCAGATTATCTTTCAATAAACGGTTTTACATGTGCAATGTGGTGTAAACCTTTACTCTTCCTAGTACGCAGAGTTTCAATTTCAACGCAGTTATCATGTGGTATAAGTCGGTAAGGAATGCTAAAATTTTTCTCAAGGTTAGCGTCTACGTTATTTTTCTCGGAGCCAGCCGGCGGGCGTGTCTGCCTGCGGTGCGAGTCATTGTCTGTCTCTTTGTTGCCACGCGTCGTTACTGGGATTTGGAGGTCTAACTTCTACGAATTCACCTTGTCGAGAGAGCCCCGCTCTGTTTGAATCTCGCCAGTTCTGATGCAACTCAAGTCTGTCGTTACGATTATATCGTCTGTCGTCATGTCGGTAGTTCCTGTAGTTTCTTTCTTGTCGGTTAAGTGGTGGAGAATTTCTCCCTGAATTATCACTGCACGGTGGGCCGTTGCGTCTGAAGTTATTCTGTCTCCCGTGATAATAATAGTTCTGGTTTCCATATTGTCTGTTTCTATGATTGTCTCTGTTATATTCATTACCACGGAAATGCGATATTTCTATGTAACTATTACTCTGCCAGTGGTTGTCATACGGGTGGTGTCTGTTTTGGTCACGATTTGTGTTGTGAGAATAGCCTTGTCGTGTCCAGTTATTATTTCTTTCATCGCGGAATTGCGACGGATGTGACCTGTAATTGTTGTGTTCCTGTTTCCGCGTTACGCGATTGTCAGTGTCGATTTCCAGTTCTTGTAACAGTCCCTGAAAAGCTTCAATGTCGTCTTTGCAACGTCGTGCTAAAATAATATGTCGTAAATGTTCAGGTAGTTTGATTAAGCAAATGCGGATGAGTTCTGAGGGGCTGTATGGGTTTGACAGGTACTGATTCTTGTGCAACATGTCTTCAAAATATTTCACAAGACTGGAAAATTCAGATTGTTCGAAATGTTTCATCATTATAATGCTATGTTTTACTCGGTCTTGTGTAGCTTGAGACCAATATGCTGAGAGGAAGGCATGATAAAATTCTCCTTCACTGTGGCAATCGTGAATGACCGATCGCATTCTTACAGCTGGTTCATTCTCTAAATAGCCACACATAAATTCTAATCTGTGCTCCAACGACCAGTTGGGAGGAAAACAATGAGAGAATTGATGGAGCCACGCTTGTGAATGAATGTCGTTGCCAGAATTCTTAAATGTTTCGAATTTGCGTGTAGTAATGAACAGCTTATAGTCAAAATCATCGTGTCGGCGAGTCGTATGTCGGTCATTGATACGTCGTTTCGGCGATTCCATTTCAAAATTCGGTGCACCTTGCCAATTTCTTTCATAATTTCCGAAGTGTCCTGTGTTATTATTTTGTGGTTGTTCCGTATTTCTATGTCCCTCTTCCCGTATTGGAGCGCGAGTGTCCTCTGAAATATGTAATTTTTGTATTACTTGCGCCAACTGATCTTGTACATCCCGGATTTCTCTTTTGTACTGTGTATTGATTTGATTTTGATTTTGTTTGAATTTTCTAATTTGTTCATACTCTTCAGTGTCAGTGAAGACTACAGGTCTTGTGTCATTCAGATCATCATCTACCATTGGAGATAAGTTAGTGAACTGATCTGAAAGTTCGGCTACTTTATCCGATAGCGAAATTATTTCCTCTGTGTGTTTTTCTGAACCAAGTTTCAGAGTGTCCATTTGTGTTGAAATCGTATCTACTGTGTCCTTTAAGTTTTCCTGAGTTTTTGCAAGTTACGTAACCGAATCGGTAGATGCAAGTGTGTCAATTTTAGCTTGCAAGGTGTCGTGATTTTCATGAACAACAGTTTGCAGTTCTTTTATGGCTGCTTCTTGGTTCTGTAATGCATTTTCATGACGCGAAAAAATAGGTTGGAAATGCTCACAGATTTGTGTTTTTACGTCATTACAGACTTTTTGACATTTCGATTCAATGTTATGTAACTCAGTAGTTAAATCTTCACGTGTTTGTTCAAGTGTGGTGTCTAACTTTCGAATATTTTCTTCCATCGTGTCTAACTTTTGAAGATTTTGTTCCATTGTGTCTAACTTTTGAAGATTTTGTTTCATTGTGTCTAATTGTTGCTGTGTTTGTCTCTGATTTTGTTTCATTTGTTGCATTAATTGCAATAATAATGTATTTGTGTCTGGAATCTGTTCCTCTATGCTTTTCGGCAGTGATTTTGCACCGGCAACATTCACATTTTGACAAGCGGAAAATGTGTCTTGACTCATTTGAGAAAACGGTGAGAACCCAAAACCCGAGTCTACAGTATTTGCAATATTGTGTTCTGTCATTCCCGATTCCTGAGGCGAGCTGTTGCCGACGTTCGATCGATAATGCTTCCCTGTTCACTACCTGTTTCACTGTCTACACCATTATTTGACGCCCGCTCCATTTCCCTATGCACAGTTACCAAATCAATAGTTTGAACATTAGTTACTTCATTACACGGTGGCGCTAACACACTGCTTTCGTCTTCACTGTCATTTCTCAGTTTACTTTGGAGCCTAGTATTACGTTTTTCACACGCCATTATTGTCACAATATTTCACACGACAACACAGAAAAGCACAATTTGAAGAGCAAAATAAGAAAACACATTAACATAGCACTGAAAATAATATCTAGTTAATTGCAAGCGCGGCTGCGAAATACTTGGTGCAAACCTACATGCATGCCACAACAACAATGAAAGACTGCAACTGCAAAGGAGATTCTCTCTACAATTACGCGCTAGCAATAAACAATAGCAACACTAATTATACGAACTACAAGAAAAAATCAGAAGATTCCAGTGAGGTATCCTTGGCTAAGGGTCGACATATGAAACGTCCCCTTAGAAAAAATTTCTGAATTACTGTGCCGAGAAACCTCTTACATTATTTGCTTTTCAAACAGCTGAGCAAAACTGAACGTACTCAAACATGCATTAAAGTGACACACAATATTTTTAGCGCAACGCAATTTGACTTTCAAAAATCCCTACAAAAGAATGGCCCTGACTAACATTAACCTATACCTTTCACATATCACTTACCTCACAAAAATCTTGGTTACTCGAACTACTGCAATACAGCGAGCGCCACTACTGCCAACTAAATAAAAGATTCAAACTACGGAAGGCACTAACTACTGATAGGCATAGTTAGCGAAATGAAAGATTTTAATAGAGAACAAACAATGTATTTACCTTAATAGTGTTGAAAAATCATAATATACATAGCAGTTCATGACATCCGGTCTTACAAATTTCAAAACACCGCCATTTCTCTCCCCACATCCACCACTGTTGGCGGCTCACCTCCAACTGCGCAACGCTACGCGCTGTTCACATCCAGCTGCCCAACACTACAATGGCAGACAACAATGCAAACTAGCCACAGACTGCACACAGCACAGCCAGTGATTTTCATACAGAGCGCTAAGTAACGTTGCCAATAAGAAAACATAAACAGGCTACTTACAATTAGACAAATAACAATTCTCATAGAGAAATTCAAGGAGTAATATCTGAAACACCGCATCTTTCAGTGTCACGGAAGAAACCATAATACAGAGAAAATTAACGGTCCTCTTCTAGATAGGGTACAGAGATTTTCACATAACAGACGTAAAGATAGATTCCGAGATGCTAATCTGTCGTTCCGTTATACAACTCAATCGAATTACGTAGTTAAAAACTGTCGTCAAGCAGTGAGTGGTAACAATCCAACAGGAAAGCCTTGTTTCTGATTGAGAACGAGACGGAACTTTCTTTCTCTCTACATGGATTGTAGATGAAAAGATAAAACTGAGTATAGTACAAGGACCCGAACCCGGTCCCTGGCTTTCGGAAACTGTGACCTACCAACCGCACTGTGTGATCACACTTCGCGGACTGAGTTTTCTATCAGATATGAGACTGTGTAATATTTGCTCTACCCACAATCTCTCTGAGATGACTGACTCACTGCGACGTGGGGGAGCCGCTGTAGAGTTTGGACCGAAACAGGAGGAGTCTGTAACAAGCTTAACTTTTGAGCCGATTCTTAAGTCCAGGTTTTCATTCAAAGAGGTCGAAAATTCGATTTTTATTGCATTTTTTGAAAGGTACGTGTGTCTAGAATGTTAGGACGAAAAGGTTTTTTTAATCTGTGCGTTACAAAAGTTTCTACAGTCCATTGTTCGAAGCAGTGTCCGGTCCCTGCGAGACCCCAGGCTCGGGTGGAAATCTCGTCGTGCCGCGACGTGAGCTCAGAAAATGATTTATTTTGCAGTTTGCATGCACAACATATTCACCGGAAAAGCTGACGAACAACGTGTGCAGTCTACTAAACGCAGCATATCCAGCTCAGCCAGATTGGCTTTTCTCGCCAAGAGGAACGAGGAAATTCCTCTCCAGGAACAATTCCAGTTATAGGAAGAGTTGATGTATGGTCCTGGAATTGTAGACCAAATGTAAGTAACGAAAACACTTTTCTTTGGTTGAATTTTGGTCAAAACTGATCAAAACATAATGTTTGGTCCACCATATAGGATTAGCCATTTTGAATTTTGAAAATCTAACTTCAGATTTGTATTCGGCGACATAAAAATATGTAATAACATGTAGTTGTTATGCAAACTGAACTAATAACACATATAAAAGTTTTCCCTAAACTTTAAACAGGTTTTTCGCGAGAAATGATTTTTCAGAATTACGTGAGGCATAAAATAAAAACAGTTGAACCTATCAACTTCTACCTTTGACCCCCGAAAAGTATACACTTCTCTTGGAAGCTTATACCTATAATATATGAAATTTGTTTGTATTAACTATTTTTTGTAAAGCCATAAAGAGTTGATGTAGATATCAAGATACGTTATCTGTCCTCAAACTTTTCCATGGTTAAGAGACCCACAAATAACAAGTGCAGTACAACCTGTTATATACCTAAGTTGTTCTCGCTGTGACACTGTTTCTGTTGTGTAAAATGGCCAAACACAATCATCAGCTGTTTGAAGATAAGGACACGCAATCGAGTTTCAAGGTTTGAAGAGAGTTTGCTCCTAAGCAGCATATATGTAGTATTATTTGTAGCTGTTACTAATTTGTTGCTCCTGAACCACCCCTGCATCTGAAAGAGCCCGTGGTTTGCTTTTTCTTGAAGCTTTCATCTGGAAGCCCCAGCTCCTTTCGCTTTATCAGTCCTATCCAATATTTCCAGCAGCGGCTCAGTTCTCAGGTCCCAGAATATTGGTATATATATATATATATATATATATATATATATATATATATATATATATATATATATATATATATATATATAGGCCATATCCAGCTGAAGCTACTCATCGATTTTTAAATCCCCTAGAGCTTCTGAAATATGGGGATGTATATTGTCGGATTTCACCTACTGTTTCAGGTAGTCTCAAACCTTTCTTTTCTTTTTTTTCTTGTAGATTTACGTTTGCTCAACTCCGGGGACAGTAGAGGTGCTATAGGGTGAGTTAATGTTTATCGAAACAGTAATGTTTATCTGTAGATTAAATTTAACGTTATTTCACTGTGGTTAGGTATAACTTCCCACAAATTTAATGTAGTATCGACTAGTGTTATCCACTTTTGATTTCAGGTAACTCCTGAAGGGCTGCACTGCACGCAGTCTGCGTTCTTCAAACTCGCAGGCCTTTGATCAAACCATAATTACGGGAACCATTTTGTTATTTTGAAAATCTAAAATAAAGCTCAAAGTATGATCAATCTTTTCATTCCCCGAAAAAAAATATTTCGCCTTTTTTTTCAGCAGAATTCCTGCGAAAGACAGGGATCCGAATTCGATTCTCGGTCTGTCACTCAGTTTCAGCTTATCACATGCAATCATGGGTCATACCTTTCTGTTTAAGAGGGTTTTTCCTTCTACTTTGAAATAACAAAACTGTGTCTTGGGACGTTTGTTCGCTAGCTTTAAGAGCAGCCGTAAGCTCAAATTAACGTCAGCTCACCGTTCCAACCGTATTTCGAAATTACCTGGCACGCCAATTACCATTAAAATTCAGAGACACGGGGGACACAGGAAAATGAAGGGTCAACGCATCTGCTGCCGTTTTGTTACCCGGTGACAGTATTCCCCGTGACGCAGACCGTGTCTTGGCGTTATGCTGACACACACTTGGTGTACGCTGTTTTTTACCTGTGACATGGGCGGGAAACATTAGCACAACTGTTTAGACCTCCATCACCTCTTACCGAGTATGTATTCCAAAAACAGACGGTCGCTGGAAGGTTCTCAGTATGACGCTTCGGGTTGTTTTTCGAATTATTTGGAAATTAAACAATTAGAGAATTTTCTTTGTTTTCGCTATTATGTGGCACTTTGCGCGACTGCCCCTACCTGTAACCACATGTACGCTGCTGAAGCAACTTTTAGATGTGTGATGGAGGGTTCTATCATTTCTTCCTTTCCTTTTCCATTCGGGAATGGTGAGCGGGACGAGCTACTAGTAGCTAAGACTCCGTATGAGCTCGAATTTCTTAATTTTCGCCAGTTGTAATTTCGGGAGATGTGTTTGAGAGGAAACGATTGTATGACTCTTCTTAGAATTTACTATCCAGAATTTTAAAAGCGAACCTCTCTGTGATACACAACGGCTGCTCTCTAGCAACTCTCGACGGAATTTGATGATTTTTCCATGACGCTCTTGTGATTGTTAACAAACCCTTGACGCAACACAACCGCTCTTTTTTTCGATTTTCTATGTCCGCTCTATTAATCATACCCGGTAATGACCCCAGACTGACGAGCAATATTCACAGATCACTCGACCGAGCGTTCTGTATGCCACTTCTTTCGAAGATGGATTGCATTTCGTCAGAATTCTTCATTGAATCTCAGTCTCGCAGTTGCAGCAAGGGAAAAAGATTCCGAATGTTGAAAATACATTCGCAAAGTTACGTACACTACTGGCCATTAAAATTGCTACACCACGAAGATGACGTGCTACAGACAGGAAGAATATGCTGTGATATGCTAATGATTAGCTTTTCAGAGCATTCACACAAGGTCGGCGCCGGTGGCGACACCTACAACGTGCTGACGTGAGGAAAGTTTCCAACCGATTTCTCATATACAAACAGCAGTTGACTGGCGTTGCTTGGTGAAACGTTGTTGTGATGCCTCGTGTAAGGAGGAGGAATGCGTACCATCACGTTACCGACTTTGATAAAGGTCGGATTGTAACCTATCGCGATTGCGGTTTATCGTATCGTGATATTGCTGCTCGCGTTGCTCGAGATCCAATGACTGTTAGCAGAATATGGAATCGGTGGGTTCAGGAGGGTAACACGGAACGGCGTGCTGGATCCCAACGGCCTCGTATCACTAGCAGTCGAGATGACAGGCATCTTATCCGCATGGCTGTAACGGATCGTGCAGCCACGTCTCGATCCCTGACTCAACAGATGGGGACGTTTGCAACCATCTGCACGAACAGTTCGACGACGTTTGCAGCAGCATGGACTATCAACTCGGAGACCATGGCTGCGGTTACAGTTGACGCTGCATCACAGACAGGAGCGCCTGCGATGGTGTACTCAACGACGAACCTGGGTGCACGAATGGCAAAACGTCATTTTCTCGGATGAATCCAGGTTCTGTTTACAGCATCATGATGGTCGCATCCATGTTTGGCGACATCGCGGTGAACGCACATTGGAAGCGTGTATTCGTCATCGCCATACTGGCGTATCACCAGGCGTGATGGTATGGGGTGCCATTGGTTACACGTCTCCGTCACCTCTTGTTCGCATTGACGGCACTCTGAATAGTGGACGTTACATTTCAGATGTGTTACGACCTGTGGCTCTACCCTTCATTCGATATCTGCGAAACCCTACATTTCAGTAGGATAATGCACGACCGCACGCTGCAGGTCCTGTAAGGGCCTTTCTGGATACAGGAAATGTTCGACTGCCACCCTGGCCAGCACATTCTCCAGATCTCTCACCAATTGAAAACGTCTGGTCAATGGTGGCCGAGCAACTGGCTCGTCACAATACGCCAGTCACTACTCTCGGTGAACTGTGGTATCGTGTTAAAGCTGCATGGGCAGCTGTACCTGTACACGCCATCCAAGCTCTGTTTGACTCAATGCCCAGGCGTATCAAGTCCGTAATTACGGCCAGAGGTGGTTGTTCTGGGTACCGATTTCTCAGGATCCATGCACCCAAATTGCGTGAAAATGTAATCACATGTCAGTTCTAGTAAAATATATTTGTCCAATGAATACCCGTTTATCATCTGCATTTCTTCTTGGTGTAGCATTTTTAATGGCCAGTGGTGTAGTTTTATGCAATGTTGCTGTTGTAGGTAAGTACTTTCCCACTGTTTTCACTGGTGTGCTAATTAAGGGCTGAAGTATAAGAAAGATTTCGAAAAATAACCACTGTTGGGGATTCGACCCTGTTATATTGTATTGTGACGTTATGTATCATTTGAACATTGGGAAATGGTGAAGAAGATGGAAGCTGAATAAAGACGGAGATAAAAATTGGGAAGCAGATGGTAATTTATCTTGTTTATATTCCGTGTTTGTAGTAATTTTTGTAGTGTAGTTTTACGCCGCTCCGCAGAGCCACAGTGATGTAGTTTCGTCTCTTCTTGTGGTTTGATTGTAGTTTTTCAGTTTTTGATTGTTTTGGTTAGGATATTTTCTTGTGCCTTTACAAAGTTTTACACGCTGGGAAATGGACTGACTCTGTGCTTGTTGTCTGGGAACGTAGGATGAATTGTCCGCTGTCCGGAAGCAGTTACGAGCGGGTTGACCACGGTTGACAGGCAGCTAGCCAGAGTTTCAGTAACTTCTGGGCACCTGCGGGGAATGCTGAGTCACCTCTGGTGCCGTTGCAGTTTCGCGAAAACGCCTATGTCACTCCCTTTGAGAAGCGCAACAAGTAACAGCTTTGTTCTCATCCGATGGTGAGTGGCAGACAACGCATATCTCTAGGCGAAGGGGAATGCACAGCTGCCTTCTCATGCCTTAGGGATACCTAGATGTGCTGCCTATGCTGATAACACATCTGAACCTGCACGGGACGCCTCTTCTGTTCGGTCAGTGATCAATTTTGTTAAAAGTCTGGACGACAATGGGGATGTCTAATGGTGGCCCTCTGGGACATCAGAGAGGTTGTTTACCAGGAGGTCTCGTATCAGACTCAGGGTGACAATTATTGAACTACATGTAAAAAAAAAAACGTAAATTAGTTACAAACTACGGCGTGCAAACATTTTATTCAACATGTAAACGTCACTACAGATATTTGTGTTTAGGTTATGACATGTTCGATATGCCTGCCATCATTGGCGATAATGTGACACAGACGAATAGCGAAATTCTGCATGACCCGCTGAAGTGTGGGAACATCAATGCTGTCGATGACCTCCTGAATGTCTGTTTTCAGTTCAGCAATTATTTTGGGATTATTGCTGTACACCTTGTCCTTAATATAGCCCCATAAAAAGGAGTCGCATGTGTTCAGATCCGGAGAATATGGTGGCCAACCGAGGCCCCATGCCAGTGGCCTGTGTTTAACCCAGTGGCCCAGAGCCACCGTGTCATCAAGGAACATCGCACCAATTATTCTGTGACTGGACACTGAGCGCCACACAGTCACCCGTTGAGGGTGAAGAGACTTCTCGATCGCGAAATGCGGATTCTCAGTCCCCCAAATGCGCCAATTTTGCTTATTGACGAACCCATCCGAACGAAAGTGGGCTTCATCGCTAAACCAAATCATACAGCACATACTAATTCCCACTAATTCCCACCATGCCCCGAGCCTTACTGAGCAATTTGAACGTCCTAACGCAAACCTCGGGGTAGTTACTCCCTGAAGAATAAAATGAAATTTTCTGAGGGCTAAAAACCAAACGATTCGATTCTGTTTCAGTCACGAAATTAAATTATTGTCGGAAGATCATTACTGTTATCACAGCTCTGTAAAACTCTAATATTGATTACATAAGTTATCAATAATTACTTTTTCTCAATTAGTAGGAGTAATGCGGTGGAGGTTGCAGGTTCCTCACATAGTCCACCCACTACATACTTATGTTGTGCTTTGTCCCCCTAGGCCCGACAAGACGCCTCCTGAGACGCGACAAGGTAGTAGTAGGCAAAACGCAACAGGGAATAACAGTATGAATGTGGTAATAGTAAACTGCAGGAGCGTCTATAGAAAGGTCCCAGAACTGCTCTCATTAATAAACGGTCACAATGCCCACGTAGTACTAGAGACAGAAAGTTGGCTGAAACCAGATGTAAACAGTAATGAAATTCTAAACTCAGGTTGGAATGTATACCGCAGAGACAGGCTGGGCAGTGAAAGTGGAGGCGTGTTTATATCGATAAAAAGTGCAATAGTGTCGAAGGAAATTGACGGAGACCCGAAATGTGAAATAATTTGGGTGAAGGTCACGGTTAAAGCAGGCTCAAACATGGTAATTGGATGTCTCTATAGGCCCCCTGGCTCAGCAGCTGTTGTGGCAGAGCACCTGAAGGAAAATTTGGAGAATATTTCGAGTAGATTTCCCGATAATGTTATAGTTCTGGGTGGAGATTTTAATTTCCCGAATATAGACTGGGAGACTCAAACGTTTATAACGCGTGGCAGGGACAAAGAATCCAGTGCATTTTTTTTAAGTGCGTTATCTGAAAACTACCTTGAGCAGTTAAACAGAGAACCGACTCGTGGCGATAACATATTAGACATTCTGGTGACAAACAGACCCGAACTATTTGAAACAGTTAACGCAGAACAGGGAATTAGCGATCATAAAACGGTTATTGCATCGATTTTACACAGAGTACGCGAAGGAACTTGCCCCCCCCCCCCTCCCCCTCTTGCAGCGGTGTACCGTAGGTCTCTAGAAGAGCGTAGCGTTCCAAAGGATTGGAAAAGGGCACAGATCATCCCCGTTTTTAAGAAGGAACGTCGAACAGATGTGCAGAACTGTAGACCTATATCTCTAACGTCGATCAGTTGTAGAATTTCGGAACACGTATTATCTTCGAGTATAATGACTTTTCTGGAGACTAGAAATCTACTCTGTAGGAATCAACATGGGTTTCGAAAAAGACGATCGTGTGAAACCCAGCTCGCGCTATTCGTCCACGAGACTCAGAGGGCCATAGACACGGGTTCCCAGGTGGATGCCGTGTTTCTTGACTTCGCAAGGCGTTCGACACGGTTCCCCACAGTCGTTTAATAAACAAAGTAAGAGCATATGGAATATCAGACCAATTGTGTGCTTGGATTGAAGAGTTCCTAGATAAGACATCGCAGCATGTCATCCTCAATGGAGAGAAGTCTTCCGAAGTAAGAGTAATTTCAAGTGTGCCGCAGGGGAGTGTCGTGGGACCTTTGCTATTCACAATATAGAGAAATGACCTTGTGGATAACATCGCAAGTCCACTGACGCTTTTTGCGGATGATACTGTAGTATATCGAGAGGTTGTAAGAATGGAAAATTGTACCGAAATGCAGGAGGATCTGCAACGAATTGACCCATGGTGCAGGGAATGGCAGTTGAATCTCAATATAAACAAGTGTAATGTGCTGCGAACACATAGAAAGAAAGATTCTTTATCATTTAGCTACAATATAGCAGGTCAGCAACTGGAAGCAGTTAATTCCATAAATTATCTGGGAGTACGCATTACGAGTGATTTAAAATGGAGTGATCATATAAAGTTGATCGTCGGTAAAGCAGATGGCAGACTGAGATTCATTGGAAGAATTCTAAGGAAATGCAATCCGGAAACAAAGGAAGTAGGTTACAGTACACTTGTTCACCCACTGCTTGAATATTGCTCACCAGTGTGGGATCCGTGCCAGATAGGGTTGATAGAAGAGAGAGAGAAGATCCAACGGAGAGCAGCGCGCTTCGTTACAGGATCATTTGGTGATCGCGAAAGCGTTACGGAGATGATAGATAAACTCCAGTGGAAGACTCTGCAGGAGAGGCGCTCAGTAGCTCGGTACGGGCTCTTGTTGAAGTTTCGAGAATATACCTTCACCGAGGAGTGAAGCAGTATATTGCTCCCTCCTACGTATATCTCGCGAAGAGACCATGAGGATAAAATCATAGAGATTAGAGCCCACACGGAGACATACCGGCAATCTTTCTTTCCACGAACAATACGAGACTGGAATAGAACGGAGAACCGATAGAGGTACTCAAAGTACCCTCCGCCACACACCGTCGGGTGGCGTGCGGAGTATATATGTAACAAATGCTTCATATCTCAATAAAATATCTTCTCCATGTTGTAGATAGGACCTGCAGTAGTCCAGAAATTGCTTCATTACTCGCTTCGAAACAGATAAATGAATTAATTGATGGCATGACACAGCAGTAACTATTAAGGGCTACTATAGTGCTATACACAGTTTTATTATTATTATTATTAGTAGTAGTAGTAGTAGTAGTAGTAGTAGTAAAGTGGTTAGAAACAAAGCATTAACAGCCTAAAGTCTTCCAATTTCTGCGAATTCACAAGTAAGGAGAGCAGCAATGAAGTGATTTACGAACAGGAAGCATAGAGCACACATCTGAACTTGTTTGATTTAAAATGGGGCTGCAATGTTGAGGTCAAGCAATTGCCGCGATGGAGAAGAGCAATGCAGTGTAAGCATGTTTTGTAACAAGTATGTACCCTCACTGTGGACATTCACCTATATTTCCTGAGAAGGAATTGTGGATAGCACATGCAATGCACCACTAATTCCTTCGTCTTTCATTCTGACACACACACACAAACTAAAATATCATTAATCTTTCATCATTTTAAAAATAAAAGTGTTCCAAGAAAAGCCTTTCATTCTACAGTTTAGTTTGGTGCTTTAAGTTGGTAATAATGTGGGACAGGCGGGCAACACATGGCAGGGAGGGGAGAGGTGGAGGAAGGGGGTACTAGCTAATGTGTGATTGCACTCAGGGTAATGGCCTAAAAAAGGTTGGGAACAACTGCTTTAGGTGACTGGCAGAGTTGGTGAAGACAGCCAGATGTTCACGCAATCTCAAGGCTAGGCTAAATGCACGTAGTGTCAAACTATCTTTTGCAGCGAAGAACCTGATATCTGGTTAGATTAATAACAAAAGGAGAGTCAACGTTGGTCGTTGCAGTAAAAATCTTTATTTCTGTTGTAAAACTATTTCAATCACCTCCTGACGATCATCAGTGCTAGTACTAAAGCCCTGTGGACTCATAAATACAAGCAGTAAAATTGCAGTATCGTCACATATTAATGAAGAGCATTTGTCAGACAGAAGGTACAAATGCAAGTTGACTGGCTTTTGTTATTAATACTGGTGTGATGGGCGTGCTGCACGCAGCTGTTGACTGAGTCCCCATTCAAATCTAGTTTGATTATTATAGATGACAAATGTGAATTAATGTGGTTGATGGTGAGCGTAAAAGGTGTGTCAAATGTGATGCTCGGATAATTTTATAGACTACTTGCATCAGTAGCTGAAGTGACAGAGTGCCTCAGAGAAAATAAGGTCACTATTGCGAGTGGTTTTCTGATCACAGTACTGTAATAGGGAGAGACAAATTTGTCACCTGTAGAGTGGGAAAGTCATACGAATAAAATTTGTGTTAGAGACTGGAATATGTATGAGATGGTTCTGAAAATTTTTCGTGAAATACTCTCAAGCAATTAGTTAAAGAATCTATTCGTGAAGACAATGTGTTACACTTGCCAGTAAGTAGCATACCCGAAATTTTCGAATCAATGAAAAGTGGAGGAGAGAATCAGTGACTATGAGCTGTTCAGATATTAACGACTACAGGTGCTACAATAAATGTTAATAAACGTAGGAAAATATTTTTGCTTGGTTCAAAAATAGTTCAAATGGCTCTGAGCACTATGGGACTTAACATCGGAGGTCATCAGTCCCCTAGAACTTAGAACTACTTAAACCTAACTAACCTAGGGACATCACACACATCCATGCCCGAGGCAGGATTCGAACCTGCGACCGTAGCAATCGCGCGGTTCCGGACTGAAGCGCCCAGAACCGCTCGGCCTCCGCTGCCGGATTTTGCTTGGTGAGAAGGAACAAATTGAAGACTATCCGAGCAGTCAGCATCGTATGTTCGACACAGAAAAAGGAAGGAATATTAGATTTTAACATCTCGTCAACAGTGAGATCACTAGAGACGCAGCACTAACTCACAAAGATGAAGGATGTGGAAGAAAGTCGGCCGTGTCCTATCCAAGTAATCCCGGCATTTGTGTTAATAGCTAAATCTGAATGGTCGGATGGCTTTTTGAACCACTGTCCTTTCGAATGCTAGTACAGTGTTTTCTTACAACTCAGTCACCTCGTTGCCTACAGCTCAGGAAAAGAAGACGTGAGGCAAAAACGGATAAATTTCAAAAACGTACAATACGCCCGTGTGTGCCGTACAACGTTGTGAAATGGGAATGGGAAATAATCCGCGTGGTTCAATAAAAGTGCTGTAAGCCGCAATTAAAGCAAGGATTTAAGCCAAGTCGTAAGTTATTGACAAACAAAAGGTGAAAGAAACCAAACCGAGTGCAACCAAAACAACGCGAGAAACGTTCAATGATTCGAAAGTAAAAATTTTGTCAACCGATCTGACCAAGAGTAAGGAGGTCGGAACTTAGGTACAATCAGGAAGCGTATCGAAATCAATTATGTGGTCTCTCAGAGATCACACTGGCATCCAAAAGGAAGGTAACAGACAGAAGGCCGAAATACTGAATTCGGTATACCAAAATACTTTCGCTGCGGATAATAATATGGGTCCTCCTTTCAATCACCGTACGAACGGCGAACTGTTAGATACTGAGATAAGCGATTGCGAAATAGAAAATCCTCTAAAATAGCACAACAATGGATAAACACATGTACCGGATGAGATATTTCACATACCATTAATATTAAGAGAAAGAACTTGCTGCCCTTCTAGGAACAATTGATCACAGATCGCTGGAGCAACGAAGGGTGCCAAGCTATTGGAGAAGAGAGCACATGTGCATGATAATAGGCCTATATTGGTGATGTCAATCTGTTGTGCAGTCATGGAACAGGTTTTATACTCAGACATTATGACTTCTTTGGAGAAAGAAGATCTCCTCTGCAAACGAGATGAACTTGGATTCCACAAACAGAGATTCTATCAAACTCAGCTCGCCGTGTACATAAATGAGATCAGAGCGTCGTACAGAATGGCGGCCATATTAATACCTGAAGGCATTAGATACCGTTCGCACTGTCGTTTAGTAAACAAAACAGGAGTTTAGCGAGTACCTGACCAGTATGGCGACTGAATTCATGTCTTCTAGGAGATAGAACTCTATACGTCTTTCTGAACGGGACAAAATCAATAGATGCAACTTTAATTTAGGGAGTACCGCAAGGATTGTTATAGGACCTTTACATGTTATAATATTTATATAGGACCTTTACATGTTATAATATTTATAACTGACGTAGTGAATAACGGCGGAAGCAACGTGAGGTCGTTCATAGACGATGCTATTGTCTATAGGAAGGTTGGAACGCCAGTAGTCTGCAGAAATACCTGTAGGAGGTCAACGATTGTTGCAGCTATTGGTAGCTAACCATGAACGTATAGCGCACAAAACAGCGAAGAGATCCACCACTGTTTTATACGCATCACTCTCCCGTTCTATAGCTGGAAAACTGAAATCCTCTCCATATTACAATACCATAATCACGATTGGCGGCGCTATGCCACTACAGCTCCTGAGTAGTAGTCTATAAAATTATCCGATCACTATATTTGACACATTTTTCATGCTCACCTTCACGCACATCAGTTCAAGTTGGGGAAAAAATTACTGGAAGCAGTAAACTTGAACTCTGCCGTTCTAGCCTCAGACGAGCCAAACTGGCCGTACTGACCTCCGTGTCATCCTCAGGCAAAGGCGTCATTTGGATGCGATATGGTGGCGCGTAAAGTCAGCACACGTCACTCTCAGCCGTTGTCTGCTCTGAAGACCGTGGAGGCGCCACTGTTTATTAAAGTAGCTGCTCAGCTGGAATCACGAAGCTGAGTGGACCCCGATCCAGTTCTCCAAACGATGAAAAATATCCCTGACATCACTGGGAATCGAACCCGGGTCCTCCTCATGATAGTTAGTCACAATGACCTCATAGCTACGGAGGCGGAAGCTGGAAGCAGTAGCAACCGTAAACCACATGGGGGTAATGGGGCGGAGCGACTTCAAGTGGAATGGCCACATAAAACTAGTTGTCGGAAAAGCCGATGCTAAGCCGAAATGCATTGAAAGTATCCTATGGAAATACAATTCACCCACGATAGGAGTGACATTGAATACTCGTTCGAGCTATTCTTGAGTATTGTTCAATAGCCTGAGACCTTTACCAGAAAATTAATGAAAGAGATAGAGGAGAGAAATGTGTTTCTCCACAGGTTTGTTCAGTAAGCGCGAGATCCACCCCAGCAGCATACGCTAAACGAGAGATGTTCTCGTCAGAGAGGTTTACTGTTTAAATAACGAGAGTATAAGTTCCACGTCCCAAGAAGTTTCAAGCAACATACTACTACTGTGCTCATAATCCATTACAACGATGCACTAAATCTTGTATTAAATAATTTTAAATAATGTCAGGAGGAAGAACACTCAATCGCAACCTTAAGCAAGGCCGGCCGATGTGGGCGAGCGGTTCTAGGCGCTTCAGCTTCGAACCGCGCGACCGCTACGGTCGCAGGTTCGAATCCTGCCTCGGGCATGGATGTGTGTGATGTCCTTAGGTTAGTTAGGTTTAAGTAGTTCTAAGTTCTAGGGGACTGATGACCTCAGATGTTAAGTCCCTTAGTGCTCAGAGCCATTTGAACCATTTTGAACCTTAAGCAAACCCGACACGAAAGTAACCATATGTTAATATCATAAATCAGTGATCATCAACAATAACTTTAAATTCGTTATGTTCATATTAAAGCTCTCACATGAGATATGCCAAAGTTTCTCTACTGTGCTGGCCAACATACGCTGAAGAGCCAAGGAAACTGGTACACCTGCCTAATGTCGTGTAAGGCCCCCGCGAGCACGCAGAAGCGCCGCAACAAGGCGTGGCATGGACGCGACTAATGTCTGAAGTAGTGCTGGAGGGAACTGATACCATGAATCCTGCACGGTTGTCCATAAATCCTTAATAGTAGCAGGGGTAGAGATCTCTTCTGAGCTGCACGTTGCAAGGCATCCCAGAAATGCTCAATAATGTTCATGTCTGGGGTGTTTGGTGGCCAGCGGAAGTGTTTAAACTCAGAAGAGTATTCCTGGAGCCCTTCTGTAGCAATTCTGGACGTGTGGGGTGTCGCATTGTCCTGCTGGAATTGCCCAAGTCCGTTGGAATGCACAATGGACATGAATGGATGCAGATGATCAGACAGGATGCTTACGTACGTGCCATGTGTCAGAGTCGTATCTAGACGTATCAGGTGTTCCATATCACTCCAAGTGTACACGTTCCACACCATTACAGAATCTCCACCAGCTTGAACATTTCCCCGCTGACAGGCACGGTACATGGATTCATGAGGTTGTTTCCATATCCGTACACGTCCATTCGCTCGATATAATTTGAAACGAGACTCGTCCGACCAGGTAACAGGTTTCCAGTCATCAACAGTCCAATGTCCGTGTTGTCAAGTCCAGGTGAAGCGTAAAGCTTTGTGTCGTGTAGTCATCAAGATTACAGGAGTGGACCTTCTGCTCCGAAAGCACAGATCGATGATGTTTCGTTGAATGGTTCGCACGCTGACACTTGTTGACTGCCTAGCACTGAAATCTGCAGCAATTTATAGAAGGCTTGCAATTCTGTTACGTTGAACGATTCTCTTCGGTCGTCGTTGGCCTCGTTTCTAAAAAAGTGTTCAAATGTGTGTGAAATCTTATGGGACTTAACTGCTAAGGTCAACAGTCCCTAAGCTTACACACTACTTAACCTAAATTATCCTAAGGACAAACACACACACCCATGCCCGGGGGAGGATTCGAACCTCCGCCGGGACCAGCCGCACAGTCCATGACGGCAGCACCTTAGACCGCCTCGTTTCTGTGGGATCTTTTTCCGGCCGCAGCGATGTTGGAGATTTGATGTTTTACCGGATTTCTGATATTCATGGTACACTCGTGAAATGGTCGTATGGGAAAATCCCCACTTCATCGCTATCTCAGCGATGCTATGTCCCATCGCTCTTACGCCGACTATAACACCACGTTCAAACTCACTTAAATCTTGATAACCTGCCATTGTAGTACCAGTAACCGTTCTAACAACTGCACCAGACACTTGTTGTCTTATGTAGGTGTTGCCGACCGCAGCACCGTATTCTGCCTGATTACATATTTCCGTGTTTGAATACGCATGCCTATACCAGCTTTTCTGGCGCCTCAGTGTATAATGAGATAACGCAAAGATCCTTCCTACATCACAGTCGGACAAGTACAAAAGTGCAATTAACAAGCTGCAATCAACACTCTGTAAAATTATACATGCAAAACAAAGCTCCGCGTTCTGGCCCAGATGGGTCAATCTGGACCGGCCGACGGCCGTGTTATCCATTCATTGGATGCTGTCTGGAGGGGCGTGGGGTCAGCACACTACTCCCTCTGCCTCTGTCGGCTTTCTTGATCTTCTCATTCAAGTTGCTCCTCAATAGGCTGCACGAGGTTGACCGCACCCCGTGCCAGTCCTCCCTCCTAGGAAAATTCCCTGGCAGTACCGGGGATCAAATCCGGTTCCTCTACATGGCAGCCAAGTTTGCTGATCACTGAGCTATGGAGGCGGACAAAACAATACATGCTAATAGTAAAATAATGCTAAAATCCTCATCTTAATTGCCAGTAGCTAGAAATTCTAGAGGTCGGCGACGAACTGAAGAGTATACCAGACTGACCATCCAGACATGTAGTGGCCTTTAAAAAAAGAGTGATACTCGATGTTATTTATATATTATTTAATATACGACAGTTCATTTTGTATGAGCATTTTGTAATTGGTGCTATGATGCCCAGTCCATTTAAACATACATACTGAAAGACACGAGTATATTTTAAAAAAAATGATATTACTAAAAAAAAGATTTCCTAATGCATACCTTTAAAATGTTTTCAGAAATGAGGGTGATAAAGCTTCTACCACTGTATTTAGTTTTAAGAATTCCGACAGTCCAGGGACAGCAACGTGATCTAAGTTTATAAAGCACTAGCTAAAGACAGGAAAGCGTTGCAATGGCTCCTTCAGTTGTTTTTTAATTTATTGTAAGTAGATATATGTGACTGAACAACCCGTGAACGATCTGATTTGTCGCTTCCTTGGCTATTCTCGCTTTCTTGAGAGGCATGTAATCACTTGTCTTTCGTGTCTGAGTGGCAGATATACCAACTGATGTGCATTTAGGAGGTATGGTTATTTTACGGAGAAAGCAACACCAAGTGTACAAAGTTTCAACTCGGATGAACTAATTACTTTGTTTACGTAAGAAAGCTGTTGTATAGGCTACTGTCTTTTGTTAGACAAACTATTACACAGCACCACCAACCAGTAGCGGATTTAAATGTTTTGCGCCCCTAGGCACAGCCCTCGCCCCACCCCCAAAAAAAACATGTTTTAAATAATAACTATTACTCGATCACTTCACGATTGCCGTTTTGGGTGGTAGCGCTGTGCTATTCGTTGTTCTGAAGGACGCATCAGCGCTCTAATCGCGTTCAGTCAAAATGTAATATGGTTCCTGAACTGTACTTGGTGTACAGCAGCGGCTAAAACAACCTTAAAACTACATTGTGTTGACACATTTTTCTGTCGAAAGACAACAGAAACGAAAACAAGGAATAACTTTTCCTTTATGGCCTAAAAATTCAGCAAAGCGTGTAGGAGACAACGGATTTTTGTTATACATTCACTTTTAATATGTTCTTTTACACGAAACCGTTGAAAATGAAAATTAAAAAAGCTGTGTTACGATCTAAAAATTGAAGCGAACGTGTCATACATTAGAAATTAATACGTACTTTTACAGAGATGCGTTCAAAATTAAAATTAAACTGTCGTTTTACGATAATAACTCGAATGTGTAGCAGATAAAAAAAAACTCGTTCGGTATTAATACGTGAGTCTACAGGAAAGCGTAAGAAATGGAAATGAAATGGGGATTTCGGTGAACGAGCTAATAACTAAATACAAACGAACAAACACAGAACTGGATTTGCTATTACATAATTTTACAGAGTAGTGTGGAAAAATGAAATTTGTTTTATAATCTAATAGCTAACGTGTAAAGCATTAGGGTCTGTGTAGCTAGATGCTGCATAATAAGTGTACACAATACCTTTAATCCATGTAAGGGCTGCACAGTTTTGTACTGCAGCTACTGCTCTCACCATAGCTCTTTCTAACGGTATTAGCAAAGCTTTTACGTATTTATCAACAAAACTGAAATACGTTATTTATTAACACTTTTTTACCTGAGCGTACTTACCGATAACATACAATTCCGCGATAACTATACATTTCAGCAAACGCCAAGAATACGCATCAGTTGTAATATACTACAGGATCAGCGTGTCTTGACTGTGCAGTGCCGAGTGGCATGGGTCATTCGGGTATCGTTTAATATTGTCGGGCGCCTTCGGTCACGTCTGCACGTAAACGAGGTTTAGTTCCGCGTTCTGCCATCGGAAATTGTAAAATAAACAGGTAATACGTAGTTCGTAAATCCAATGAATGTGCTCTAAGTTATAATAAAAATCACATTATAATCTTAAATTTTTGACACTAATATGAATAAACAAACAAACTCACCAGTTAGCAAAGTTAGCGTCTGGCTCTGACGGCAGAAAACTCGTTGATCATATCTTCATAGTTCAGACGGTTATCAGTTAGGAGATCGCTTCGATGTGAAAAATGGACAAGGCGTTCAATCTCCCCTCAGACAACGTGGAACGTAGGTACGATTTCAGTCTTTTAAAAGCCGAAAGCGAGCGTTCTGCTGAACAACTTGTAAGTGTCATACATAGAAATACTCTAAGAGCAATGTCAACATTCGGAAAGACGGACTGTAATCTCTCTTTTCGTAAAAATTTACTGATTTCGACTGGTATATCACTAATCTCAGAAGATTTCAAAAGTTCCGTGAAATGCACACATTCACTAGGGAAGGAAGGCTCTAAATTTGTGTCGTATGACGCTTGGAGTTTCGGTTCACGTTCAGCAATATCATCAGGTGAACTGTTCTTAAGGTTACTGAAAACTGTGAAAGAGTCCAACAGTGTTTTTTAGCTTTCCTTCCTCCTCACTAATTTGGCGTACAAGTTCTCGAGTACTGGGAGAAATGTTTCGACTCCAAATTTTTCCCTTCCAGTCAGAAAAACTTCTTCAGAGTTGGCTTCTTTGTCATTATGAAGTTTGCATTTTCGTGATCTTCTATAGGTGCATTCATAGACTATATCAGTCACAGTCTCCACGGATTTATTTTCATAATAGTCGAACATGCCACGAGTAGACGCAAAAAATCCTACAAGTGGTTCATATAATTTATGCACTATTTCAGTATCAATATTTACACTTTGCAATTTCTGATTTACACTATTAAATATCTGGAGTATGTTCTTCCAAACTGTCCTCATTAATGCTGTTTCTAGCCCGCTAAGTTGGTTCAATACAGCTGAAGCCTCATTTCGCACAAGTGGTTTATCAATCGTATTATTGGCAATTGGGTGAGGGCATTGATAACGCCCTCCCAGTTTTCATATAGGCTTACACACGCTTCCTCTCTTGCTAACCAACGTGTTTTTGATAAACTTTTTACCGTTTTGCTTCCTGGTTTCATGAACGAAGGAAGTTTATCCCAGAGCTGTGTAGAGCCAGAGAAAAAATTATAAAAGTTTTGCACTACATTGAAAAATGAACATGCTTCCCTGCAACAGCTTGCAGCACTAGTGCCGACTAAATTCAAAGAATGTGCTGCACAAGGCTCATAATGCGCTTTCGGATTTCTTTCTTTAATGCGTGCCTGCAAACCAGTGTAGGTTCCTGACATATTGCTTGTGTTGCCATATGACTGGCCTCTACAGTCAGTAATATCATTGGAATTCGTAGACAGGACTGTTAGTACAGCCTCAGCTAAGTTTTCGGACTTATGTCCCGGGTTTGGTAAAAGCAGAAGGAAACGTTCAATAGGTTCACCATTCTCATTCACATATCCTAATATGAAAGATAATTGATCAATATGTCAAATGTCCACAGTAGTCTCTACTATCATAGAGAAATATTTGGCCTGTTTTATTTCACTTATGATAACTCTTTTTAATCGTTCAGAAAGAAGCTCTATTATTTCATCACTGATTGTTGAAGAAATATGACTTGTGTGTCCCTGCCCTGGATTTCCATATCGTTCAGTGTGCTCTGCGAGAAAAGGATCAAACTCGGCTATAAGTTCCAGAGACATCATAAATTGACCATTATGTAATGAATGCAATCTTTCAACGTGTCCACGTAGAGAAAGTCCACGTCTTGTTAGCTCCTTCACTACTGCAAATACCTTTTTCGACACACTGCGCCAGTACATTTTTTCTATCTCAACACATGACTCGAAATGGTTATCTATTGTTCCAAGTGACTTTTTTATTATTAAATGTGACAACTCAGAAATTTTGTGTCCACGTGTATTCTCATGATGAGATAAAATATTTTTCCAATCTGCAATACCATTAGTAGCAATCGCGGCCTTACCTCCGAACAATTTACATGGTGCACAAAGAACAGCACCGGTACTACAGGAGTATACTAGAAAATCACGCAAAGTTGATTCACCATTTAAAAGTTCACGGTGAAATACATTTTTGTTCAAATATCTGGTTTTATCGCCTAGAGATCGTCTTGAATTAGAAAAATCACCGTTACAATTTTGATTAATGCCACGTTGTAAGAGAATGTCGATTCATTGACACATCATTCTGCAGGATCATCACTAACGAGGTTATTTCTTTTTGTAATGTCTGACTCGACACTTAGTTTTTCGTGAAACTCGAAATCAGGAACAATTTGCTTTTCTTCATTTTTAACTTTTGTTTCGTCTGTACTTACTTCTTTTATAACAGTGTCAGAAATATCATCCGTACTGCTTGAACTCGAAGTCGAACCAGCAACATTTTTTGCGAAAAATTTATTCATTCTGCCAAGCGTTTATAGAACATTGGCTTCTCATTCTCGCCTTTCCTTCGATAATTGTGAATTTCAGAGTAATCACGTAGATGTAGAAATGCCACCCCACTTAATTTTGCATGTTTGCTTTTTTCACTGTTATTCATAAGGCACTTACAAAATTGTCAACCAACAGTCAAAACAAAAGAAAAAAATTGTAAAAGGAAAGAAAGAAAGATTGCATCCAGTTCCAATCGTACTACAGCGCAAATGAGCACAAAGCTTTTCACTTTAAACACGGCACACGAGCACAAAGATTTTTCCTTTAAACACGGAGCGATGAACTGACCTACTCCGATTACTTGACATAATTGTGCTATGAAAGAACGACAATGCAGAATAATTTAATTTCATTTTCGCGTGTTTCTCTGTTGTCAGTGAACAGTAGAAGCACACCTGACGGCTGGAATTCGTCTTATAAAGAAAACGGGACAGTCCCTTTTTTGGTTTCCTTTTCCCGCGTCACCGGAATCTTAGCTGGGACGCAGATATGTTCTGAATATTCCTGACACTGTATTTCTAATTTAAAAAGCAAATAATTTTTGCAATTTCTTGCAGTGCGGTGTGCTGGATCGACTCTTGTCCCACTTATTCTAATAACATTTTAGCGATTTCTATGGGTGGAGAAGACAGACTACAAAGTTTAAGTAATCTTGTTGACAGTTGATGTGGTGTATTGTCGTTTGTGTGAACACTGATGTTATGTCTAAACGCAAATCCACCTTTTTGTTCCAACATAAAATAAAAATAACCTTTCTTCGAAAAAAAAGCTTAGTTAAGAAGTTTAATATAAATTTTGTAATGCCACGTACTATTCGGTTGCACAGAGGGGGAACTTTGATATCGTGCAGGCTGCAGCACAATAAATGAAGAAAACGAAAGTTGGTTTCTTCTTCTTTTGTCGCCAAAAAAAGTAACTAAGTAAATAAATAAAAATTAATTTTTAAACTGTTGTGAAGTGTATTTCACACATTATTAGATATTCTGCTTATGTTCTTTTCGCATAAACATGTATTTAAAAATGTAAAACATTCCCAGTCTCGACATGTTCTGTTAAACAGGTGTCATTAAGTCAAAGTTCAGATATTGAAGTAATGGAGGGTTGACTTGATACTTCCCCGTAATTTCTACAAGAAATTTATGTAGAGTCGGGTTTTACATAATGAGGCCCATATATGTTACAGTATTTAAGAAACTGCTGATTAGTTTATCACAGCTTTTCAGGGATTCTGGTATTTTCATAGGGAAAATATGGTAGGGTTAAGTAGAAGCCGACAACATTCTCGGAATAATAACGTTTCAAACATTGTATTGAAGATTGTCGTCCTGACAGCTTACTTCAAAATATTTTGAACAATCATGAAGATTATACCAGACAGAAACATAGTGTTAAATTTCCATTCAGTCGCCAGGTAAACTACGTATATTTCCAAGCTTGTATTGTCCAATTCCGTTCTTAAGGCTTATTTGAACTAGCAAGTTGTTTAACAATATTAAAAAATTTTGTCGTTTATAAGCGCAGTTATTTTAAAATTGAAAAGGTTAAAACGAGTACGGAGCAAAAAACGCCGCCCCCTTAAGGTGCTGCCCCTAGCCCCTTGCCTAGTGGGCCTATATGTAAATCCGTCACTGCCACCAATATGTGACAGATTACTGAAATCGCGCCGTATAGTAGATAAGAGTATTGCGGCATTGTCCTTCTCGCAGTCAGTTTTAACGGGAAACTGGTACACTGTTGTCGGAAAATATGTATAGCTACAAACCTTCTCCAGTCAATGCAGATTATTTTACAAAAAAACCTGCACGTAAATTGGGCAGTTACCTTTTGAGATCATACGTCCCAAACAAACAGACAAACATTAATTTTTATGTAGACAGGTATTAGTTATATCTTGCACAAAACTGTCATTAGTACTGTGATTGGATAAACTAGAATAATTTGCAGAATTAGTCGTATTATTTCTTTTTTCTTCTTTTTTGATTTCATTATATAAATTCACTAAGAAGCTTGAAATATTAACTGTTGTACGTAAATATGGATTTATAAATTATCTAGCAACATATGGTAACACTTCTCTATTAACTTCATCAGGTGGGTAAGTACTTTACAAATTAATGGTATATATAAGAATTACTTTCATTCTTTCAATTTAGAATCTTTAAATTCGTTTAAAAACTCGAAGTGTTATATTTGAAGTACAATCATTTACTTCGTTTATATTATTTTGCTTTTCCCATTCTTTCTGACTGAACGTAACACTAAATCAAAATCCCAAGTATTCATAATCTTTGCCATGTAGAACACAGAGAAAGAAAGTTAATTCAAAGAACTATGGTTGATTAACATACGTTGTCTGGAGTCGCGCGTTAGAAGGGGCTAACTCCATGTGGTCAATATTCTAGTGCTAAATGTCAGTGCTCAGTGTTTACCCAGTGGCCTGAGACTTTGCTTTCGTGGAGTAGTTCAGTTAGTGTTATTACATCCTAAAATAAACCAAGTCTCATTTCGCTCACTCTTTGCGTCCGTATTCTCAGTTACGTAGCCTTACACCGCCTGCGGCGCGAATCTCTTTGAGCCTGGTCTTGTGTTATCACTGTATCACTGTACTCTTCAGCTCGTCGCCGAACTCTAGAATTTCTGCTTTCTTTTTCTTTCATGTTATTATATAGTCGTACGTAGTGAAGGAAGAATAGGGCTGTGTCCATTGTCTCTGTATGGATGGACAATTGGCCACGATTTGGAGATAAAGAGAAGCTGTGTTGAACGAGGCAGCTAATCTATTGGGACATAGGATGAACTTTCTGAAATATCTGTTGTACGTGTGAGGGTGGATATGCTAGTCATTGGGAGCAACAACGTTGAATGAGTTCCGGAGTCCATAGGAGCTGGCAGGATGAGAAAGAAGAGAAGTGAGCTATAAGTGTGTATGGCAGGTCTTGTGCGAGTTGTGGAAGAGTCTGTAGGTGGCTATTATACTCACTGGGTGCAGCTGGCTACGAACTGTACCTCATGTCAGGACGACTGACGTCTACCGTCCAGGTTGAGACGTCATCTTCGGTTCCTATAGATTGCTGGTGACGACATCCAGATCTAAACGCAGCTCGTGATATGCATGATCGTTCCCAGGACTGATCACGATCCTTCGTTGTGGAGCAGCATAGAGAGCTAATGCAAGAGACTCAGACGATTCTGAAGCGATCTGAGATGCTTATTTACCGGGTGGCTATAGTTAATAGTTAAATTTTCCCTATTTAACATGTTATAACACGGAAACTAATTACTGTACGAGTACCAAAGATGGTAGCATTAATGTCCAGATTATGGGATGCATGATTTCCGTGCGTCACAGTGCCACCGTCCCGTTCCAGCTATGGCCGCCAGGTTGCCTGATCAACCGTCGTGATTCGTAGTCCCACACACCTGACCAACTGCAGTGCGCTTTTTGACGTCTCAACATGAGCTTGGACAAAAGGGGCAGGACATTATTGGTGAAGCTCTATTATCAGAACAACAGTAATGCTGCAGCTCCACTTCGAGAACAGTGACGGCTGGAAGGATTACGGAAAGGTCCTGCTTCTCCACGTACTGTGCGGAACATGATGAGGAAGTTCGCATCAACTGGGGAACTGGATATTTCTCTGCGAAAAGGCCGTCGACCGATTGCACCGCTGGTGGTTAATGAAATCGCTGCAGGCCGATGTGGCCGAGCGGTTCTAGGCGCTTCAGTTTGGAACAGCGCGACCGCTACGGTCGCAGGTTCGAATCCTGCCTCGGGCATGGATGTGTGTGATGTCCTTAGCTTAGTTAGGTTTAAGTCCTTCTAAGTTCTAGGGGACTGATGACCTCGTATGTTAAGTCCCATAGTGCTCAGAGCCATTTGAACCATTTGAAATCGCTGTTGCTGTGGCAGACAACGCTGCGCGCAGTTTCCTATCGTCAGGCAGTGCGCGTGCTGTGTCATGACACTTGAGCATCGCTTGGTCCACTGTACGGAAAGTGCGTCGAACCATCCTCAAATGGTGTCCGTACAAGATCCATATCGTACAGCAGCTTGCACACCAGGACGCACAACGACGTGTTGATTTCGTTCTCCATTTTCTCGCAAGGACTGAAGTTGACGAGGGCTTGCCCTGGACCATCCTATGGACAGAGGAAGCTCATTTTTCTCTGACGGGTGGGGTGAACACACAGAATTGTCGGGTGTGGGGATCTTCACCTCTATATGGCGAACGTGTCACCGTATGGTGTGGCTTCACGGCTGTATTTTGAACAGCCTGGCGCACATGGACCAAAGACGTGCAGTGTGACTGGCCAGCGTTACTGCCATATGCTTCGCCAGCGTGTCGTACCAACACCGACTCAAAAGAAGGCCTCGGCGCTTGTTGGTGACGTCACGTCAGCTAGGCACGGCGAACGCCGGTCTGTTGCAGGCAGAAACGCCTGGGGGTGCTTATCACTATAAATCTCTTATTTTTGGACAAAATGTTTGGTATTGTTTTGGATTCTGCAGTTTTATTTAGATGACAGATTTTCTTACTATCGTAAAGCTACAAATGAAGATCATAGTTATGTATTACTGAACCCTGTCGAAACAAACGCAGATCAATATGAGAAGATGCTTTGCCCCATTGCAAGCTTCGGAAATTTTACATTCAAGTAACTATATTTACTTCATCCATTTTGTTATCGACACTTACCCCAACCCCCTTACAATTAACTCGTTTCTTTTATTTATTTATTTATTTTCGTTTGACATCGTCACTAGAAATGTGAACTAATTTACATGTGTAAATGTCCAACTGTTGCCAGTCATTAGATTACAGTCGTTTTCAACGAAAGGAATTCTAAACAGGAAACAAAATAGCTTCAAACATCGAAAATATTGCTGAACTTAAACTTTTTTGAACATGCACATTAGAAAAGATAAATATTCCCTTCTTGCAACTGAAAGGAGAAACTTTATAAGATAAAAATATTTTATTTGATAAAACAAATATCTCTCTTTTGCCTCTTCTTCTGTCCCCCACCCCCTCCCCCAACGTCTACAATCGCAAGATATTTCATTAACATTCAGTGCTCCTCACCCCATAGTCAAACAAGATACCTAAAGAAGAGCACCAATATGTTAACAGTTTCTTGTATAAGCAACCCAGTACAAACGTAACTTCCTTAGATTTACAAATAAGGTAAAGAAGCACGAATTTTGTTGCTGCTGGACCATGAAGTTGTTTTTGTATGTCAATCCATAAAACAGGTGGAAATTGAAGTTCAGGAGTACACTATTTGCTAAGAATTGTAATGAATTGCACAATTAATTGATTGCAGAAATCTCTCAGAACAATGTGTGTTGGTCAACTGTGGTCAATAGTTTCACATTTTCTTGTGTCAGAGATGGAGACACCAGCATTATGCCTGCAACAGACCTGGCGTTCGCCGTGCCTAGCTGACGTGACGTCACGAACAAGCGCCGAGGCCTTCCTTTGAGTCGGTATTGGTCATACCCAGCATACAGGAGAGAGACGCCTGGAACTCAACAGTTTTCATTCAAGATGGAGCCCCACCGCACATCACCCGTGAAACGATCGAATTGTCAGCCGATCGTTTCCAAATGGTTGGCCGGCACGATTAACTGACCTTACTCCCTGTGATTTCTGGTTGTGGGGCTACCTGAAGGGTAGGATGTACCAGGGGAACATTCACACATGTGCAGATCTGAAGCTCAGCATATCAAGAGAGGTAGCCAGTATACCTACGGATATGCTTCGTTTCAGACATTTCTGGACACTAATAGGCACCATACGTATAGAGCCCCTTTTGAAGCAGCAATGGTACCGGTATGTAGTGATATGATGTCCAGTAGCAGCACATTAAAGTGTTTCAACTGCATTGATTCTGTAGACTATTATTTTTCTTCCCCGTGTCCTTGACATTAATGCTACCAATTTTGGTCCTCGTACGATAATTAGTTTCCGTGTTATAAGGTATTAAATAGGAAAAGTTTAACTATAGCCACCCGGAACTTACCTCAACTATCGAATGGAAAATTATAGACGTCAATAGATTAGTTGGGCACTACACGTGTGATGCTGCTACTCGAGTAGCAGAGTGAGTGTGGTGACAACATGTGTCATTCTAGGTTAGAAAAACTCCTTCATACATCCTGTGATACGTGGCGAAGTCGGAGCGACGAATACGTCACATTTATGTGCAGAGCTGAATACTCTTCAACACAGAACAGAAAAATATTTTAATCTTAGTGTGTGGTACTGCAGGAACCTGTATGCCTAGAAGCCGGGATTATTCTAACATATTAACAGTAAAAATGCTCCCGTAATAACTGCAAGCAGAATGCTAGCTGATATCAGAAATCAACAGTAGCGAAATCTTAAATACCACCTGCGTTTTAAATATCCAAGATAGGCAGCATGCCATTGTCAGCAGTGCATTTAATGCCACAAAGCGCTTGTAAACAATGAACGTATTACAGATTACGAATGCAAGTAACTGGGAAGAGATGCGTATAAAATGGCAGTTTAATGCTCCTACGAAACACATGCCTTTGGAACTGTAGCGGCAAAATGCTTCAGAGAAACGTTAGAGAATTTCGTGGATGAACATCATCCCAACCGTTTGGCATCCAATGCCGGAGAGAGCCCTCCTCTAAACTTTTCCACGTGTTCCCGTCTTCGCTGATTCACGTCTATTTTAGTGCAGTATGTTGATATAAAGTCATGTCCCCACGTTCCATTAATTCATCGTGTAAGTTTTTACATTCGTCATGGAATCCAGCGAATTTCTTTCTTGTTGCATCTATAACCTATTCGCATGGTTACATGTAAAACTCAGCTACTTCTCAGTTTGAATAGGGCCATAATCACCAGACTGCGATCCATTTGTTTGTCTTCGTGTCTCTCGCAGCAATTCCAAACACCCCTCTCTCTATAACTTACTGGCCAACCCTCAGCTTTTAAATGGTTTTCGCGTTAAAAGTTCATTTCGCACAAATGTAAGTCAAAATTGAAAAAGAAAGCGTCCAGTCATTGTGAAGCAGAAAACACACGAAAAGCGCTGCAGGATATTTCGCCACCTCTGTTTACTTTTTTGTGGTTGTCCATCCAGTTATTTTCAACTGCCCTCAATAAAAAAAACTTGTTTAACTGGTTATCCAACTTCAATGCCAGTTTGTGCTTTTTTCTCTTCAGTGTATTGCTATACATTATTTTAGTCTTAATTTAATAGATTTCCAAGCCTCCTTTCTAACTTGCTGGATTAATTTATTACATTCATTACTGAAGTTTATCTTCTCTAGAAGGCAAATAGTACAACGTCTTCAGTCAAACTAGCTTGTTTGAGACATGCTCCATTAACCCGTATTTCTTTTTCGTTTCCCCGGTTTAAGGATCTGAAAGCTTCCTACAGGACTGCTGAGAATATATCAAACTATCCTGGTAAAGTATAATGAAGGTATAGTATTAATATACTCCGCCTGAGGAAAAACGCGAAGTACCCCTAAGGGGACGAGTAAATGAAATGAAACTTCACGGGTTAGGAGGGTATTTGATGTTATTTCAGTGTAAAATTTAAAATCACAATGTGATCAAAAGTATCCGGACACGCCTAAAACATACGTTATTCATATTAGGTACATTGTGCTGTCACCTACTGCCAGGCACTCCATATCAGCGACCTCAGCAGTCATTAGACATCGTGAGAGAGCAGAATGGGGCGCTCCACAGAACTCACAGACTTCGAACGTGGTCGGGTGATTGGGTGTCACTTGCGTCATACGTCGAAACTCGAGATATCCACACTCCTAAACATCCCTAGGTCCACTGTTTCCTATGTGATAGTGAAGTGGAAACGTGAAGGGACACGTACAACACAAAAGCGTATAGGCCGACCCCGTCTGTTGACTGACAGAGACCGCCGACAGTTGAAGAGGGTCTTAATGTTTAATAGACATCTATCCAGTCCATCACACAGGAATTCCAAACTGCATCAGGATCCACTGCAAGTACTATGACAGTTGGGCCGGAGATGAGAAAACCTGGATTTCATAGTCGAGCGGCTGCTCATAAACCACAGATCACGCCGGTAAATGCCAAACGACGCCTCGCTTAGTGTAAGGAGCGTAACATTGGACGATTGAACAGTGGAAAAACGTTGTATGGTGTGGTGTCACCGCCAGACACCACACTTTCTAGGTGGTAGCTTAAATCGGCCGCGGTCCATTTAGTACATGTCGGACCCGCGTGTCGCCACTGTGTGATCGCAGACCGAGCGCCACCACAAGGCAGGTCTCGAGATACGGACTAGCATTCGCCCCAGTTGTACGACGACTTTGCTAGCGACTACACTGACGAAGCCTTTCTCTCATTTGCCGAGAGACAGTTAGAATAGCCTTCAGCTAAGTCCATGGCTACGACCTAGCAAGGCGCCATTAGCCTTACATAGTTTGATAGTTATCGTATGAAATGTCTCATCAAGGGTGCTGTATTCACCTGAAGGAATAAAAGTTAAGTATTCGAGGAGCTGCATACTTTTCTTATTAGTATTCACTACTTATCCCGTCTGCGTTAGATAGCGTGCATTTCGGCCTCCTCTATCTACAAGGTGTTGGCACATTTGCCAACACATCATATGGAGTGACGAATCACGGTACACAAATTGGCGATCCCATTGCAGGGTGTGGGTATGGCGAATTCCCGGTGAACGTCATCGCCCAGCGTGTGTAGTGCCAACAGTAGAATTCGGAGGCCGTGTTGTTAAGGTGTGGTTGTGTTTTTCATGGAGGGGGCTTGCACCCCTCGTTGTTTTTTGTGGCGCTATCACAGCACCTTCTTGCTTCCAACTGTTGAAGAGCAGTTCGGAGAAGGTGACTGCATCTTTCAACACGATCGCGCACCCGTTCATAAGTCATGGCCTGTGACGGAGTGGTTACACGACAATAACATCCCTGTAATGGACTGGCCAGCACAGAGTCCTGACCTGAATCCCATAGAACACCTTTGGGATGTTTTGGAACGCCGACTTTGTGCCAGGCCTCACCGACCGACATCGATACCTCTCCTCAGTGCAGCACTCCGTGAAGAATGGGCTACCATTCATCAAGAAACCTTCCATTACCTGATTGAATATATGCCTGCGAGAGTGGAAGCTGTCATCACGGCTAAGGATAGGCCAACACCATATTGAATTCCAGCATTATCGATGGAAGGCGCCACGAACGTGTAAGTCATTTTCAGCCAGGTGTCCGGATACTTTTGATAGTGTATGGCTATGATATTGCACCTTTTGTGGTTTGGATGCAGGCACTCGTTTGGTTGGGAAGGTTGTTATAAAGACGCTGCGCCCTTTCCTAAGCCAAGCTGGCCCACAAATGCTGTAACTGGCTCTTGATACCCTGGATACATGCACTGGGACGAAGCTGACGTCCGAGTTTCTCTCACACATGTTCTATCGGGGTGCCTCAGCATCGCGCAGAGTTATGTGCCGTGTACGGACGAGGAGCAGTGTCCCTTTGGAATAATGGCGCCACCACTCAGTCGCACGTGAGCTGATGGATGAGGGCACAGCATGACCGTGACGAATCGTTGTGACGTCAGAGGTCCTGACGCCATTAGTAACACAACTTCGCTTCTCCAAACATTGCAAGAGTGGGACCTCTCCCCAGGTCGCCGCCATATTTGTCGACGATGGCCATCCAGGGTAGTGAAGTAACGCAATCAACGCTGAATACAATGCGACGTCGATACTTCCAGGTCACAGTGCTACTCCAAACGCTTCTTTTTATGTTGTGTTAACGCTAGCCTAGGAATGGAACAGTAATTCCCTGGTCCAGCTGTTGCTAGTCTCCGACCAATGGTGTTGGTATGCACAGTGTGTTACAGGCAATTCATTAATTGTTCTCGGGTGACAGACGAAAATGTGAAGGGGTTCATCACCATGCGACAGTCGCGTCTTGTTGTGGTCAGACGTGGTAGACTGCAACCTTGACGACGAGTATGGCTGTCCTCACGTTCCTATGCAGTCAACATCGGGCCACGGTCTCGTCCGAATGCCCCATAAATCTGAATATTGTACGATTCGACCAGCCAGCCAAGTAGAGGCCCACGATGATGCCCCTTGGAATCTCTTTCCCGTGCTGACAACGCTGGCTCTGTGCACACGATATCTCCGTGTCCCTCACAGTGATCACTCAACATCTTGGATTCAAGACTTTCTTGTAGATAGAACTCAACACGTCGCTCTTAACGTAACAAAATCGACAGATGTAAAGTTAATATCTGCAGTACCACAGGGAAGTATGATAGGACCGTTGCTATTTACAATACAGGGTGTTACAAAAGGTACGGCCAAACTTTCAGGAAACATTCCTCACACACAAAGAAAGAAAATATGGTATGTGGACATGTGTCCGGAAACGCTTACTTTCCAATGTTAGAGCTCATTTTATTACTTCTCTTCAAATCACATTAATCATGGAATGGAAACATACAGCAACAGAGCGTACCAGCGCGACTTCAAACACTTTGTTACAAGAAATGTTCAAAATGTCCTCCGTTAGCGGGGATACATGCATCCACCCTCCGTCACATGGAATCCCTGATGCGCTGATGCAGCCCTGGAGAATGGCGTATTGTATCACAGCTGTCCACAATACGAGCACGAAGAGTCTCTACATTTGGTATCGGGGTTGCGTAGACAAGAGCATTCAAATACCCACATAAATGAAAGCCAAGAGGGTTGAGGTCAGGAGAGCGTGGAGGCCATGGAATTGGTCCGCCTCTACCAATCCATCAGTCACCGAATCTGTTGTTGAGAACCGTACGATCACTTCGACTGAAATGTGCAAGAGCTCCATCATGCATGAACCACATGTTGTGTCGTACTTGTAAAGGCATATGTTCTAGCAGCACAGGTAGAGTATCCCGTATGAAATCATGATAACGTGCTCCATTGAGCGTAGGTGGAAGAACATGGGGCCCAATCAAGACATCACCAACAATGCCTGCCCATACGTTCACAGAAAATCTGTGTTGATGGCGTGACTGCACAATTGCGTGCGGATTCTCGTCAGCCCACACATGTTGATTGTGAAAATTTACAATTCGATCACGTTGGAATGAAGCCTCATCCGTAAAGAGAACATTTGCACTGAAATGAGGATTGAAACATTGTTGGATGAACCATTCGCAGAAGTGTACCCGTGGAGGCCAATCACGCCTGCACACGCTGTACATGATACGGAAACAACTGGCTCTCCCGCAGCACTCTCCATACAGTGACGTGGTCAACGTTACCTTGTACAGCAGCAACTTCTCTGACGCTGACATTAGGGTTATCGTCAACTGCACGAAGAATTGCCTCGTCCATTGCAGGTGTCCTCGTCGTTCTAGGTCTTCCCCAGTCGCGAGTCATATGATGGAATGTTCCGTGCTCCCTAATACGCCGAGGAATTGCTTCGAACGTCTTACTGTCGGGACACCTTCATTCCGGAAATCTGTCTCGATACAAACGTACCGCGCCACGGCTATTGCCCCGTGCCAATCCATACATCAAATTGGCATCTGCCAACTCCGCATTTGTAAACATTGCACTGACTGCAAAACCACGTTCGTGATGAACACTAAGATGTTCACCGAGCGAGGTGGCGCAGTGGTTAGACACTGGACTCGCATTCGGGAGGACGACGGTTCAATCCCGCGTCCAGCCATCTTGATTTAGGTTTTCCGTGATTACCCTAAATCGCTCCAGGCAAATGCCGGGATGGTTCCTTTCAAAGGGCACGGCCGACTTCCTTCCCTGTCCTTCCCTAATCCGATGAGACCGATGACCTCGCTGTCTGGTCTCCTTCCTCAACACAACCAACCAACTAAGCTGTTAATGCTACGTACTGATGTGCTTGATGCTAGTACTGTAGAGCAATGAGTCGCATGTCAACACAAGCACCGAAGTCAACATTACCTTCCTTCAATTGGGCCAACTGGCGGTGAATCGAGGAAGTACAGTACATACTGACGAAACTAAAATGAGCTCTAACATGGAAATTAAGCGTTTCCGGACACATGTCCACATAACATCTTTTCTTTATTTGTGTGTGAGGAATGTTTCCTGAAAGTTTGGCCCTACCTTTTTGTAAACCCTGTATACAGGGTGAGTCACTAACTATTGTCACCTAGAATAACTCCGAAACTATGATAGTATCTGAAACGTTTGTGGGAAAAATGTTGCATGGGACAACGGGGTCCATAGTATGAAGTTGGTTCTTCGTTGATGGGTGTGGTCGCGTCAGAGATATGAAGGTCAACTTTGTTTTTTTTAAATGTGATGCTATAGTTTGGTACTTATTTTCAGATAGCGGATACCGAGACGAATCCAATGAAGTTTAACAGTAAGGTCTTTGAAGGTCAACGAAGGTAAAAATGGTGGCATGAAAGTCCATTTACAGAAGGTGTTCGAAGTAATGACCATTGGTATTAGTGCAGTGCTGGAGTCTTCTTATCGTGGATTGAGTGGTATTCCTTATCACTTCGGCACTTATCGAAGCACATGCTCTGACAATTCTCGCTCGTATATCGTGCAAATAGTAAATATTCGCCGAATACGGCATATCCATCTAACATGCCATTGATGTGTAAACACCATTCGACAGTTTCGCAATACAACACTAATAGGAACGGTGACACTAGTATCGTCGAATCAAGCGAATGTGAATGATGTATTCCTTCAAAGAACACGTCGATATGCTTCTCATTTACGGAAAATGCCAACGAAATTCAGTGAGAGCTAGAGACTTATACGCTGAAAGATATCCTCAACGTACTCACTCTACACGTCGTGCATTTAAATATGTGTGTGATAAATTGAGAACAACTGGATCTTTGACACATCGGAAACATATCCGGCAAAGGAAAGTTACTAACGAGGAAACGGAAAATTGGTACTCTTGCCACTGTGGTACGAGATCCCTGTGTTATTTCGCGTCACCCGGCTGGTTAGCTGTGCGTTCTAACGCACTGATTTCCGGGCGGGAAGGCGTGCCGTTACCCGACACGAATCCCCCTGTCAGGTTAGTGTCAAAGTCCGGTGTGCCGGCCTGTATGTGGATGGTTTTTAAGCCGGTTTTCCATCTGCCTTGAGGAATGCGTACTGGTTTCGATTATTCCACCTCAGTTAAACTATGTCGGTGACTGCTGCGCAAGCACAATCTCCACGTACACATACACCATAATTACTCTACCACGCAAACGTTGGGATTACACTCGTCTGGTGCAAGACGTTCCTGGATGGTCCACTGTCTACCGAACAGCCCAATAACCCTGGGTTCAGTGTGGGGCGGCGGTGGGGTGAGTGGACTGCTGTAGCCTGTTGTAGGGTTGTGAAGCACTGAGGGCTACGGCGAGGACGAAGCCTCTCCGTCGTTTCTAGGTCCCCCGTACAATACACAATACACACTGAGGTGCAGCAGATGGGGCACCAGCGTTCCAGTCCATGGCAGGTCGCTGGTTCGACCCTCTGAGGCCAACGCGGGGTCCGCAGCCAGTCAGCGGCGGACCATGCCACGCCTCGCTACTGAGGGCAGTCTTGTTGGCTCCCAAAACACGTCGGAGCCATCCCGAGGCGAGGGCCGCAGATTCGGACGCCGGATCGCGGGCGCTTGTTGTCGCTGTGATCTTAGCCACGCTGGCAAGGAAGCATGTTGCGGGCGCCTTGCAGCTCCCAGTGGGTGCGCTGAAGTGGCAGGGGTGAAGACCACTGAGTCGACTGCTGGCACAGCCTGACATCGTCACAACTCCGTGGCCATACAAGGCCGACACACAGCAGTGTGCTGCATGGGTCGTTGAGGCAGCCATTCTGCACCAAACTGTTTCACAAACAGCAAAGTGGTGTCCTCAGCATTGCGGGACCCGTGACGCAGAATGGAGGAACGTGGGCACTGTAGCAGGAAATAATAAATTTACTTGGGAAACTCGGACGAGTTTTAATACGGCGCATCCTGACAACCCATCCTCGTCCAACATTCCATCTACAGAGCTAACAGTACTATCCAAGAGGAGAATAAGACACTCTAACACCTAATCCGAACATCAAAAGGGGCAAAACACAAAATAATCGAGAAACTCAACATAGGAAACGAGACAATACGACTGGTTTATATCAAACGCGGTGTGCTGTACGCTACAGTAGATATAGATGAGAACCTCGAATGAGTTTTTCCGACTGATGGTGATGACGTGCTGCCTGAAGCAGACAAAAATCTCTCAGTGAAGAATTTATAGAAGAGGAAACGTATGAAGCGCTAATGAGAAGCCAGGAAAGGAAAATCATCAGGAATATATGACATACCAGCGTCATTTTACCTCTCTTATTGGGATATATTGGAAAAAGAGCTAATTTATGTATTCAGTGGCTCTGAGCACTATGGGACTTAACATCCATGGCCATCGGCCCCGTAGAACTACTTAAACGTAACTAACCTAAGGACATCACACAACACCCAGTCATCACGAGGCAGAGAAAATCCCTGACCCCGCCGGGAATCGAACCCGGAACCCGGGCGCGGGAAGCGAGAACGCTACCGCACGACCACGAGCTGCGACACATTTAGTGACACATGAAATGTCCAGTGGCTCCCTTTACTCTTCATGAGCCCGTATCGATTATGTTTCGTTGAATGGTTCGCACGGTGACCCTTGTTGATTGCCTAGCACTGAAATCTGTAGCAGTTTGTAGAAGGCTTGCAGTTATGGTACGTTGAACGATTCTCTTTGGTCGTCGTTGGTCCCATTTCTGCGGGATCTTTTTCCGACCGCAGCGATGATGGAGATTTGATGATTTACCGGTTTCCTGATATTCACAGTACACTCGTGAAATTGTCGTACGGGAAAATCCCCACTTCATTGCTACCTCAGAGATGCTATGTCCCATCGCTTATGCGCCGACTATAATACCACGTTCAAATTCACTTAAATCTTGATAACCTCCCATTGTAGCAGCAGTAATCTAACAACTGCGTCAGACACTTTTTATCTTAGATAGGCGTTACCGACCGCAGCACCGTATTCTGCCTGTTTACGTATCTCTGTATTTGACTACGCATGCCTATACCAATTTCTTTGGAGCTTCAGTTTAGTACCACCATATTAAGAAACGTGCAGCTCCTAACGGAATACCCTTATGTCAGCTGGCCTGAGCTGTGGAAGAACATTCTTAACAAATAGCTTCGGTCAATGTTGGGACAGAATGGTAAAAAGTCGTCAGTGAAACGACGCCAGTGTACACGTTGTACTCTACCCATTCTGCTGATTCATCGCATTGTGATAAGTGTAATGTATACACAACTTAATATGTCTCCACACACGCAGAATCTGGGACTTGCCTCAACAAGAACTTGCATCACTCCTGGAGACGGCACCGCAATCTGTCAAGATACGAGAACTTGTGACACCAGGCCAAAAGCGATACCCTGGTCAGAAAAACAATATGGTAATCTGGCTATTTGCTCAACTCGTACAATATGTGATAACGACAGACACACAGGATGCAGCGGAATTTAAGTTTAGACGGACAACATTGCGCCATGAAGTGCAGAACAACGAAATATCAAAACAATTCTGCAAACTACGCAAGAGCATGGTATTCCTGCATGTAATGTATTAAGACCAGTGCTGAATCATCTCCTTTTGAATTATAATTAAGATTAATACATTTTGTAATTATGTTACTTGTATTTTAAATGCCCGCATCTCGTGGTCGTGCGGTAGCGTTCTCGCTTCCCACGCCCGGGTTCCCGGGTTCGATTCCCGGCGAGGTCAGGGATTTTCGCTGCCTCGTGATGGCTGGGTGTTGTGTGATGTCCTTAGGTTAGTTAGGTTTAAGTAGTTCTAAGTTCTAGGGGACTGATGACCATAGACGTTAAGTCCCATGGTGCTCAGAGCCATTTTTTGTATTTTAAATGCACTTTTCGATCTCGATTTATGATACAGGTAGTAAAAAGAAAATATGCTCCGAGAAGGAGAAGAAGTTTCTTTATTTATTACTCTAATTTTCCTGAAAAATAAAAAAGGACCACAGTTACGATTTAATTTTCCATCTATGAAGGAACATCCATTAAATTTTTAGAAGATAGAGAGACATGTAGGATTTCAGAAGAAGGAGAAATTACCTTACATTTTTAAGGATGAGGGAATGTGCAATCATCAAAAGGGACTTTACGACATTATTACTTTCGTTTTTCAGTTTCTCGAAATGAAAAATCGTCCATATCATTTACTCCACAATCTATAAGAGATTTTATTTAAATAAATGCAAAAAAGAAGAGGTTGCTACACCAAATGAAATAGTTTCGTTAGTTACTTTCTTCCATTTGCCAGGAGAATTATCATGTTTTAACAAACAAGATAAAAGGCGCAATAGATAGGACGAGAAGGCAACTAAAGGTGAGCGAATGGAAGGGTTATAAGGGGAGGGAAGGAGGCCCAAAAAAGGGAAAGAAAAAAAGGAAAAAACAAAAAGCGGTTAACGTCACTGCCTCTAGGTCGTGGGGTCCCTGGTTAGATTTCCTGCCGCATGGTGCATTTACTTTGCTGTTTGTGATGTCCTATTCATTACACCTCATCTTCAGTGGTGTCAAATTTCGAATAGGTGGCCGAACAACCTGAGATGGGGTCTCCCGACGAATAACAGCACACGATCATTTCACTACAGCATTATTTCATGTTTACGGTGTAGTTTTTTTACAAACATTCTGTAATCAATTTTGCAAGTTTCGTTACTATAATTTTTTGCCCGAGCTTAAATCATAAAGCATCACCATCACGATCTCTGGCGCCTTTCCTTTTTTCGGTATAATCATCATTTCTGTGATGCAGGACCTGTTGCTTGGACTTTATAAATTCTTATAAACTGCGTATCTGTCCTGCTACATGAATTTGTTTTCTTTTCCATATCTGTAGCATAATACGTATTATGCAAACAATTCTGCTAAGCATAGTAAACGTCCTTAGCAAGTTAACATTACAATACGCGCAGTATACGAGCAGTATACAATAATAGCAACAATAAAAATAACAGATATAGTAACGACTGTATGGAATTCCAGTAAGTTAATTCTTATTAACTGGGTTAAATAAATTCTTCATTAAGTTCTTCGTGGTTCATGGTGTGGGTTCCTGTAGTCATGTCCTAGTTCATGAACCACGGGCAACGTATGAGTGGCCAAGTAAGTGGTCCCGATAGTCGGGATACCAGTTACTTTGGAATATGGCTGGGCATCTCGGACGTATTCTGAGTCGTGGTCACCTTTGTGCTCGTACGGCAAAGACTACCAAATCCACCGGTTAGTCCCTCAGCCGTTAGGGGTAAAACCCAATGGGACTCGGGGCAAGTAAGGCTAGCAACCTGCTTCCCTGGTACTTTAAATATGATGCTGGCAACAATCAGAGCAAAATGCCTCGGACCTTTGCAGGTGACGGAGTCCCACCTCTAAATGACAAACCAGGGACTCCTAAGATACGATTTGGCAAACAAATGGTAATGAGATGGTGAGCTATTAATATCAATGGGGGCTACTCTTGGAAGAAGGTAGAGCTGGCAGAGGCTGCAAGTAAGATGGGGCTGGACGTTTTAGCTGTTAGTGACATTCGGGTAAGGGGTGAGAAAGAAGAAGAAGTGGGAGAATACAAGGTCTACTCGTCAGGAGTCAAAGCAGGAATAGTACAATGGGGTGTAGGGCTTTACATCAGGAAAGAAATGGAACCCAGCGTAGTTGCAATAAGGTATGTAAACGAACGACTGATGTGGATAGATTTGAGAGTGTCTAGCAAGAAAATTAGGATTGTGTCAGTATATTCGCATTGTGAAGGGACTGATCAAGATAAGATGGATAGTTTTTATGAGGCACTCAGTGATGTAGTTGTTAGAGTAAAGGACAAGGACAGTGTTCTGCTCATGGGTGATTTTAACGCCAGGATTGGAAATCGAACAGAAGGGTATGAAAAGATTATGGGTAAATTTGGAGAGGATATGGAGGCCAACAGGAACGGGCAGCAACTCTTGGATTTCTGTGCCAGTATGGGCTTAGTAATCACAAACTCCTTTTTGAAACATAAGAACATTCACCGGTATACTTGGGAAGGCAGGGGAACCAGATCTGTCATTGACTATATAATAACAGATCAGGAATTCAGGAAGGCTGTGAGGGACACACGTGTATTCAGGGGATTCTTTGATGATACTGATAATTATTTAACCTGCAGTGAAATTGGGATTGCGAGGCCGAAAGTGCAGGAGGTCAGGTTCATATGTAGGGGGATAAGAGTGGAGAAACTTCAGGATAAGGAAATCAGGCACAAGTACATAACAGCGATCTCAGAAAGGTACCAGTTAGTCGAATGTAGTCAATTACAGTCATTGGAAAAGGAATGGACAAGGTACAGGGACACGGTACTAGAAGTGGCTAAAGAATGTCTTGGAACAGTAGCGTGTAAAAGTAGGAGGAAGCAAACAGCTTGGTGGAATGACTCAGTCAAGGCAGCCTGTAAAAAGAAAAAGAAGGCGTATAAAAATGGCTACGTACTAGAACTCAGGTAGACAGAGAATGTTATGTTGAAGAAAGAAACAAAGCCAACAGGAAAACCGCTGGTGAATCCTGTGGATGCCTTGGGCAGATGGAGGGAATATTTTGAAGAGTTGCTCAATGTAGGCGAAAATACGATCAGTAATGTTTCAGATTTCGAGGTAGAATGGGATAGGAATGATGATGGAAATAGGATCACGTTTGAGGAAGTGGAGAAAATGGTCAATAGATTGCAGTGCAATAAAGCAGCTGGGGTGGATGAAATTAAGTCGGAACTCATTAAGTACAGTGGAATGTCAGGTCTTAAATGGCTACACAGGATAATTGAAATTGCCTGGGAGTCGGGACAGGTTCCATCAGACTGGACAAAAGCAGTAATCACACCAATCCTAAAACATGGAAACAGAAAAGATTGTAACAACTACAGAGGTATCTCTTTAATCAGCGTTGTGGGTAAAATTTTTGTGGCGGCGTTCGTAGCGACAAGCAATTCGCTGTAGAAAGGCTTACGAAGTCACCGCCACACTTTTAGTAGCGGGCCGACCGGTCCGCTGGAACAGTGAACAGAAAGAGGAAAACCCAAACACTCTGATTAAATAAAAGTCGGTACTTATCTTTATTAACGAAGATACAGAAACACAGTAGTGAACTCCGTGTCTACAGAAATCTGTCTAGTTCGAGTCGGAGCGGCTAGGTCAGCGTCGGCTGACGACAAACAACAACTCTGCTGCGATGAACACACAACTGACTAGCAAGTACACAATTCGGTGGCGGGTATACAACTGAGCGGCGAATACAGAACTGTCCTAGCGCTCGCGACTCCAGCGCTTAAGAAACCAGAAGCCAGCGGTGGCGCGCGCAGACTTGCTGCGATTTCCTGTCTCACTGGCGCTGCTTATGCGGACGGCGTCCGGACTTTGATGCTGCCAACCTTTTGGCAGCGGGCTCGGGTGGCATTACTGGCTAGGATATAACAAAAATCTTCTCAGGTATTGTTGAAAGGAAAGTGCGAGTATTAGTTGAGGACCAATTGGATGAAAATCAGTGTTGGTTTAGGCCTCTTAGAGGTTGTCAAGACCAGATCTTTAGCTTACGACAAATAATGGAGAAGTGTTATGAGTGGAACAGGGAATTGTATCTATGCTTTACAGATCTAGAAAAGGCATATGACCGGGTTTCTAGGAGGAAGTTATTGTCTGTTCTACGAGATTCTGGAATAGGAGGCAAACTTTTGCAAGCAATTAAAGGTCTTTACATGGATAGTCAGGCAGCAGTTAGAGTTGACGGTAAACTGAGTTCATGGTTCAGAGTAGTTTCACGGGTAAGACAAGGCTGCAACCTGTCTCCACTGTTGTTCATATTATTTATGGATCATATGTTGAAAACAATAGACTGGCTGGGTGAGATTAAGATATGTGAACACAAAATAAGCAGTCTTGCATATGCCGATGACTTAGTTGTGATGGCAGATTCGATTGAAAGTTTGCAGAGTAATATTTCAGAGCTAGATCAGAAATGTAAGGACTATGGTATGAAGATTAGCATCTCCAAAACGAAAGTAATGTCAGTGGGAAAGAAATATAAACGGATTGAGTGCCAAATAGGAGGAACAAGGTTAGAACAGGTGGACGGTTTCAAGTACTTAGGATGCATATTCTCACAGGATGGCAACATAGTGAAAGAACTGGAAGCGAGGTGTAGCAAGGCTAATGCAGTGAGCGCTCAGCTACGATCTACTCTCTTCTGCAAGAAGGAAGTCAGTACCAAGACTAAGTTATCTGTGCACCGCTCAATCTTTCGACCAACTTTGTCGTATGGGAGCGAAAGCTGGGTGGATTCAGGTTACCTTATCAATAAGGTTGAGGTTACGGATATGAAAGTAGCTAGGATGATTGCAGGTACTAGTAGATGGGAACAATGGCAGGAGGGTGTCCACAATGAGGAAATCAAAGAAAAACTGGGAATGAACTCTATAGATGTAGCAGTCAGGGCGAACAGGCTTAGATGGTGGGGTGATGTTACACGCATGGGAGAAGCAAGCTTACCCAAGAGACTCATGGGTTCAGCAGTAGAGGGTAGGAGGAGTCGGGGCAGACCAAGGAGAAGGTACCTGGATTCGGTTAAGAATGATTTTGAAGTAATAGGTTTAACATCAGAAGAGGCACCAATGTTAGCACTGAATAGTGGATCATGGAGGAATTTTATAAGGGGGACTATGCTCCAGACTGAACGCTGAAAGGCATAATCAGTCCTAAATGATGATGATGATGATGATGATGATGATTAAGTTCTTCTCGAATGAGAGTAATGAGAGCTACGAGAAATATATGGCAGCAGTACACAAAAATCAAATCTAGAGAAGATGTCAACCAGTTCAGGGAAGAGTGAGATATAATGTGGTAAAGTTAACACCAGACAAACGGAAGGAAACTGGAATAGATATGGATGAGGTAATGATGGCTAGTGTTGGCAATGTCACAAATATATTGGTCCACTATTGGACAGAAGAAAGACAGCTGGAATATGTGGGGAAGAAATGACTGGCGAAGCCGCAATCTACTCTTAAAGAATAGTGGAAAAGTTGCGTGTGTGGGGTCGATATTATCATTAACTTATAAAACTACTTATAGGAAGATGTGGGTACGCTACAGCTGAGAGTACCCCATAACCTAAAACTGTTACTTCAGTCCACAGCTCCAATTATCCTTTCAGTCAACCCGGAATACCGAACTTCCAGGAATTAGCAAGTGGCAATGGGTCTATCGACAACACTATGCATGGACCACTAACCTTCCACAGCCGGAAGAGTTTGATGGCATAGCTATGTTCACAGGAGGCTCAACCCAGACCGGAGTACTTCTGAATGTGAGAGCCTGGAATCATCACAAGAAGTTCGCATAATGACAACAGCCCTCAGGTCCCTAGCCTTAATCGTCATTTAGAAATCAAGCGATCTCTCCGTGGCTCGTAATACATTTAGTCTAGAGGGCAGTATAATTAGGCTCACCAAGCTATCTACGTGAGGGCTCATGAGGAACTCATTCGTGTGGCCAGTGTTCCCATTAATACACTACTGGCTATTAAAATTGCTGCACCACGAAGATGACGTGCTACAGACGCGAAATTTAACCGACAGGGAGAAGATCCCGTTATATGCAAATGATAAGCTTTTCAAAGCATTCACACAAGGTCGGCGCCGGTGGCAACACCTACAACGTGCTGACGTGAGGAATGTTTCCAGCCGATTTTTAATGCACAAACAGCAGTTGACAGGCGTTGCCTAGTGAAAAGTTGTTGTGATGCCTCGTGTAAGGAGGAGAAATGCGTACCATCACGTTTCCGACTTTGATAAACGTCGGAATGTAGCCCATCGCGATTGCGGTTTATCGTATCGCGACATTGCTGTTCGCGTTGGTCGAGATCCAATGACTGTTAGCAGAATATAGAATCGGTGGGTTCAGGAGGAAAGCCGTGCTGGATCCCAAAGGCCTCATATCACTAGCAGTCGAGATGACAGGCATCTTATCCGCATGGCTGTAACGGGTCGTGCAGCCACGTCTCGATCCCTGAGTCAACAGATGGGGACGTTTGCAAGACAACAACCATCTGCACGAACAGTTCGACGACGTTTGCAGCAGCATGGACTCTCTGCTCGGAGACCATGGCTGTGGTTACAGTTGACGCTGCATCACAGACAGGAGCGCCTGCGATGGTGTACTCAACGACGAACCTGTTTGCACGAATGGCAAATCGTCATTTTTTCGGATGAATCGAGGTTCTGTTTACAGCATCATGATGGTCGCAACCATGTTTGGCGACATCGCGGTGGACGCACATTGGAATCGTGTATTCGTCATCGCCATTCTGGCGTATCACCCGGCGTGATGGTATGTGGTGCCATTGGTTACACGTCTCGGTCACCTCTTGTTCGCATTGACGACACTTTGAACAGTGGACGTTACATTTCAGATGTGTTACGACCCGTGGATCTACCCTTCATTCGATACCTGCGAAACCCTACATTTCAGCAAGATAATGCACGACCGCATGTTACAGGTCCTGTATGGGCCTTTCTGGATACAGAAAATGTTCGACTGCTGCCCTGGCCAGCACATTCTCCAGATCTCTCACCAATTGAAAATGTCTGGTCAATGGTGGCTGAACAACTGGCTCGTCACAATACGCCAGTCACTACTCTTGATGAAGTGTGGTATCGTGTTGAAGCTGCATGGACAGCTGTACCTGTACACGCCATCCAAGCTCTGTTTCACTCAATGCTCAGGCGTATGAAGGCCGTTATTACGGCCAGAGGTAGTTGTTATGGGTACTGATTTCTCAGGATCTATGCACCCAAATGTAATCACATGTCAGTTCTAGTATAATATATTTGTCCTATGAATACCCGTTTATCATCTGCATTTCTTCTTGGTGTAGCAATTTTAATGGCCAGTAGTGTATTTACAAACCCAGACTTTCTCTTTCTTTTAATTTCGTCTTTATGCTAATTGCTGTTAATAAGCTTTCTTTTAATGCTGCACAGTCACTCTTTTACAGTGATTTTAAGAACACCCACTGCTTCTGTCTTTGCTTTGCCACGTTAAATTACCAGCTTTCGCTTTACAAATTTAACAAAGTTGCTTTGGAACTGCGCACAGAAGTTAGAATTCAGATAGAAATACTGAAATTGCATCGTCATCTGATGGTGTTGCCTTCGGATTTAGACCACGAATAACAGCTACACTTCCTAGTAAGACAATAATAATTTGAGCTAAATCGATTCTCCGTTTGCTTCCAGATATATCATATGTTGTAACAGGATTAGTTTCTTTTGCATGTATTGTTAGATGTAATATAACTATAATGACTTCTACGAGAATCTACGATTTTTCGTTCAACATTTATATTCGGTGGACTTTGAAACAAATAGCCAACTGCACATGTCTATAGCGATTTTTCCACGTAATTTATACATCAACTCTGACATAGTATTTATCCTCGTGTTATGAAATCATTCTCAGTCCTGTGTATCTTATGCGATTCAAAAAGGCTTCAGCAACCTATCAATGTAAGACATGTGTGAGAGAAAGAAGTAACTGTCTCATAGCAGTAAAATTGAGTTACAATATTGTAGCTAAAACAAAATCCGAGTCTAATCTCTATGAGGACAACGTAAGAGAAAGTATGCTGTCACATTACATGGCTGATTTGTATGAAAACATACCAAGTGACAAATTAAATGAACGGACTCTTAAGTCCATGCATTATGTAATGAGGTATTAGAGAAATACTGGTATTACTTGCGTGAAATTTCTTCACCTCCACTGAAGACTGGGAGCATATACAGATTAGTGTTGACAGACCCTCTGTCCTAATTCAAAGTAGACCCAAGTAAATAAACATCAAGTCTGACGAATTCTCTTACAGAAACATTTCAAATTAAAGTCAGTATTTGTGTCCGGTGAGGTTACAAAATAAGCAAATACATTTATTGATTTTTCTTGCAAACCTTTCAGCTATTCAAGTGCTATTAGTACTCTCTGTGTAAACTATATACACTATGACGTAGAGGGAGTACCAGACCCAGAACAGTTATCATAACCTTAAGCCGCTATACAGTGTGACTTCTTTACGTCGATGAAAAATCAACTGTCTGGTCAGTAATTCCTTATCTTACAGTATTCGATTTAGTATCCTGTAGCATCTGAATTTGTGTTTAAAAGTTGAGATTACCTACAAAACGTGTGCTAGACGAACGAGATGGCTTAACTGCCCCTGAAATGTATTGCTGCTGTCATGCGTGTAGCTCAACTGCTTATTGGGTTGACGAGAAATAGGCGTCAGACCACATTTAATAGTTTGTTTCGTTGGTATACCTCAATTTTTTAAAAAATATTTATATTTTATGAATATCGTAATTGCTATTTTAAATTGGTTCTACGCTATTGGAGATTAAATGTTATGTCAGTATCCAAATCTGACAGTCCGTATTAGATTTTTCTTCGTTCTGTCTCCCACTATGTCTTTATTATTTATATCACAAGTTATAAATTTCAGCACAGTTTTCTGCAGTTTCTATTTATGGCAGTGAAACAACGGAGTGTCTGGGAGATATCATCAAAGCACTCCACCTTTGTTTTGCTTCTGTTCTCTATTTCTGATTAATTTTCCCAGCACTGTCGTCAATCCGGACTGTGTTACTTCATATGAATTTCATTTGAGCCCTCGCAGTCATTCGTCTACCTTGGGCAATTTGACTGAACAACATGCATTATGACACCTTATAGAATTATAATCAAATGTCATTAAAATTATATGTAACTAATTTATCCGTGTAAATGAACTGCCTGACAAGAAAAGTGAAGCACCGTGAAGACACAGTCAGATGTCAATGTAGGTTTGTACGCTTACATACCATTGGCAGGTACGTAACGTTGCATACCAAGTGAAAGGTAGAACGGCCACCAGAGTACGTTAGCGATGTTGGAATTTAGTGTTGTTCGCAATACATTTACTCCTTAATGAAATTTGCCATTATAATGTATCTCTTTTTCAAGTCAACAGCACAATTCACAGAATCAACAGTATAAATAAGAACAATCTTCACAAACATGTAAGTCACTTACTTTGGTCCAGAAAGATGACCATTATTCAGGAACATACTTTTTCCAAAACTAGCCAGCAGCCATAAAAAGTTTAACAACTAACAAAGTTCAGTTTAAGAGGGGCATAAGGGTTTTACTGGTGGCCTCCTTCTACGCCATTGACGAATTTTTTAGTATAACCAAGTGATGTGCATATGTTACCAATGATATAAAGAATACGAGTATCAGCAAGTACAGTGATGTAATGTTTCAATGGAGTAATGCAATCATTGTAAATAAGTATAGTGAATTGATTTTCCTGTTTGATGATGCGTGGCTACGTTTGTTCAAGAATATCATACGCACCTCAGTGTATCGAAAATTTAAATGTTTTGTGACAAGTTGTTTATTCCATTTTAAACGAAAATATTTTTATAATTTTTATTCACTTTGAATCTGTGGAAGGTGCATAAGCATATTTGGTTTTCATTGTAAATATTTATTGCAAATTCTTGTTTTTCTGACATGTTCTACATCCTGGAGGATCTTCTCACTATGGATCTATTGGAACGAAAAGTACATCTAATGTAATGTAATTTAGGCCTGGTAGGATACGTAAGGAACGTGAACAGTGTCAGATATTAAGTAATCGCAATGAAGGACAAGGAGATGCAGCGTACACGGGTGAGACAGGACTAACAGCGCCTGACAGAGATTTAAGCGTGCCTCAAAGAAGGTATCCATTGACCGGCTGGTCAGATCGTGCAATATATAGATTTGTGGGTTGTTCGCATTAGGACTATTGATATTAAAAAAAAAAATCGGGATTCCGATACATCGATATATAAGAAACATCGTTAGGGCCCATAAAAATATCGGCTGCGCATTACAGATACACTGCCGGTTTTAGAGCTATATACGAGGGGCGTTCAGAAAGTAAGCTCCGATCGGTCGCGAAATGGAAACGACTATGAAAATCCGATAAAGCTTTGCACAGATGTGTTGGGTAGTGTCTCTAGTATAACCCCAGTTAGCATCACGTCGCTCTTCTCATTTCTGAGCTCGCAGTGAGTGCGTAAAGATGTCTAGAAAATAGTGTCTGCCGCCAAGTACGAGGGCCTGGTGAGAAATTTCGCCTGAAGCTATGCAGCTAACATTACATAACTGTCGTGCTGTTTCTTCTTCAAGACAATTCTCAGCCGCATTCTGCAGGGGCAATGAAGATGCTCCTGCGTCGTTTTCAAATGGAAATGTGAGATTACCCACAATACAGTCCGCAATTGTCTCCCCCTGAGTTTCATCTCTGGTCACATGAACCGCTGTCTTTGAAGACAACATTTTGACACAGACAACGAGGTGTAGGCCAGCGTGGAGAATTGGCGGAAAGCACTGGCGGCTGCCTTCTATGATGAGGCTATTGAAAAGTTGGTACAACGCTATGACAAAAGTCTAAGTCAGAACGGCGACTACTTAGAGAAGTAGCTGAAAGGTGTTGCTAATTGTTACAAGTAAAACATTTCTGATGTTCACTGTGGTTTCAAGTTGGCAATCAATCGGAGCTTACTTTCTGAACAGGCCTCGTATTTAAGTACTGATTTATTATTACACATTCTGTATAACAACAAGCTAGCAGCAACCTTATTCCCCATACAGCAAGAGTTGAAAGGAAAACGATGCACGTTCAAGCTTGGCCATAACTGCTTTGCTAACAATGGTAACTGCACGTAAGTAACACAATAAAAGGTGTCCGATGGATTCGTCGTTCCGTTTCCTCACATACCGAATTTGTTCGGAAAGCTTCATGTCGACTTCCCTGTTTTTTCATTCCTGCAAATGCCAGCGACCTAGCAGCTGTAGTGTCAAAATTTCGTGGTCCAGTTAAGTGTTGCAGTTTCTGCTGGTAGCACCAATTACGTCAGCATCCCCTCCCCCCTCCCAGCACACACACACACACACACACACACACACACACACACACACACACACACCACCGCCTATCGTAAAGGCCAATCCTGTCATTTAGATTTTTGTTCATCATTTGCAGCAATTGTTTTTGAAGAATTCCAATGCGAAGAAATAGCAAACAAGTTGTGTTAAAATTGTTTTTTACGCAAATGGTGTGTTATTTCTTCACATGAGAAATCTTGTTATTCCACTCACACCGGCACACCCCAATGCAATCAGACTTCTTCTTTGTTACCATCTATACATGCTTCACGCAGTCAAACAGGAAGACTGAAAGTGATGAAAACTCCAAAAGTAGTAAGACTCCTTCACAAAATGAGAGTAAAATTATGTTCTACTACAATTTCAAAATAACAGTTTCAAATATTTACCAAAAATTGCAAAAAAATTATCGGCTCTCGATATTTCCCTTTCGATATAGATATATCGGTGAAAAATATAGCCGATGTATATCGATATGTTACGGAAAGTATCTATATGTAGATTATGGATATTTCATCAACAACCCTAATTCGGATGCCACATTATCGAGATGTCGGACTGCACTGGGAAGCAAGGGCAGGCATACTCGTCCCCAAGCTTCCGATCGACCACATCTGCCTACCAAGAGGGAGGTTCTCATATTGTGGACAAAGAACATCACAGTCCCTTCACATGTGCACCTGACATCCGAGAACTTGTAACGGACTCTCTGCAACATACTGTGTCCTCTCGCTCCAATGGACCATTTTTCGGAGACTAGCAACAGCCGTACTAGGGATTTGCCGTCCCATGCATAGGCTTCTCTTAACACCTCAAAACAAATGTCGATATATGGAGTGCTACAGTGACGAATGGCGTCGCATTGTGTTCAGCGATGAATCGCAGTTCTGCCCTATCCCGGATATCATCATCGGCGAGTATGACCGTGATATATACTGAAGAGCCAAACGAACTGGTACACCTGCATAATATCGTGTAGGGCCCCTCGAGCACGCAGAAGTGCCGTAACACGACGTGTCATGGACTCGACTAATGTTTAAAGTAGTGTTGGACTGACATCATGAATCCTGCAGGGCCATCAATAAATCCGTAAGGATACGAGGGGGTGGAGATCTCTTTTGAACAGCACGTTGCAAGGCATTCCAGATATGCTGAATAATGTTCATGTCTGGGGAGTTTGGTGGCCAGCGGAAGTGTTTAAACTCAGAAGAGTGTTTCTGGAGCCAATCGGCAGCAATTCTGGACGTGTGGGGTGTCGCATTCTTCTGATGGAATTGCGTAAGTCCGTCGAAATGCACAATGCATATGAATGGATGCAGGTGATCAGACAGGATTCTTAAGTAGATGTCATCCGTCAGAGCCGTATCTCACGCTCCACACCATCACAGAGCCTCCACCAGCTTGAACAGCCCCTGCTGACATACAGGGTCCATGGATCCGTGAGGTTGTCTCCAAACCCGTACACGTCCATTCGCTCGATAGAAATTGAAACGAGACTCGTCAAACTAGGAAACATGTTTCCAGTCATCGACAGTCCAATGTCGGTGTTGAAGGCCCTGGCGAGGTGTAAAGCTTTATGTCGAGCAGTCATCAAGGGTACACGAGTGGGCCTGGCTCCGAAAGCCCGCATCGATGATGTTGCGTGGAATGGTTCGCCCGCTGACACTTGTTGATGGCCCAGCACTGAATTCAGCACAAATTTGCGGAGGAGTTGCACTTCTGTCACGTTGAAGGATTCTCTTCAGTCGTCGTTGGTACCGTTCTTGCAGGATCTTTTTCCAGCCGCATCGATGTCGGAGATTTGATGTTTTACCGGATTCCTGGTATTCACACTACACTCGTGATATGGTCGTATGGGAAAATCCCCACTTCATCGCTACCTCGGAGATTCTGTGATCCATCGCTCTTGCGCCGACTGTAATACCACATTCCTCATCTTGATAACCTACTATTGTAGCAGCAGTAACCGATCTAACAACTGCACCAGACACTTATTGTCTTATATAGGCGTTACCGACCGCAGCGCCGTATTTTGGCTGTTTATATATATATATATATCTATATTTGAATACGCATGCTTGTACCAGTTACTTTGGCGCTTCAGTGTAGATAAAGATCCCGAACTTCTAAAGTTTTGGAGAGGCACTGCGGTGTTACGTCTGTTGTTGGTTGATTGGTTGATTCGAGGAGGAGGACCAATCAGCGAGGTCATCGGGCTCATCGAGTCAGGTAAAGTGGGGGAAGGAAGTCGGCCGTTCCTTTTCAAAGGAAACCATGACGGTTACGTCTGGTGTCCCGATGTGGAGACCCATCGGTTACGACTTCAGGTCGCGACTGTACGGTAAGAAAAAAGGAATAAAAGTGAGATAGTGTTAATACTTTCATCCTTCTTTACCTCCTCTGCATTACTGCAGATGACGTGTCACTGAGCACATTTGTACTGTGCATGTAGTACACGTGAGGTGCCTAGTTGTTTCCACTGCCCTGTATGGAATACATAAGTTCTTGTACACTTCACTAACCTGCTGTCTTCATGATGATGATGTCCCCAGCGCAGAAAACAGCACACAGATCGTGGATTCTTTTTATTGAGGCTGAAATTAACTTCGCAATGAACTGCTGCTACGAATAAACTATAACTCATTTGGGATGCCACTCGCGATTTTATTGATATAGACACGAGAAACTATTCTTGATCACAACGTATTGAACATATCTTTCCACAGTCATTATATCTGGGTAAAATAATATGAAATACATCCTGCCACAGACAACATGTCTGTCTACTGGAACCGTCAGAACTGGAGAATAAAATTACATGAATCAAATACTACTATTACAGACAACATGTCTGTACCTAGCGACGGTCGGAACTGTAGTAAATAAAATTGCATGAAAAAAATACTGCTATAACAGACAACATGTCTGTCTACTGGAACGGTCAGAACTGGAGAGCCGGACTGCCCGAGACACTTCGCGCGCCAAGCCAGCAAGTCGTGATCCGAACGCCACCGAAGTGCATCGGCAGTAATATCGTCAGTGTTTTGTTTTAGTAATACTTTGATTTTAATAATTTTGAAATGACTGATTGATAGCTGGCTGTTGAGAGATGTTTATTTAAAAAATGAAGTAATTTGGATGCAGGTTTAATTAATAATAGCAACTAAAGTTTAACGTTTTGGCGCCCTACCGCCGAACACAGCAGCCAATCACAGAGCAGCAGCATCATGCAGGCGGTCTTTCTCACGCGAATGGTACCGAATCTGAGATCTGTCACCGGTACCTCATCCCACATTGCGTCATCTCTATGCTTCTAGCATCTCCACTGCCCTCGGAATAGCTTCCTGGAGCCTAATATGACGGCTGAATAAGCCAGAAATATTACAACTGGCAATGATTGACAACATCCCAAGGTCACAACGATAAGCCACGACCTTCCTGCGTCCCCACTTGTTATCTCTGCGACAGTATTGCGGTGCCGGACAATGGTCAGGCATACATGGCAGTGTCTCTACGAACTGTCTGCGAGATGTTGAGGCACTCCCTTGACCAGCAAGACGTCAACTCCGTCCCAGTGTCAGTATCCAGGATATCAAAGACCTGTTACAACACGTGTGGGCTAGCTTGTCTCAGGAGAGGATGCAACAGCTTTATGACACCCATCCCAACCGAATCAGCTCACGTATCTGGGCTAGAGGGGTGCAACGTCATATTGATAAGTGGGTTGATCATGCCAAGTTCTTTGTAAATTTGGCTCAGTTTTGAAAACAACGTCATAAACCTTTCATTACGTGAAGTTTTATTTCGTTTCCTCCCCCCCCCCCCCCCCTCCCCCCTTCTGGTTGTTTCACTTGTTTTGCCAGGCACTACAATTAAAAGAAAACTGATAAGAACTTTTAAAAATGAAAACAGGAGACTATGAAAATTTTGAAAACAGAAAAATATTTAGTATTATACATAACATGTAATGTGTTATAGCTCAGGATTCTAAACCACTGCGTATAGCTCCTCTAGTTGCCGTGGCAGGTCCATGTTACATTATCATACTTACATGAGACAGTTTTCATAATATACTACTGGCCGTGAAAAGTGCAACGCCGAGGAGGGGGCGTGTAACAACGTCAAACTGCTATGAAGTCTACTACATGCTTGAAGATGGGAATGATCAGTGTTCCGGTCCAACTACACAAAGCAAGTAGCAGTAACACCGTACACACTCTGTAGATATGGAAAGATTACGCAGTAGGTTCCTGTTTCAGAAGCAACATATGAATACTTGTTTTGTAAATAAAACCGCGTTTTCTTGTTTATTTCCCCCGGACGCGTTTCACTTTTTTCTTCCTCTAAGGCATCTTCATCGGGATCTATAACGATACAATTTTGTTATTTTTAGATTATCAAGCAGTTCAAGTCGCGATTTTTTATGTAAATAAGTAATTACTTGCAGTTTGCTGTGATCTGCATTTCCTCTCATCTGGTCTGGAGGTCGCATTACTACTTTATTTCCGACACATAAGCAAAATTTTGTATTCAGAACTTTTTCACACTGTTCACCATGTTTCTCCTTCTTTTTTATGGTGTACTGTTATTCTTTTGCTGCTTGATACAGCTGTTTGTTCGAACACTGTGCTTTTAACAACGTAAATATTGTAACTTCATTATGTCTTTCCTCTTCTTTGCTTTCTTTAACTACATGTTGCCAACATAACGAAGTGTATGTTCAAAAACAACTTGATTGTGTGTGTGTAATTTGGGGAGGGGGGGGGGGATGTTGGTTTGAGTTGTAGAATATTGAATATGAATGTAACAGCTGTTAGGGAGTGGTTGAAAGCTTTGATGACAGCTGATTTGACTTATCGTTTCAATGTTCTGTGGAGGGATTCATGGATAAGTCAGTGAAAAGATGTCGGGTGGTATTATTATTATATTGGTTGGTATTATTATTATTATTATATTAATCCTCTTTGGAAGCGTTATTCCTTTATTTTGTCTATTAGAGTAAACAATGAATTGTTTGGCATGTGTACTTCATCATTCAACAGGGTTTTTCTTTCTGCTTTGGTTTTCTGTATGTCGTAATTTTCTTGCAGAGTTAGGAGGCACTTTTTATTGTTGATTCCAGTTACTTTCATGTCTTCTTCTCTAGTGGTTGGTTTGTGGTTATGTTCTCTTATGTGTTCTGCAAATGTGGATGGCTGTTTATGAGAAGAACATGTTATGCGTCGTGTAGGAAGAAAAGGGTCTACCAGTACGTTTTGGAATTTGACAGTGGCAGGATCGTGGTGTATCGAGACTGAAGTTTAAAAATGGCTCTAAGCACTATGGGACTCAACATCTGAGGTCATCAGTCCCCTTGACTTAGAACTACTCAAACCTAACTAACCTAAGGACATCACACACATCCATGCCTGAGCCAAGATTCGAACCTGCGACCGTAGCAGCAGTGCGGTTCCGGACTGAAGCGCCTAGAACCTCTCGGCGACTGTAGTTTATCATTTCGCAATACTGCTGCTCGTATTGGTCGGGATCCCATACGGTCATGCCATTATGGAATCGATGAGGTTCAGGAGTACTAGTCTGAGCGCCATGTCGAGCCTCAATAGCCCCGCCCGAGTAGCGCCAGAAAGGACTGACGTATTGTTCGCTTTCCCGCGCAAGACAAGTATCCACACTAACAATACGACAACGACGTGTGGAGTTCCACCGACAGTCAGCATGGCAACCATTGGTAGGGAGTTTCCTTGCACGCTTCCGCAAAGAGAGGCGCGCTAACAGTTCTGAGCCCAACCGTAATACTGGATACAGGAGTGACATCGACCCTTCTTCTCAGACAAGTCCTGGTTGTTCGTACAGAAGTACGATGGACGCGTGTGTGGAGACTATGAGGAGAACTAACGTTGCCCCCAGTATCTCGCGTCATGGTACAGAGTACTACTGGGACCACGAGACGATCACCTCCGGTTCACACAGCTGGTAGTTTGGAGAGCAGCAGTTGCATTTATGAGGTGTCAAGGCCGATGGCTGTGCCCTACGTTGGAGACCACCCTGTCGTTATCGTCCATACCGTCCTGACTTACCTCAATACAGAGAGTGTTGGACTTTTGCCCTGGCCAACACGTTCTCCAAACCTCAAATCGCTTGACAACGTGTAGTCATGTCTTACTGAGACACTGGCACATCACCACTCGACGGCTACTACATGCTATGTACTAGGACATAGAGGACAAACAGCATGGAATAATCCACCAGTACATCGACTTTGGAAGGACAAGGATCCAGCTGACAAAATCGAAGAAAATGAGTTGCTGATGTGACTGGTTCATATCTGTTTTCTGCTACATGTAGAACGTACTCGTACCGCAATCTGTGGCGAAACGGCAGAGTAACAAGAGCGCCGAAGTTCCAATTGTTATCACTTCGTTTGATTTGTTGAGACGAGAAGGTTCTAACGTAATTCAAATGTGTGCCTCTGCAGACGAATTTCAGCTATGAATGACAGAGTTCCAAGTGCTCAGTTGGAACTTTGTCATACCAAAGCGCTCTAATGAGGGAGTTCAGAACCATCGCTTCGGCAACTCGACATTGTTTGTAATGTTCGCAAATGGTTCAAATGGCTCTGAGCCCTATGGGACTTAACTTCTGAGGTCATCAGTCACCTAGGACTTAGAACTACTTAAACCTAACTAAGGACATCACACACATCCATGCCCGAGGCAGGATTCGAACCTGCGACCGTAGCGGTCGCGCGGTTCCAGACTGTAGCCCCTAGAACCGCTGGGCCACTCCGGCGGGCTGTTTGTAAATCATTAAACATATTGTTGTTCTGGTTTCCCGCTTGTGTAGTGTACCTGGGTATGCAAGAAATAATTTCTAGGGATACTCTTCATTTCACAAAAAGTGGTATACTATACCAATAAAAACAAGGACAACAGAGGCGTGAATCAGAATATTTCTTGCAAACTTTTGTAAGTTTGAAAAAGTATCTGTGAAACAACATATAAGGCAACGGCCTTACCGCAGTGGATACTCCGGTTCCCGTGAGATCACCGAAGTTAAGCGCTGTTGGCCGTGGCCGGCACTTGGATGGGTGACCATCCAGCCGCCATGCGCTGTTGCCATTTTTCGGGGTGCACTCAGCCTCGTAATGCCAATTGAGGAGCTACTCGACCGAATAGTAGCGGCTTCAGTCAAGAATACCATCATAACGACCGGGAAGGCAGTGTGCTGACCCCACGTCCCTCCTATCCGCATCCTCCCCTGAGGATGACACGGCGGTCGGATGGTCCCGGTAGGCCACTCGTGGCCTGGAGACGGAGTGCTTTTTTTTTTTTTTTATAAATAACATATAAATCCGTGGTTCATGGTGTGGGTTCCTGTAGTCATGTCCTAGTTCATGAACCATGGGCAACATATGAGTGGCCAAGTAAGTGGTCCCGACAGTTGGGATACCAGTTACTTTGGAATAAGGCTGGGCATCTCGGACATATTCTGAGTCGTGGTCACCTTTGTGCTCGTACGGCAAAGACTACCAAATCCACCGGTTGGTCCCTCAACCGTTAGGGGTAAAACTCAATGGGACTTGGGGCAAGTAAGGCTAGCAACCTGCTTCACTGGTACTTTAAAGATGATGCTGGCAACAATCAGAGCAAAATGCCGCGGACCTTTGGAGGTGACGGAGTCCCACCTCTAACTGACAAACCAGGGACTCCTAAGATACGACTTGGTAAACAAATGGTAATGAGATGGGGAGCTATTAATGTCAATGGGGGCTACTCTGGGAAGAAGGTAGAGCTGGCAGAGGCTGGAAGTAAGATGGGGTTAGACGTTTCAGCTGTTATTGACATTCGGGTAAGGGGTGAGAAAGAAGAGGAAGTGGGAGAATACAAGGTCTACCTGTCAGGAGTCAAAGCAGGAATAGCACAATGGGGTGTAGGGCTTTACATCAGGAAAGAAATGGAACCCAGCGTAGTTGCAATAAGGTATGTAAACGAACGACTGATGTGGATAGATTTGACAGTGTCTAGCAATAAAATTAAGATTGTGTCAGTATATTCGCATTGTGAAGGAACAGATCAAGATAAGATGGATAGTTTTTATGAGGCACTCAGTGACGTAGTTGTTAGAGTAAAGGACAAGGACAGTGTTCTGCTCATGGGTAATTTCAATGCCAGGATTGGAAATCGAACAGAAGGCTATGAAAAGGTTATGGGTAAATTTGGAGAGGATATGGAGGCCAACAGGAACGGGAAACAACTCTTCGATTTCTGTGCCAGTATGGGCTTAGCAATCACAAACTCCTTTTTTAAGCATAAGAACATTCACCGGTATACTTGGGAAGGCAGGGGAACCAGATCTGTCACTGACTACATAATAACAATTCAGGGATTCAGGAAGGCTGTGAGGGGCACACGTGTATTCAGGGGATTCTTTGATGACACTGATCATTATTTAATCTGCAGTGAAATTGGGATTGTGAGGCCGAAAGTGCAGGAGGTCAGGTCCATATGTAGGAGGATAAGAGTGGAGAAACTTCAGGATAAGGAAATCAGGCACAAGTACATAACAGTGATCTCAGAAAGGTACCAGTTAGTTGAATGTAGTCAATTACAGTCATTGGAAAAGGAATGGACAAGGTACAGGGACACAGTACTAGAAGTGGCTAAAGAATGTCTTGGAACATTAGTGTGTAAAGGTAGGATGAAGCAAACAGCTTGGTGGAATGACACAGTCAAGGCAGCCTGTAAAAGGAAAAAGAAGGCGTATCAAAAATGGCAACATACTGGAACTCAGGTAGACAGAGAAAGTTATGTTGAAGAAAGAAACAAAGCCAAACAGATAATTGCAGCATCCAAGAAGATATCTTGGGACGACTTTGGAAACAGGTTGGAGACTTTGGGTCAAGCTGCTGGAAAACCATTCTGGAATGTAATTAGCGGTCTTCGAAAGGGAGGTAATAAGGAAATGACAAGTATTTTGGACAGGTCAGGAAAACTGCTGGTGAATCCTGTGGATTCCTTGGGCAGATGGAGGGAATATTTTGAAGAGTTGCTCAATGTAGGTGAAAATACGATCAGTAATGTTTCAGATTTCGAAGTACAATGGGATAGGAACGATGATGGAAATAGGATCACATTTGAGGAAGTGGAGAAAATGGTTAATAGATTGCAGTGCAATAAAGCGGCTGAGGTGGATGAAATTAAGTCGGAACTCGACAAATACAGTGGAATGTCAGGTCTTAAATGGCTACACAGGATAACTGAAATTGCCTGGGAGTCGGGACAGGTTCCATCAGACTGGACAAAAGCAGTAATCACACCAATCTTCACAAATCTTTAACATATTGCAGCGTGTCAGCAACTGTGAGATGTACAGAAAATAAATTTTTTTTTCAGCCTTCAGTTGCAACTGAAGGCTGAAAAAATTGTTTATTTTCTGTACACCAATCTTTAAACATGGAAACAGAAAAGATTTTAACAACTACAGAAGTATCTCTTTAATCAGCGTTGTGGGCAAAATCTTCTCAGGTATTGTTGAGAGGAAAGTGCGAGTATTAGTTGAGGACCAATTGGATGAAAATCAGTGTAGGTTTAGGCCTCTTAGAAGTTGTCAGGACCAGATCTTCAGCTTACGGCAAATAATGGAGAAGTGTTATGAGTGGAACAGGGAATTGTATCTATGCTTTGTAGATCTAGAATAGGCATATGACCGGGTTCCTAGGAGGAAGTTATTGTCTGTTCTACGAGATTATGGAATAGGAGGCAAACTTTTGCAAGCAATTAAAGGTCTTTACATGGATAGTCAGGCAGCAGTTAGAGTTGACGGTAAATTGAGTTCATGGTTCAGAGTAGTTTCAGGGGTAAGACAAGGCTGCAAACTGTCTCCACTGTTGTTCATATTATTTATGGATCATATGTTGAAAACAATAGACTGGCTGGGTGAGATTAAGATATGTGAACACAAAATAAGCAGCCTTGCATATGCCGATGACTCAGTTGTGATGGCAGATTCGATTGAAAGTTTGCAAAGTAATATTTCAGAGCTAGATCAGAAATGTAAGGACTATGGTATAAAGATTAGCATCTCCAAAACGAAAGTAATGTCAGTGGGAAAGAGATATAAACGGATTGAGTGCCAAATAGGAGGAACAAAGTTAGAACAGGTGGACGGTTTCAAGTACTTAGGATGCATATTCTCACAGGGTGGCATTATAGTGAAAGAACTGGAAACGACGTGTAGCAAAGCTAATGCAGTGAGCGCTCAGCTACGATCTACTCTCTTCAGCAAGAAGGAAGTCAGTACCAAGACTAAGTTATCTGTGCACCGTTCAATCTTTCGACCAACTTTGTTGTATGGGAGCGAAAGCTGGGTGGATTCGGGTTACCTTATCAACAAGGTTGAGGTTACGGATATGAAAGTAGCTAGGATGATTGCAGGTACTAGTAGATGAGAACAATGGCAGGAGGGTGTCCACAATGACAAAATCAAAGTAAAACTGGGAATGAACTCTATAGATGAAGCAGTCAGGGCGTACAGGCTTAGATGGTGGGGTGATGTTACACGCATGGGAGATGCAAGGTTACCCAAGAGACTCGTGGGTTCAGCAGTAGAGGGTAGGAGGAGTCGGGGCAGACCAAGGAGAAGCTACCTGGATTCGGTTAAGAATGATTTTGAAGTAATAGGCTTTACATCAGAAGAGGCACCTTGTTAGCACTGAATAGGGGATCATGGAGGAATTTTATAAGGGGGACTATGCTCCAGACTGAACGCTGAAAGGCATAATCAGTCTTAAATGATGATGATGATGATGATGATGACATATAAATACTTTTCCAATTGTAGAGTCTTACAATTGCAGAGCTCGAACAACAAGAAGATACCTTCATTCAAATTTATTTCTTTTTAAAATGTATTCTCTTTATGAAGATTAGTGTTTAGAAAAAGTTAAAACATCAGACAGGTACAGTATGTATAGGCATATTTCTCTCACGGAATTCAGTGTAGGATTCAGTGGCAGAAAATCTGATCGGTGGGACCGATGTGAACAATATAAAGTGTCAAGTATTTGCAAAAGACTCACCGAAAGTTTAGAAAAAGAAATGTTGAAACATATTAAAGAAAATGAAGCGATTTGAAAACTCAGAGATGGACACAAGGAACAGTAGTCAGTTCTTGCGCTTGACTTTTAACTGCGGAATGTACTCTCATGTCTAAATGTAGAAGATAGTACGCTTTTAAAAAAGTTAACAACTCATTATTCAAGCAGTAAAACTGGGTATTATGCTTTGTTGACAAAAGCATTGTTTGGCTGATCCGGTAATGTTCTTCCTAGTGCCTTTAAATCAGTTCTAGAGAAAGTAAATGGTGAACACCATTTTACCGAGCTGTTCACATGGAACGATTCCTGCGATCCGCAGAACCAGAATTCTTTTATTTCCGGTGCTTTTTTTAATTTCTTCAGCGAAAATCATCATGCGAATAAAATTACAGTGATATAATCGGTGCCTCGACATTAATGCATTCAGGAGGTTGGTAGTACACACAGTGTCATTGAAAAAGCCATGATAGAAAATGAGTTCTTCTCTCGTGCTGGACTCGTACGATTACTAAAAAGTATGGACCGAAAAATTCTCTTCCCCCAATACAGTTCCACAATACAGATTCTTATGACTTCTGATCGGTATCGAAGAAATTTAATTTTCAAGTTATGCCATTTGCACAAGTAACATCACTGGAATTCACACCAAGCTAGGGAGTAAACAAGAGATCGTTGAGTTTGTGGCTTTCAGACTACTTTCTTTTCTCTTCACTGCTGACATACAGCTCAGTAGTTTTGTAGGAATCTATACGGATAAAGTCATGGTCGCAAAATGTTGCGATACGTTCCTTTTTTCAGACACTGTGTTCCACTTTAACTGCAATGCCACTGCAGATTTCCACTAATTATACAAATAAAAATGTAATTATTTTTTCCAGCCCTGGAGCGCCTAGAGCAATTTTCACCAAGCCATATTCATGCAATTATGACTTAATAACTCGAGAAAAGAACTGTGGTGAGAGACACCTTAAAGTCCTCTAAGAGAGGATTGGAGTTCATTGGAGAGCTATGTATGACAGCGTGCTGGAATGTAATGCTTCCGAATATTTAAGTGCAAACAATTAAAGTTTTTTAATCAGAACAAACGTTATTAACATTCTACATCGTTATTCTTCAGGCCTACACATGTAATTAGTTTTAGTTTAGTTTTAGTTATGTCATGTTCCGTAGATCATTTTCCCGATTATTTTATCGATATTATGTGGTACAAGTCAGATTACAAGATACATATACACACATGAATAGTGCTAATATTAATATTACTGTGCAGCTGGTCCCGGCAGAGGTTCGAGTCCTCCCTCGGGCATGGGTGTTTGTGTTTGTCCTTAGGATAATTTAGGTTAAGTGGTGTGTAAGCTTAGGGACTGATGACCTTAGCAGTTAAGTCCCATAAGATTTCACACACATTTGAACATTTTTTTATTAATATTACTGAAATTTTTAGTTCTGCACATGCAACTACATTTAGAGGTTCTTTTTTTTACCATTTCTGAAACAGAAACTCGTCCATGGAGTAGAAGGAGTTGTCCAAAAGAAATGATTTTAAGCTAGATTTAAAACTTGATCTGCTTCCTGCCAGACACTTTATGTTGTTGGGCAAATGATCAAAGATTTTTGTTGCTGAATAATGTACTCCTTTTTGAGGAACTGACAGCTTCAATAACGGATAGGAAAGGTCATTTTTCCCTCTAGTGTTGTACGTATGAACATCACTGTTCTTCGCGAATTGAGATGGATTATTTGTAACGAATTTCATTAGCGAATATATGTACTCTGATGGTGCAGTTAAAATATCTATCTCCTTGAAAAGGTGCCTACATGACGTCCATGGGTGAACACCACTAATTATTCTCACTGCTCTCTTTTGTGCAATCAATACTTTATGTTTAAGTGGTGAATTGCCCCAGAAAACCATTCCATAAGACATTATTGAGTGGAAATATGCAAAGTACGTTAGAAGGAAAGTACGTTAGAAGGCTGATCTGTTTATTGCCAAGACTAGCGATTATACGAAGAGCGAAACAAACTGAACTTAGTTGTTTGAGAAGCTCAGTAATATGCTTCTTCCAGTTCAAGTTGTCATCGATGTGAACACCCAAAAATTTGGAGAAATCTACCCTGTTAACTGAGTCTTGTTCATACGCTACATCAATTGTCGGTATGGCTCTATTCGGTGTACAGAACTGGATATAGTGAGTTTTTTCAAAATTAAGGGAGAGTCCACTTAATAATTCTTTGAAAGACATCCTTAACAATATCTTCAGCTGCTTTTCTCTGGAATGGGATTTATTATAACACTCGTGTCATCTGGAAAAAGTACTAGTTCAACTTGCTGAACGTTAAGTGGGAGGTCTTCTCATGAATAAGGAGCAGCAGAGGACATAGTCATCCTGGCGACGAACACATTTCTCCTAACGAGAGGCCATTTTTTTTTAACCTGTCACTGTAGAATGTTTGACTTTAGTGACGGAGCCACGACTCTTTTATGTTTTCTCCACTCCATCACTATTAAAATGAAGTCCTCGAAGCTGTTCTTTAAGTTCTGCAAACAGATGAAAATCAGATGGGTCCAAGTCGGGACTGCATGGAGGAGGATGATCGAGGACAGTTAACCCAAGACTTCCGATTGTTACAGATGATCCAGCTTCCGTGTGTGGTCTGGAATTTTAATACTGAAGGAGAGGATGCTGCGTATATGGGCGATCCCTTCGAATTCGAAACTCGATTACAGCATGCTGTTCCTCAGGTACCGACATATTTACGTTACACACCGTCATATTACACACTACAATTCGGAGTCTTCTAGTGACAGAGCGCTGCAAATATGTAGACATGAAGAATGATGATGATGAAGTCCCATACTTTGCAACAGAGCGTAGGGGACGAAGCGGGAGACCCGCACCGCCGTACTAGGCATGGTCCTCGTGGAGGTGGTTTGCCATCGCCTTCCTCCGACCTTAATGGGAATGAATGACGATTTTGAAGACGACACAACACCCAGTCATCTCTTGGCAGGTGAAAATCTCTGACCCCGCCGGGAATCGAACTCGGGACCCCAGGCTCGGGAAGCGAGAACGCTACCGCGAGACCACATGAAGAATAAAGACGTTTAACGTTAATAACGTTTGTCCTGTTAAATAAAAAAAATAATTCGGAAGCATTAGTTAACGACAGGTACTCTTAAAAATCCACATCATTTTGGAATGTCTGGAGCAGTTCGACGAAACTCGACGCACGTATTACTTACTGACTCAAAATGAAAATTCTATCGTAGTCGTAAGATAGTTCTAGCTCTCCTGAGAGTGAGGTGACTATGCCAAGGAACTACCATGTAAAGATGGCTCTGTTCTACAATTTTCCCCCATCCAGCAATCACTTAACACGGCAGGACCCCACTTCCCTATGAACATTTGCCCCATCAGTGAAATACTATGGTGAAAGCGATCACAAAGATCATCTCTCACATCTCCACAACGCGCTGCAAGAAATAAGATTTCATATAATAGCTTTTATGCGAGCACCTCATATCGCTTACGAGTTCTTTCAATTTTTTTCTTTACAGTTTCCCATAAAACCGTTCAAAACATTCTTAAATACTATGCCATGCTGTTTCCTCCTTCCACTTCTGCACTAATTCACAGTGAGTGTCTTTAGAAAGCTCTCTGATCTGCGAGTCGAGGGCACATCTGCTTTCACTTTTTCGAAACTGACCTTGGAGAACTTTGGACGGGAGTAGATGGATGCAGAGCTGTTTCAATTTAATGCTCTTACATAATACTTCATAAGACACAATTTTATTTCTATTGCCCCAAGCGCTTGGCTCTGTCAGTGGTCCATGCACAATATTTTCCCGAAAGGTAATGACTGTCTCTTCGGACCATTTTTCTGCTAATTTAGTTTGTCCATAGCACGGCTACCCTTCTCGCAGCATTACTTCGTGCCACCGGGTAGCAATTCTAAAAACACTGCAATAATATTAAATCTCACGAACTTCCCACTAGTATCTAGCATGGTCGATAAGGATGTATTGGGTACGGTAAATGAAAGTGGCCCGGAGAAAAGAGTTCCAGTACAAATAAATACAGCAAAGGATAGTAAATACAATGCTAACCTCACTATAGCAGATGTTGAAAGTGGCCACCATTCATCTTTTGGCACTTTTGGGACCTGGTCAGCAAGTTGCTGACGGCGGATCGAAGATGGACTGCGGGAATTGCAGCAATGTTATCCGAAATGTTCTGCTGCAGCTCTTGAAGATTGTGAGGGTTGTTGCGACTCACCTTAGACCTGAGGGGTCCCCACACAAACTAATCGCGCACTGACAGATCACGTGACCTGGGTGGGCAGTTAGCGTCGCGACCAGACTGATCTCTGCTAACGACTCTGTCAGGTGCGAAGATTGTCTAAATGTGCTCCAAGATTCGGCCGGTTGTATGGGCAGTGCTTCATCCTGTTGGAAGTAACCATATGTCTTTTCCTCCTCCGTTAATGCTGCCACAGATGGTTTCGCCTGGACCACTTTTAATTGCCCCACCCTGTGTTTCACATGTGGATATGTTTCTTCAGTTCCAGTTCTCATGAAAGCTCTCTCAGAGGAATTAAAACACAGCCACTTAACGGGAGGTTTACTATCTTTGGCCCGAAAAAAGCATGTTCCTTGAGATTGTTTTCTCGGGATGTGTTATAGATATCAATTTCAAATTTTGTCAAAATGTTTATTGATATTTCCTCTACAAACTGGAATTTTTTCGACCGGAAATGTCGAAGAGCAAAGGCGGAAGTACCGTCGGAACGAAATAAAATATCGATGTACACCTCCACGCGTGGTATGTCACAGGTCAGCTGGCTCGTCTGAAATCAAAATTGAGTTTACGTTAGCGAAGTATATAACATTCTGTAGGAGTTGTACCTCGCTGAAGTTATTTGGACCATAGGAAACAAAATGGCGGTCATTTGAAAAAAATATGGTCTTTTTCATCGATTTTTCGACTTCGTCGGCCAAGTAAAAATATTTATAGTTGATGGATCGTAATAAAGGTGGTACAACTCCTAGACAATTTAGTTAGCTTAGTCGGAAACAAAGAATCATGCCAATCCGTTCAGTAGATTTGAAGTTACCATACCGCGGGATAAGAAAAAGTCATTTCGAGAGAAACGCGTTTGAAGTTTTGACTACATATAAATGCAATATTATGCAACTTACGTTCAATCTGCTATTATGGGTCCATAAACTACTCCTTCTTCTTCCTCATAGAGGGCGTTCTGCTTGATCTGGGCCGTCCTGCTTTGCTCCAGAGCCGCTTGTACGGCCGGTGACAAGCGGTTTTCGGCCGCTTGAATCCGGTGGTCGTCCGAATGCTTGGCGAACTGCGTCGAATAGTCCCAGGGTGACATCCACCGTTGTCATGGTCTTCAGAATTGCTGAATACCCTTCGTTGAAGCTGCTCACTGCCAGGAAAGTCCCAATCTACAAAGTCTTCGCACCAGAATGCAAATGCCTGGGAGCTAACTTCTAAACACACGCGTTCAAACTTTCATTTGAATTTTGTGTTTCCTCCCAAGAGCCGGCACAATAACTTGTCTTCCGAAAGAAAAAAAAACTGGTGCGTGAAAAAGGCCGATTTCAGGCGGTGCATTTTTTGTTCAACCGCGAATAACGAACATTTCCGTTCCGTATTCGGAAAAACCATTTCAGGGGTGGATTCTAAACACTTTTATGGGTCCAAAAATGCCATTTTTTAAAAAAATTGATTTTTTGAACCAAAGGATAGTAAAATTCCCCTTAATTACAGTAATTCTTAAAAACTGAAGACATTTGAACACAACGCTACTCATCACGTAAAGACAATGTGCAGAGCATGTTCCCGGTCACGTGATGACACTACACAATGGGAATTATAATATGATTAGGCAGTGCTGCCGACAGCTTATGCGTGATGCCCAAAATGTAGTGAAAAAAGGCACAATTACAGGTATAGGATGCAGTTCGAAAATTAAACCTAATAATCGAATTTTGAGATCAGTTTCGTGTTATGTTACAACAAATTAAGACAGGTTATCTGATTTTATTTCCATAACATTTTTTGCGTTGAAGAGTGAACCGAAAACGGTGGATATTTGTGTCAAATCCACATTTTTCTGGGTCATTAGGCTGAATGGCAGTAGGTCCAATGACATTTCACGCATTACGGTTGGGGATGAGTATGCAGTAGGAAAAGGAGTGTCGTAAAAAATAGCTTAAAATGGCTTATGATAGGGCCATCTTCATAGTTTTCTGGGCCGCTAGTTTCATTGGTGACAGTCTTGATATTATTTCACCTCTCGTGATACGGGTGAAAGTGGCAGTGCAAAGAGGCTGACATGTAAAACTAATAATAATTAAAAAATGTTGGTGTCAAATACACAGTCACTGGAATAACTGGTGACAGCCCTAGTAACATGCAATTTCAAGTTTACTCGCACAAACTCTGTGGAAACTTCTGGAGTTTTTTAATGAATATCTTCCCACTACTTTTATGTTTTGAGAAATCATTAATCTTCCTTTACTCGCACGTAAATACGTACGTACATACAAACATACGCACAGATACACGTATTTATACATAGAGATTGAAAGGGACAGAAGAAGGCAAGGGTAACAGTCAGGTGACGCAGTTTTCTAGCCCTGGTTATCCCTGAGCTATGCTCGAACAGAAAAACATACATACCCATTGATCATCATTTTTTTTATTTTTGCTTATCTTGGGCAAGTTTTGTGTTAAATTAAGAGTATGTAACTTTTAAATTATTTTACGTTGTCGTTTTAAATGCATTCGAATAAAATTACTTTGATTTATTGATATTCTTACATTTCATTACAATTTTTGTCTAATAAAAGATTGTCACAACTTGGCTATGCCAGTTTATCACCTAGTACGGAATAAATAAATTATACGAATTATAATAATTATGAGATAAGTTTTATTTATTTATTTAATCGTATGGCTAGGGCCCCACGTCGGGCAGACCGTTCGCCGGGTGCCGGTGTTTCAATTTGACGCCACTTCGGCGACCTGTAGTCGATGAGGATGATGAGGAGGACAGAACAACACCCAGTTCCTGGGCGGAGAAAATTTCCCGATCCAACCGGGAATCGAACCCGGGCCCAGAGGATTGACAATCCGTCAGACTGACCAGTCAGCTGCCGGGGGCGGACATTATGAGATAACTAATTGCCATTGACGTACACTAAAGAGGAAAGGTTAGAGTCGGAAGCCTAGTGAACTTGATGATAATTATCTTGACGTTCGTCTTCAGAAATTTAGAGGAATCGTTTATGTTCTAGATCACGACCAACTATAAGAATCTGTTTCCTCCAGAATGTGAGTTCAGCGCCTTAGCCACAGCTACACCTTGATTGGTTTCCAAAAACACACTTGCCTAATCTACATTTGCCAATAACTTACAAATAAAGCGATTAAAAACTTTATTCCGGTCCAAAATATCCCATGTCTTTTCCTGGTTATTTACGCGGGACTTACATTCTCTCACAGATTTACGGAAACAACTCGTTATTGCGGCTGATTATGTTCCTATTATCCTATTCGCTTTTCCATGTGGATTTTCTCCAGGACTTTAAGTGAATATCACTGCAGGTTACTAAATGTTCAACAAAAAACCAAATAAATACTTCTCATAGTTCATTTCAATTAGTTCCTATTGTCTTTTAATTCTGCACTTCTTTTATCTTTCGTACACATTTTCCCCCACATATTTCCCCCTTTAACCGCACACTTTCGTTGTCTGCTTTTGAGATTGCTTTGTGATAGATGAGGATATTTGTCAATGATGCGTTCTTACTACAGAACTTTGTCACAGTTGCACATGTGAATCATCGCTCAAATTTTGTGAAGTTAACTTCACTTACCACTTCCATTTACTATGAGGCTGTTTCTCTGCAGTCTCTATAAGAAGAATTGTGTTCAACGTACCTCTTTACTTCACTTGTTCCTGTAGATCTAATTTCAATCTGTCATCCTATTTTTCTTAAATTATAGAAGTTCTATTACGCCCAAATGCTAGGCATTTTACTATGCAACAAATGGAAAATATTTTCATTTTGATAGCCGTATCCATATTTTCAATGGCGAACTTCATTTTGGCGTGTTATTCTTCTAAGAACAAGCAAGAAATCAAAAAACTTTCACTACTAGTACACCCAGTGAGTTCAGTACAACTAGATACTCTGTCTTCCATATTCTCATGGGCAACGCTTCGCTGAAACTTTAGCAGTATATCCCTCTTTTACCTAGAAGCCTGGGAATGGCAGCGTTTCAAGAGAGATACTTACGCGTGTTTGCGCGGTCATAGAAACCAGCAAGGCGGAGCAGTGTTTACGACACTAGACTCGCGTTCGGTTCAAATCTGCGTGCGGCCCTACAGATTCTTGTTTTCTGTGGTTTCCCTAAATAGCCCCAGGCGAATGCCGGGATGGATCCTCTGAAAGGACACGGCCAATTTTCTTCCCCATCGTTACCCTACAGGAGCTTGCTCTCCGGCTTTAATCACTTCATTGTCGACGGGATGTAAAATACTAATCTTCTAGAAATCGTGTTGCTTCTTTTAATGATGAGTTGGCAGTTGTTCAGAGAACGCTCCATAGAAATTTTGGCTGCTTCTGCAGGTTTCTCTCTTGCGTTATGACCGAATATACCATCTGCATGTATAAACAATTGAAAAATTAATGACCTCTTATGTGCTCCCGTAACGAGGATGTCTATAGTATTTCATAAACGTCTCTATATATCAAAACAAAATTTCCAACAAATTATTTTATGCGCAGGCGAGAGTGCCTAGCTATGTTGTCAGTAGTTATAACCTTTCTTAATCTGTTAAGACATTGAAGTATCTACAGAGTTTTCAATGAGTCAAACATCAATCGATATGTCCTTACAGAACTGTAAATATTAACAATTTTATATCGTTCGACTATTCTTCCCTGTAGCTCTCGAATGCAATCAGTAAAGTACAACTTTAAATTACAGAAAAAAGCGTTAGAATTTACCAATGTTAGATCTGTTTTCTGAGTTCAGTCTTAATTCAGAGAATCATATTACAGAGCAGCGCATCCATAGAATATATGCGTGAAGGAATCGTGGCTTCAAAAGGCTGAATCGCGAGGAAGACTACGCGCCAGCGAAGAGAATATACAGTACATTCGATAGTTAAGTATTCGGAGCCCAAAATTTATCAATAGTCCTAATTTGCATCTAATTATTTGGAAGTCAACAGCCCGTGATGTAATATGAAAGAGACTACAACTAAAAAATCAAAGGCACTGATCGCTGTAAACATCTCAGATTGACAGATGTCATGCTGAAAACATGAATGTCGACGAAACATTATAATCATGCATGATTTTCACAAGCAACGCTTCTTTTCATGTCAGTGGATGCATAAATCTGGATAACTGATGCATTTGGTGTTAGGAGATTATATATATATATATATAATATGATTCGTCCGTGATTCGCCCGATGAAAAAAAATGAAAGAAAAAACAAGCAGCGTGTTACCGATACCGCCTTCAAACTTTAAATCATGATACAGTTGTTTTGTTTTCCGTAAATTGAGGAACAATACAGGCAGATTGTTTTGCAACAGGTCGGTGCAGTAGCGGATTTAACTTAATTGCACGATATGTGCTTAAAGACCGATCTATTCATCCGTGGACTGACGGAGGAGAACCATTGCGTGGTCTCCGAGTGGTCCAGATCTCATCTCATACAGCTGACTTCTTTCGTGTGTCATGTAGACACACAATACTGTTTACTTCGAGAGAGCTCGTTAGTTAAAACGTGATAGATAGAATAGTGCGAGCGGTTTGTAGCTATCACGAACAACGTGATACCGTCAGTCAAATGCAAAATATAATATGCTTTAGTCACCTTGAGGGTGAAGCTCTTTTGTCTGTGTTTGCTTTAACAATAACATATGTTTCTGTATGGGGTCCGCCTTTATCAGAACACAATTTTGTTTGCTGTCCCAGACATGTTTTACTGCAGTTGCAGCATCATTAGTGGTTTTTCTTATTATTATGGCTGTTAAACATAAGGAATGTACTTTATTGTTTAAATACATGTAAATATTAGTTTCTAAATCGTAATTATAGATTTTTGAAGACCACATAAAATTATGTATTCATATCTTCTTACCACATGATGTGGTTTCCCTAGATGTATTACGTTTTTGTCAGCCGATGTGGCCGTGCGGCTCTAGGCGCTTCAGTCTGGAACCGCGCGACCGCTACGGTCGCAGGTTCAAATCCTGCCTCGGGCATGGATGTGTGTGGTGTCCTTAGGTTAGTTAGGTTTAAGTAGTTCTAAGTTCTAGGGGACTGATGACCTCAGATGTTAAGTCCCATAGTGCTCAGAGCCATTTGAACCATTTTGATTACGTTTTTACAGCGTCTGCTTTTCTTTACAGTTTGCCATCTGCAACTATCTACAGCTTAATGTAGGCAAAGTATTTACGCAAACGTTAGGATTTCTAAACTGTTATGGGTAAGCTTGAAAGTAATAATTTATGTAAAGGTTGTGTGTGTATGTGTGTGTGTGTGTGTGTGTTTGTGTAGAAGGTATGAATACATAATTTTATGTGCTCTTCAAAAATCTGTAATTACGATTTAGAAGCTAATATTTACATGTTTTTAAACAGTAATTTAGACAGTAAAGAACATTTCTTATGTTTAACTGCCATAATAATAAAAAAACTCACTGATGATGCTGCAACTGCAGTGAAACATGTCTGGGACAACAAACAAAATTATGTTTTGATAAAGGCGGACCCCACCCAAAAACATATGCTAATATCCTTTAGATTTTGTAGCGGTACATGTAGTACTCATATCAAAGTTTATGAACGAAGGTACGAAAATGAGCCCATTTTGGATTGGTTTTTATACACAGACGAATTTTTCTTTGTGGAAAATACAGAATGTTCCCTTTTTTCCGAGAAATCACTATAGGTGCTTTTCTATTAAATAACTGTACTAAGGGACCTATTTACATGGTCGAAGTTTGATTAAAATTAAAAATAAAAACTTATTATTGTTGAGAGAAGAAAGTAATGAAAGAAAGCAGACTTCTGAGTAGAACTGCCTTTGTATTTCGTGGCAGAGATGATGCCACGTACCGAGGCATACCACGCATCAGCGCATCATGCGTCTCTTTCAAGAGGAATAATACACATTCCCAAGTTCTCTAAAATCGCTCCGTGAGGGTTTTGAGATGTACATATCCAGTTCGCTTTTAAAAAATCACAACCTATGCGACGCCTCGTATCACGATACAAACATTTAATTCTACTAGCGCGAATTCGTGATCACATTTCGAATGAGAGTGACGATTTCCTGTGCTTCGAAGAGGCATCAAACTTGTCTTTTAACTATCACGCTCACGTTTTATTCTTTTTCATTTTTTATGTATAAACATTTCATTCCTTGCTCTAACCATCCAACACAGTGTTTGATCTTTGATGTCCAACACGATCTAGCGGGAAAGGGCCAGATGGAAGTATGTCTTACGACAACGGGAAACCTCTCTACAACATTGGACGGAACCACATAATTCGAATTTTTTTATTATGTTGTTGGGATAATATAGTTTCAGCATGAGTCAAAAATGTATGTGTGAGTGTAGCAGAGTCCATAACTTAGTCGAGATGTACTGAATTACACCCGAAATATAAAAATTGAATAACGAAGACAAAGCATATTGTTCAAGACGAAGCATTTTGTCGTTCAGTGGAACGACGAAGACAAAGCATTTTGTCATTTGCACTACATACTTCCAATATTAATATACTGAGAGTAGTTGTGGCAGACTACAGCTTGATAGCGGTGCGATCTCAAGCGACATATGGACCTACTTACGTGCAAATCTCAGTTCATAAGCAAGGAATTTGTCTGGAAATTTTGGTATTTCTACAAGTTAAGGCTTAATGTCATCTGACGACACATTTCAAGCAAGTGCGAAGTACGCCACCCCTCGTCAGACACAGCAGAGAGTTTTGAAATACGATTAAGACTCTTTGTGTGAAAAAGTGTTGATCAGAAACGCAATGCTTCATCTTTTCTTCCGCCATCGGTCTTATTCTGTGATTGAAAATTCGAGACGACTACCTGTAGAACATTGTGATTTGTAGATATCGACATAGAGTAATAAGGCTAGCTTTTACAAAGTTAACACCTTCATAATAAGGCTCAAATATTAGGGACAGTGTAAGGGATTTTAACGAAGACAAGGTGTTATTAATGTATTATTTTTGTCCCACCTCCTACCCAATGTATTTACTTTCAGTTGTTGATTATCCCTAAATTAAGATTATTTTGTCTCTTTTTCGGGATATCTACGACATGCGTATTCGGTGTACGACAGTTACACTAACAATTTACTTACCTTTGTCTTACCTTTTTCGTTTAGGTATAAGTTTTTAAATGACAATGTTCATGATGTGGTTTACACAATCACGAACAGATACCACACTGGAAATAATAGTAATCCCTAGAACCGAATGGTATATCGTCGTTTTGCCGCAAGATTGTGAGCCCGAACTGCACCCTCTAGTAGCTGGCGCTGCCTGGTGCGTTTCGTCGCAAGCTGTAGTTTACCCCGGCGCCGCTAGATGGCACGACGAACTTATTTTTCACGTTCCGACGAGACACTGGAAATGTGGCAGCTGGCCACAGTGAGACTATTGTAGTAACAAAAAAGTTCAACTCAGTGTAACCCATGTTTACGAACAAATATCATACAAAGTTTGGAACAGAGTAAGTGTCACACAAAGAGAGCACGTAGTTTGTATTATCAACTGGAATGTATATCATGTCAAATTTTTCAGCCCAAGGACTGCCATTCATTCCCGACTGAGAGTTGCCCCCATTCATTGTCGCACGTAAGCGATTTTACAGTTTTCGCTTGTAGTAAAAGCAGTTTCATGCTGTGTAGCAAAGTAGTAATCGCGAGAGAATCCAAACGATGTCGTCTACATAATTCTGAGGAGTGGTTTTAGACGAAGGGTGAGAGAAGTAGCTTTGAAGTTAACATCTCGTTCACGTTGAACAAAGGAATGAAGAAAAATCAACCAATGGCAACTGTCACAAATTAGTTTTAGAAAAAATTTAGAATTAATACGTCCATTGGACATTTTGGAAAAAAAAAACAGAATTACGTGCAAAATTATAAAAGAGTAAGAAGCTTCATTGATCATAAGCTACAGGACCTCTGGAGTCAGATAGCAGAGGTTTAATGGTTGACTGCAACATGTACAACGGAAAATAAAAGGTACAAATCCTTAAGATGTCATTTGACTGTGCTTTTATAAAACAGTAAAGGGGAACAGATTCTATTTTTTTGTGTCGCAATGGCGTTCATACAGGATTATCGGTTGCCTACGTAATAATCAGCGCAAGGAAACGATAGTCTGTGCAAATGACTAGGTTAGCATTTGTCATATTTAAAATATCGACCACGTCATGGACAAGGAAAGAAGTTCCGAACAACACCGTTGTTCGTGAAGTTTTGTAGGCTCAAATGGTTCAAATGGCTCTGAGCACTATGGGACTTAACATCTATGGTCATCAGTCCCCTAGATCTTAGAACTACTTAAACCTAACTTACCTAAGGGCATCACACAACACCCAGTCATCACGAGGCAGAGAAAATCCCTGACCCCGCCGGGAATCGAACCCGGGAAGTTTTGTAGGAAGATGCTTACTTTCCATCCGTCACTTCACAACAGTGGCTGAGTGGTTACGGAAAAATTAAATACCGTGAACTCCATTTCCTTGAATTTTTGTTTTCAACAATCAATTTCTTACCAGATTTTAGTTTCAGTAGCTTTTTACGCTTTTCAAGAGACTCTTCGAAGGCACTCATTTACTTTTTACGTAACAGTCGTTTATAGACAGCTCGAGGGCTTTTTTTCTTTCTTCCACGTAATGTAGACGGATGTGCTGAGAAACAACGTGCGTGAAAGAGAAAGAACATATCTCGGAGACTCTGTTGTTTGCTTTACCATAACACGATTACTTCGAGAAACGTCTCCCACAGACTTCAGATGAAACGAAGATGGCATGGTTCCTTTTCTTCCTATTTCCTTTCCTCCAATTTTACCTATGGAAGTGAAGTGTTTGAACGTTTTACCTTACTTAAAGTCTGTAATTTTGTAATTAGCGATATAGTTTTGTGAATTTTCTGTTGATTCATCAATGACGCGTTTAACGTATTTTGCTTTAAATCCATGGTTGTGACCTACATTTGTGTATTCTACAAATTTCGGCAGTAATATTGTTTTTATGCTAATCTTTTTCCTTTGACTGCACTGCACACTCATATGACAGGTGCTATGTTTACCTTTTTCCGGCCTTTATCCCGTTATTATTTTAGATTATTGAGGAACAGATCCGTAATCTTCACGTCCATACAACTGACGTTCGCTTTGCGGAGATGCTTATTTCACAAAAATGTTCCTCTTTATTCTGTAATACTGCAACTGTGTATACTACATTATGAAGAGACCATCCCAGCAATAAATGAGTGCACCTAGTTTAATCAGTGGCAGATTGCTACGCTGTCGTCTGGTTTCTGAGGTCGTATTCAGTTATGTTTGACGACTGTCAGAGAAAATTAAATCAATCTATAGTCGAAATGAAGGCCTTAACTAGAAATCCTGTACAATAACTTTTGTGACACTTAGCCTCATGCCCCAGGGTTGAAAACTGCTGGGTCTTCGTAAACGGCCAGAGGCGTTACACAACAGGTGTTTGCCGAGGTTGTGTGGAATGTACACATTGGTTTTATTTTTAGAGCAAGTAACTCGCCAACCAATCAATAGAAATGCACAGTTTCTCCACACTGCTTCTTCTTCTTCTTGAGTATCGCTTTGTTTTGAGAGACGATATGCAGTCTCAAAATTTCTCCACCAGTTATTTCTGTTCCTGGCTTTCGTGGTCCATTCTCCTTTACCCAGGTCCATCGCTTCCGTGTACCTGTCGATGACATCCATCTTTGTTGTCCTTGGCTGTCCTTGCCTCTTCTACCTTCCACAAATCCTCAGAATGCTACTCTTTGCTGCCTCTCCTCTTCTATCCCAGTTAGGTGTCCTGCCCACATCAGTCCTCTTTTCTTCATTCTTCAGACAATATCAGCTTATGAGTATAAATCTGCCAGTTCCTGGTTTTTTAATGTCCTCCAGTCCTGTGTCTGAGTGTCCCACTTAAAGTCAAATATTTTAGTTAATATCTTTCTCTCGAAGACCAGCACTTTTTGTTCATCTGTTTTCCTTAATGTAGATGTTTCAGAGCTATACGGTACTACCGGGAGAATTTCACTCTTGAACAGTCTAATTTTAAAATTTCTCGAAACCACTCTCCTGCACAGTACATCCTAGTAGGCAAAATGTGCTCTATTTCCTGCTGAGATCCTCAATTTCCATTCTGTTCTGCTAGCTTAAAAATGCTTCCCTAGTATTTACGCATATCAGTTCTTTTAAAAGTTCGTTCCCCAACTGTCGATGGCGTACCGACATTGGATACGTTGCTCAGAACCAGTTTTTCAGTTACGTCTTCACTAAACTGTAAATCATCTGACCTTGCAAGTTTTCTGTATGAGCTAGTCGTGATCTGCAAGTTCTCTTTGCTATCAGTTATTATAACAACGTAGTTCGCAAATGTAAGGCGATTTATTGTTATTACTCAGTTTTAGTCCAGCTTGGATTAATTTTTGGCCTCCACACTACACTTATCAAAAATGATTTCCCCCCCCCCCCCCCTTCCAGATAAAAATATTAATATATTAGTGTTTGTAGCATTATTGAAAAAAAAAAAAAAAAGAAAACACATGGCGCTCACATATTGTGTAACCCTCACATATTCCTAGCATTGGCGAAGCCCCACATATTCCTAACAATGGCTAAAAGAATAAATCAATGTTGGTGTGACCTTCAGGAGAAACGTAGCATATGAACGAAAAGACGGTCTGTATGTGAAATAGAACGTTTCATACGTCATACAAAAGTTGTAGCTGCATCCTTCGACCGCCCACAAAACTCAACTTGAGAAGTAACTGATAACTTCAGCGCAAACCTCGTTTAAGCAGTATTAAAGAGAATTTTAACTGCCGTTCAATAGATCGCAAAGCTTACATTTTCGTAAACGGTAAATGAGCATAAACATATTACCAAAACATTGTGATTTAGGACACATAAATCGAAACCTAAATCATGATAGAGATTAATTTTGTTTGTTGACAACAGGCAGACTTTTATGACGTTCACATTGAGACTTTAATCAGTGATAGTGATGCAGTTAAAGCAACAGTTGTCACCAAGATATGAGAAAAAAATACTAGAGTATACGTGTTCAGTAGACTGATAAGAAAAAAATTACGGCTAAAAACGGGCCGCAAGCTGGTCGGTCATTAATTAGTCACGTCTATTCAAGCCGGATTTGGATCATCTCCCTGCCCTACAAGCTAAGCTAGAGAAGCAGGTCCTTTACAAAAAAACATATTTTGCAAAATAATTGAAGTACTCAGGCTACATTAGGATGCCTATTAACAAACAGTGCTAATTTAAAAACAATAACGAAGTACACTGATAGGTACTGCTGATTGAAACTCGCTCGGTTACCCGAAGGGCAATACCTGAAATATATATACTAAGATGGTATCTGTTCTTTCGGACATGTCCGAAAGAACAGATACCATCTTAGCAAATATATAGTTACGGCTCACCGGCCACTTGACCATCTTCTTCTTCTGTGCGAATGCACAAACAGTGCCCGAACTCTTACGGGAATCGGCAACGCGCCGCGAATAATGAGTATAATGGGCGGGGGCACTACAAATGTAGTGCGGGACAATATGTTGAGAATGTGGGTTTCGTGGGAAGCGTGCCAGAGATAAATCCCTGCAGTCGCGCTATGCTCTGTGTCCTCGGTGGCTCAGATGGATGCCGGCACGGTAGCTCAGCGTGTTAGCTCAGAGGGTTTAGCTAACCTCTGTAATAAACAACTGAGTAAACGGATCAACGAACAACCTGAACGAGTGTCATCGGCCGTCCGCCGTGAACAAATTCAACGAACAATATGGAACAAAATGAGATTAAAAAAAAAAAAAAAAGGTGGATAGAGCGTCTGCCATGTAAGCAGGAGATCCCGGGTTCGAGTCCCGGTCGGGATACACATTTTCATTTGTCCCCGTTGACGTCTGTCAACGCCTGTAAGCAACTAACGGTGTTCATTTCGTTGTAATGCCTGAAATGTTTGGCAACTATCGTTGTTCAGTAGTATTAATAGACGTCACGTAAAAGTCTAAAAATTATGTTCATATGTTAAGATTATCAGTGGCACTATAGTCAGTGTTTATATATTTTGTTACGAAGTACGGAAGGAGGAGGAGGAGAATAATTTTTAATGTTCCGTCGATAACGAAGTCGTTATTGACGGAACAAATGTGTGTGTGAAATCTAATGGGACTTAACTGCTAAGGTCATCAGTCCCTAAGCTTACACACTACTTAACTTAAATTATCCTAATGACAAACACACTCACACCCATGCCCAAGGGAGGAGACGAACCTCCTCCGGGACCAGCCGCACAGCCCATGACTGCAGCGCCCCTGACCGCTCGGCTAATCCCGCCGGCATTGACGGAGCAAAATCTCGGATTAGGAAAGGATAGGGAAGGAAATCGGCCGAGCCCTTTCAAAAGAACCACCCCGGCATTTGCCCGCAGCAGTTTATCGAAATCACGGAATACCTAAATCAGGATGGACGGACGCGGGTTTGAACTGTCGTCGTCCCGAATGCGAGTGCGGTGAGCTTACCACTGCGCCACTTCCTTCGGTACAAAATGTTGATGAGTAGTGAGCAAAGGTATTCAGTAACAGAGAAGGAAGCACTGCCTACATTATTTGGATTCACGAAACTCCACTGCTGTCTGCCTGGATGACAATATGTTGAAGTTGACCACATGGGCTTATGGTTCCTCTTAATAAGTAAGGTCGACTTTATCCCTGCAGGAATGACGTCCTATGACATCCGTTCAAGTTAATCGTTGATCCATTCACTCAGTTTTTTCATGACAGAGGGCAGTTAACCATCTGACCCAACACGCTGAGCTACCGTGCCGACAAAAAATCTCCGACCTGGAGCCACTTCGCTCGGTTTTACGAAATACAACCGAAATTGGTAACAGAAAGATGAAAGCAGAAATATTGACTTCTTGAAATGTTCCTTCCCAAAGGGAAAACAAGAACTGTTACTGCAAATTACGTGGTGTAATGTAGGAAAAAGGAACGGCATAGCAGTTAGCGCTAGTGGTACTGAAAAACAGCTAAATTCGGTGAAATCCATCGAGCACCCAGGCTCGACAGAGTCGGGTTGCACACATAATTTGCAAGTGAATGAAATTCATCCCTGATCATAATCTAACACACACCCTTTGAACAGAAAACTGAGTCCAGCTACTGTAAGAAAGCACGTGTCTCATGTGTGTTCAAAAATAGTAGTAGCACTGGCCCCCAGATCTACCGACCTATAACAAAGTGGAGTCACTGTGTTCAGACTCTCTGAATCTTTTGATTTGACGCTACAGCGACACCTACTACACGTAAAACTGATATTTTTAATTTATCTGAAGATGGTTCTTGTGAATCGAACAGGACATTAAAAAAAATTAAACCAATCTAGATGGACAGTAAAAAAATCTGTTTTACGACAAGTGTTGGCGGGTCACCCTAGAATACATAACATTAATTCTTGCAAACATACGGCAAGAAATACACTCCTACGGGTTACCTAACAATTTTACGGGGAGGCTGAGTATTTCTAAAAAGGCAGAACACAGATCGTAACTATCAGCAGAGAGCCATTTACAAAGACTGCGCCCCATGCAAGTGCATTAGAATCGTTATAATCATACATTAATGAGTTAGTGGGTCATATTAGTTTCACTGCCAGACTCTTCGTAGATGATATGATTATACTTATTATGGTATATTAGAAAATTTTATCCTAAAAAAGTGTGTAATTGTGTCAAGTAGGAAACAAAAATAATATCAGCTTGTTTAATAGGCTACTTCTTACCTTTTAATGCAAAGAAATGTGAAGTTGGGTCGTTCATAAAACTTAATTTTGTAGAAGGCTGACTATACGATTAGTTAAGGAGGCCAAATACCTGGAGGACAAATGTGTAGCACGATGATATGAACGCAGCTGTATTTAAAGCGGGTAACAGGATTCTGTTCATGAGTAGGATACTAGGAATTTCCTTTTCGTCTACGAATGAGATTACTTAAAAGGCACAATCAGCAAGCTGGCGCAGGAGGACGGCTATTTAAATCCACGCCGGTCAGCAATATTTAGATTTTCCGTTGTTTCCCCAAATCGTTGAAGGCCAGTGCGGGGATGGTTTCATTGAACCCGACACGACCGACATCGTATCCCATTCTATTCCAGTCCTAGCTTCAATTTTGTCCTTAATGACCAGGTCATCGATAGGATTTAAAACCTAATCTTCCTTCCTTGTTTCTATGGCCCATATTGGAATAGTGCACTAATGTGTGGGATCTACTGCTCAAATGTGTGGCAGCCATATTAGGTTGAAACAATCTGTTTCGACAGTAAACGTAGAAGTTCTTTTTCCGACAATAGATTTGTCCAATTGGGGAATATCTGTTACAGATACAAAAATATTTTAAGAGTCAAACAATAAAGTAGTCATTCCTCCCATGCTGGATCCGTAAATGGAACAGGAAGAAACAGTCCTTCACGAAACAAGAAAAATATGGATGTAGGTGTAAATATAGGCCTGACAGTTTGTAGAGAATGACTCAGATTTATTCCGGTCGAGCATCCGTTTAAAGCCTGTGAGGGATTGGAGGACAGCCTAAGACAGAATGCTCAGGCTACATTATATAGAAAAACCGGTTTTAAATCTCCAAGGTTTAACTGCTTCATTACATTCCCAGTAAGCGTTAAGTGCTTGATACCGTGTTGAATGAAGTCTGAAATAGTTATGGATAAATGTACTCTTTTGATGAACTGAGCTGTTGTACTTGTATACACGTCCGATCATGAAAGAACTGATATATACTGTGTGGAAGGATGTACCGCTTTTTCTCTCAACACAGTTAAATAGCGCCTCCTGAAACTGTAACCCACCTTAATTACGGAAAACAGGGACATTTTCCATTTTCTATCATGAAACTGCAATGTTATAAATTTTAAAGTAGATGTTAACTGTCATTCGCTAGCCCCTTCTGTACGCATGATTACTATTTCCAAATCTCTGATACTTGCAGATGACTAAAGTTTATGCAGATTTGGGCCTCATGCTCTTAGCAATTTATAACACAAAATTATCAAATATGTAGCAACCAGTCGCAAAATCATGTTTTATTTATTCACTGTTGCAGATCGATTTCAGCTGATATATTTGATAATTTTATGGTTTACGTTCGCTGCACAACTTGGGAATCACATGGAGCCCACCATTCATAAGTTTATAACACGTTCGAAAATCTCCAGGATCGTGTATAACCTATTAAGCGTTACTCACTACCGTCCTAAACATATTTAACACTTTTGTACATATTGTTGTGGTATCAGTAAGTTCAAAGAAGGACAGCTCATTTCGAATTATCGCTAAATAGGGAAGAGAGTGCTATGAATGTGATATACGAATTGGAGCGGCAATTATTAACAGCCGCGCGGAGTGACCGCGTTGTTTGTGGCGTCATGTTCCGGACTGCGCGGTCCCTCCCGCCGGAGGTTGGAGTCCTCCCTCGGGCATGCGTGTGTGTGTTTTTCTTAGCATAAGTTAGTTTTAGTAGGGTGTAAGTCTAGGGGCCGATAACCTAAGCAGTTTGGTTCCTTAGGAATTCACACACATTTGAACATTTTTTGAATTATTAACACAAGTGCGTTTTTAGTTGCGGCAGAATCTTCTCATGGAATTTCAGTCACCAGCTTTCTCCTCAAAATGTGAAAAAATCTTGTTGGGGTTATAATGGTACTTGAATTACGCAACCATTACGGCACCTCAACTGAACCTCTCGATACCAGTAATATTCTACTGTGTTTCTGTAAAGTAGTTGACATATTTCTGAGACAACATTCAGATTTGATTTCATTAATGTACAGGTACTTTGATACATCGATATGTTTATGTTGCAATGATATTATTCTTATGTGTATTCTTTCTTTTGTCACTATGATCTTTGACGTACTTGTAACTCTGATTTTTGGGCGCGTAAGCGATTATTAGTTAGTTGTTAGAGAGTCGCACCTTCAGAAAGTCAAGTCTTGGACGTCATGTTGGAAAGACGCATATTGTAGCCAGTTTATAAAATGTGAACTTTAACAGTGAGGAAGATGTTTTCAAGTATGTTTTGTATTGTGAAGTGATGCTTTGTGTGTCACGTCATATTGCAATAAAAGCAATTAAAAGTAAGTGTAACTTGAATTCGGAGTGCTGATTATTTTTTTTACATCACCATTGTGCTAACTTTGAAAGGTTTAATCTTCAAGAATGGTTTGTGAAGCGCATCTACAAAACTTTTGAATATAGCAGAATAAAACCTAGGCCTCTTTGCATCCGAGCTTGGAATCATCATCACCTAGATTTTCGACGATTGAGCCATGATTTTACAACGAGACCAGCGTGGGAAACACGAAAAGATGAGTGCCTAGTTTATTGATTATTACATCAAATGACTTTATTAACTGTGCTCTAATGACACCTGCCACATAATAACTTTGTTGTTGCCCGAAAATGCAGTATTTACCAGCGTGAGCAACACCACAATCATTATTAAATTTTGACCTTTGTTGTGGCAGGGTTGTTAGAGGGTCGACCTGCATAGGGAGAAATGATTATCATGACAAGTCAGAGCTCGTACGGAAAGATGTACATGTTCGTTTCTCCTGCTCGCCATTAGGGAGTGGAGCTATAGAGAAATAGCTTGAAGGTGGTTCGATAAACCCTTTGCCAAGCATTTAATTGTGAAATGTAGAGTAATCATGTAGCTGTAGATGCAGATGTAACGTAATACTAAAGTACATGAGCTGTAGGTTATAAGACAAGTTAGCAAGCGATACCAAGTAGACCGCACCAACACACAAGTTCATAATTTCCTTATACTCAGTACAAAAATCTACGATAAGTCCGGCGTAGAAACACTTAAGATGGTATAAATAATCTTCATAGCCAGGATGGAAATGCGCATCCGTGCCATACACAAATCACTTGTTCGAAATATGCCCCTTCTTGGATAAATACAGTCTTTATCTTCTAATGACCAAACCGGTAACGTAAATTATAATTGAACTCTTCGTAACATAGGCTATTAAGTATGATATTAATTTTTCATCTACGAAAATAATCTATAAAAGAAAATCAGAAGCGACGTCGAAAATAAAAACTCAAATAAAAACAAACAAAATATAAAATTAAATTAATGCTGCAAGAGTGGAAATTGCAATGCAGTTTCAATGGTTCCAGAATGAGGTTTTCACTCTGCAGCGGAGTGTGCGCTGATATGAAACTTCCCGGCAGATTAAAACTGTGTGCCCGACCGAGACTCGAACTCGGGACCTTTGCCTTTCGCGGGCAAGTGCTCTACCAACTGAGCTACCCAAACACGACTCACGTCCCATCCTCACATCACACACTCCGCTGCAGAGTGAAAAAAAACTTTCATTCTGGAAACATCCCCCAGGCTGTGGCTAAGCCATGTCTCCGCAATATCCTTTCTTTCAGGAGTGCTAGTTCTGCAAGGTTCGCAGGAGAGCTTCTGCAAAGTTTGGAAGGTAGGAGACGAGATACTGGCAGAAGTAAAGCTGTGGGTACCGGGCGTGAGTCGTGCTTCGGTAGCTCAGTTGGTAGAGCACTTGCCCGCAAAAGGCAAAGGTCCCGAGTTCGAGTCTCGGTTGGGCACACAGTTTTAATCTGCCAGGAAGTTTCAGTTCCAATGGTATTTATTGTACACGCAAGTACTTGCTTCATTTGTTGATATTCGAGTCCTTTATGTAGAAATTTGTGGTAGCGCAGGGAAATTTTTGGAACATAGCTCCCGCAGAAACTGGCCGTTGGGGTATTAAACAGTGGTGTGACTGGCTCTTTGAGTAATGGAAGCGCTATCAGTATTGTTATCATTATGAAATGTTCGTTGTAGGGGTCACTTATACCTGGCGATCTCTTATTCTCTTTTGAGGACTGCCATTTTATCTGTTCATCCTGAACATGGTCCTGTCCTTAGAAGGAAGCTTAAAGCTGACATGCAGTGATCTTTTGTCTGCCAACCCTTACACACATCTCTCGGCTAAATCCAAAAACTGTGTGTTTCTAGACAAATAACAAGTGGTCGTAATGAAATGAAACGACAGAGGAGCAATGTATTCCTGTAGAAAAATGTCATCAGCCGATTTCCTTTTTGCCTATTAAAGAAATTAAAGATATGTTCTTCTAAAAATAATCGGTTCTTTTGTTTAATGGAATCAGTTATCCGAAATTCTGAATGTGTCGTGAATATTCGAGTAGCAGAATCTTTGATTAGGAGAGCTGTGCTCTCCAGCAATCATAAATACGGGACAACTCCAGAAAGGACAACATATTTATGGCAAGTCACCACGTAGACTGAGATGTGTCGACCGTTAGTACGACAGTGTGCCTCAAGACAGCATCAGAACATATCCGCCGGCCGGAGTGGCCGTGCGGTTATAGGCGCTACAGTCTGGAACCGAGCGACCGCTACGGTCGCAGGTTCGAATCCTGCCTCGGGCATGGATGTGTGTGATGTCCTTAGGTTAGTTAGGTTTAATTAATTCTAAGTTCTAGGCGACTGATGACCTCAGAAGTTAAGTCGCATAGTGCTCAGAGCCATATCAGAACATATCTATTAACGCCGCCCAGAAGAGGCTAACTTGACATTCTACTATTTATATTAGTCGTCACTCACTGGATTCAGGACTTGCCCAGTGTTCAAAGATTGATCAGCGCAAGTGAACGCTTAACTCCATTGCTACGCATCATCTACACACTAGAGTTACTTAATATATAATTTGTTCTTGTTGTGGTCTTCAGTCTTGAGATTGGTTTGATGCAGCTCTCCATGCTACTCTATCCTGTGCAAGCTTCTTCATCTCCCAGTACCTACTGCAACCTACATCCTTCTGAATCTGCTTGGTGTATTCATCTCTTGATCTCCCACTACGATTTTTACCCTCCACGCTGCCCTCCAATACTAAACTGGTGATTCCTTGATGCCTCAGAACATGTCCTACCAACCGATCCCTTCTTCTAGTCAAGTTGTGCCACAAGCTTCTCTTCTCCCCAATCCTATTCAACACCTCCTCATTAGTTATGTGATCTACCCATCTAATCTTCAGCATTCTTCTGTAGCACCACATTTCGAAAGCTTCTATTCTCTTCTTCTCTAAACTGTTTATCGTCCACGATTCACTTCCATACATGGCTACACTCCATACAAATACTTTCAGGAACGACTTCCTCACACTTAAATCTATACTCGATGTTAACAAATTTCTCTTCTTCATAAACGCTTTCCTTGCCATTGCCAGTCTACATTTTATATCCTCTCTACTTCGACCATCATCAGTTTTTTTGCTTCCCAAATAGCAAAACTCCTTTACTACTTTAAGTGTCTCATTTCCTAATCTAATACCCTCAACATCACCCGACTTAATTCGACTACATTCCATTATCCTCTTTTTGCTTTTGTTGATGTTCATCTTATATCCTCCTTTCAAGACACTATCCATTCCATTCAACTGCTCTTCCAAGTCCTTTGCTGTCTCTGACAGTATTACAATGTCATCGGCGAACCTCAAAGTTTTTACTTCTTCTCCATGGATTTTAATACCTACTCCGAATTTTTCTTTTGTTTCCTTCACTGCTTGCTCAATATACAGATTGAATAACATCGGGGAGAGGCTGTCTCACTCCCTTCCCAACCACTGCATTCTGGAGCCGAGCGACCGCTACGGCCGCAGGTTCGAATCCTGCCTCGGGCATGGATGTGTGTGATGTCCTTAGGTTAGTTAGGGGTTAATAAGTTCTAAGTTCTAGGCGACTGATGACCTCAGAAGTTACGTCGCATAGTGCTCATAGCCATTTGAACCATTTTTGTGTAATATTCAACGCTGCAAATTCAACATGAAAAATTGTTGCCCATTTAAACTCCAGCTTAGTGTTTAATTTTGTCACCCCATTACCCCTCCCTACGGTTGACCTGTCAAATGCTACTGTGTTTTCTGATAATTTCCATTGCGTTCCCAAATGTGACAATGGCAATAAGCTTCGACATCAATCATCAATACTCTGCATGTCACATCTAAGTGCTACACAGAGGATTCACAGAATCATTTAACATAATTACACTGCGGACGCTGATTAGATTTCACAGTGGCGTGGATTTTAGTCAACTCCATTCCTAAATATTCTTATAATGAAAGGCTTTCCAGCAAGTTGTGTACGCAGTATGAAAAAGGGATGTTTGAAAAAATGCCAAACATTTCACCAAGTGTCATCATCCAATAGGTGGAGACTGTCTCATGGAAACTACCTATAAGTAGTTAACATCAAAGTACATAACATAGCTTTCACTGGTGACTGCAGAATGCGTTCATTATTCCCCTTGGCGTATCTACGGACACATTAGCAAAGTCCCTCATAAATACCGCGCTCAAAGGAAAAGCTTCAACTTGACATGGTAACACAAGCGCAACGTAAGCGTGGGTCTAGTCGATATTGCACACTGAGGTGACGCAAGTCATGAGATGCCTCCTCAAATGGTGTCGGACATCCTTTTGCCCGGAGTAGTGCAGCAGCACGAGGTGGCATCGACTAAACAATCAAGCTGACCTCTCGATTATGTCCAACAAATGTTCGACAGGATTCGTGTCTGGCGATCTAGGAAGCCGAATCATTCGCTCGAGTTGTTCAGAATGTTCTTCAAACCAATCACGAAAAATAAGGGGCCGCTGACACGGAGCATTGTCATCTATAAAAATTCCTTCAGCGTTTGGCTGCAAATGGTCTCTAAGTAACCGAAAATAACCATTTCTGGTCAGTCATCGGTTCCGTTGGACAAAATGACCCCGTCCATTCAATGTAAACACAATCCGCAGTCACTACCAGCTCGCGCAGTGCCTTGTTGACAACTTGGGTCCATGACTTCAAATGAACATATGCTCTTTCCTTAAACGTATCCGACGTACTGTTGTTTGAAAATCACGGGCGTTAGTCGATTGTCCACCTTCACCAGCACTCACATGCGAATACAATCGAAGGTAAATTAGGCTACGTAGTGTTGTCTTTACTGATCATTTAAATGCGCACTTCACTTGCACACTGTGAGGCGGCGAGTCCTGCAAGTGTATACGGCGCTCAAGTAAAGGACCGTTTGAATGAGCTCAGATTATCAACACAGCAGCTGTCTGCACTGCAGTTGACGGTAGACTTTCTGAATGACTTTAGTGAGGAAACGTACAAAAAAAAAATTCAAATGTGTGTGAAATCTTATGGGACTTAACTGCTAAGGTCATCAGTCCCTAAGCTTAACCTAAATTATCCTAAGGACAAACACACACACCCATGCCAGAGGGAGGACTCGAACCTCCGCCGGGACTAGCCGCACAGTCCATGATTGCAGTGCCTAAGACCGCTCGGCTAATCCCGCCCGGCGAAACGTACAAAACTAAACTGTTAAGAACAGGACATATGTTCATATGACGTTCTTTGTTCACAACCACTAATACTATCACACCTCAAAGCAGGTACCTCTCCTCCTGACTCACCCTGAATAGCCTTGCGTATCCTCCCAACATTGGTATAATAGATTAGATTAGATTGAGTTTTCGTTCCATGGACCCAAAAGTGACATGATTCTCGTGGGTGTGGAACATGTCAGAAAGTATAACATAAAAACATAAAACATTTGAATATAATACTTACTATCCTGATCATTTGTCAGGAGATAGTCGAAATAGGTTATTACAATGCAGTAAACTGTAACAGCTAATATTTACAGAATTAACACACTGTCAGAATGAAACACTATTATGCACTATTAATAAATTTATCATATTGTCCGCAGCTCGTGGTCGTGCGGTAGCGTTCTCACTTCCCACGCCCGGGTTCCCGGGTTCGATTCCCGGTGGGGTCAGGGATTTTCTCTGCCTCGTGATGACTGGGTGTTGTGTGATGTCCTTACGTTAGTTAGGTTTAAGTAGTTCTAAGTTCTAGGGAACTGATGACCATAGATGTTAAGTTCCATAGTGCTCAGAGCCACTTGAACCAAATTTATCATACACAAAATACCTAATCTTGACTGTTCTGACCAAGTGTTGTCGCCAGCCTGTGTGGCCGAGCGGTTCTAGGCGCTTCAGACTGGAACCGCGTGACCGCTACGGTCGCAGGTTCGAATCCTGCCTCGGGCAAGGATGTGTGTGATGTCCTTAGGTTAGTTAGGTTTAAGTAGTTTTAAGTTCTTGGGGACTGATGACCTCAGAAGTTAAGTCCCATAGTGCTCAGAGCCATTTGAACAATTTGAACCAAGTGTTGTCAAAACTGAAATCTAACAGATATTTTTACTTAAGCTGGCTCAACAGTCTCTGTTAAGATATTCATCTATGGAGTGCGTATCTTCATATTCTGCAATCGTTACAGGATCGCCTATAATTTTACTCTAAAACATAAGTGCCGCGCGGGATTAGCCGAGCGGTCTGAGGCTCTGCAGTCATGGACTGTGCGGCTGGTCCCGACGGAGGTTCGAGTCCTCCCTCGGGCATGGGTGTGTGTGTTTGTCCTTAGGATAATTTAGGTTAAGTAGTGTGTAAGCTTATGGACTGATGACATTAGCAGTTAAGTTTCATAAGATTAAAAAAATAAAAATAAAATAAAAAATAAAGCTATCGCATAGTAGGGCTCTGGAAAATTTTTGCCGTGAACTGAGATGGGGTATTACCTTTTGTGTAGCTAGCTATAATTTTGCGTCTCCATGGCGCGGAGAGAGATATAGGTATGTGTGATCAAACGTATCAACCAGTTTTTGCATGAATCTACATGCAAGTTAATCAGCACGACTTGATGAAAAATGTAACCAGCGTAATCTATGACGAAGCCGATAAACCCATACTAAAATCTTCAGAGCACCATAGAAGAAAGCATTTCAATGGTGGAACGAACGATGCAGTTCTGCAGTAAGAGGCATAAGGACGGGTTCAGGAACAATCCTTTCACAGAGAGCCTCACGACCTTTAGATTACCTTATGGTAACGCTAGAAACAATTAAAGATACGAAAAGATGTAATGTTACGAGTTCTTGAAGTTCATTCACCTCTGCACCTCGTCCAAATGTTGAATTCAGCAAGGAGGTTCAAATGGCTCTGAGCACTATGGGACTTAACATCTGAGGTCATCAGTCCCCTAGACTTAGAACTACTTAAACCCATAGACATCACACACATCCATGCCCGAGGCAGGATTCGAACTTGCGACCATAGCCAGCAAGGAGGATTTCATCAAAAATTTGACAATTATTTTCTTGTAAAGACACCATAATTGGCTACCTAAACGATGGCACAATATTTCTACAGTATGGCATCTACTGACCAGCAGAGTTTGGATTTCGCATGTACTTCCAGACAATATAGAAGAACAATCTTTTTTATCTATAGAAAGTATGGGACATACAACAGTCCGGTCAGAGGGAGTCTCTTCAGATAGCTCCCATAAAACCCTAAAAGAATTACTTGCACCAAAGTAGGTATAGCAGTATAGTTCCTCACGAAGTGCCCAGAAAAGACCATGGACACAATGTTGACAATCATCTAATCCGGGTCTCGGAAACACGAAACTTAACAACTGCATTTAGGAAACAACTAATCCGAGCTATCTAGTCTGGATGCGGCTACACAAAAGAAGCAGGACTAACCTATGGTTCCTGAGCAGAGGTGACAACCCTTTTAGTAGTGGCAGGGACAATGTCTTGATGACTGACTGATCTGGCCTTGTTACATTAGCCAACATAGCCTTGTTATTCTGGTGCTGCCAATGGTTGCAAGCAAGGGAAAATTACAGCCGATATTTTTCCCGGGGACATGCAGCTCTATTGTATGTTAAATGATGGTGGTATCCTCTTCGATAAAATATTCCGGGAGTAAAATTCGAATCACTGGGAAGGAGACTACGCAGGACGATGTCATCATCCGGAAGAATAAATCGGGCTTTTTGCGAGTAGAAGTGTGGAAGCTTAGCCCCTTTAATCTGGTGGGTATATTACAGAATTCCAAAGCGGAAAGGGATAGGTTGTATGTAGATACAGTGCGATTATGTGAAGTGCGCTGACAGGAAGAACTTGACTTTGGGTCAAATGAGTAAAAGGCTGTAAATACAAAATGAAACAGGCTAATACAGAAGGAACTCTGATAATAAGTAAGAAAATAGGAATGCTGATGACCTACTAGTGAATGCATTATCGTAACCAAGGCAAGTGAAACCAACTCCCACCACAGTACTACAAGCTTATATGTCAACTGGCTCCGCAGATGATGAAGAGGTTGAAAGAACGTATGAAACATCAAACCAGGCTAGGGACTGGAAACCATATCAGCATGAGATCTTTGGTATTTATATTTGATGGGAAACTGAGATGATTGTTTCTTTTGGTGGACATGAAGATACGAAGTCAGAAAGATTTAGACATCCTGTTGTTGTTGTTGTTGTGGTCTTCAGTCCTGAGGTTGGTTTGATGCAGCTCTCCATGATACTCTATCCTGTGCAAGCTTCATCATCTCCCAGTACCTACTGCAGCCTACATCCTTCTGAATCTGCTTAGTGTATTCATCTCTTGGTCTCCCTCTACGATTTTTACCCTCCACTCTGCCCTCCAGAAATAAATTGGCAATCCCTTGATGCCTCAGAACATGTCCTACCAACCGATCCCTTCTAGTCAAGTTGTGCCACAAGCTTCTCTTCTCCCCAATCCTATTCAACACCTCCTCATTAGTTATGTGATCTACCCATCTAATCTTCAGAATTCTTCTGTAGCACCACATTTCGAATGCTTCTATTCTCTTCTTCTCTAAACTGTTTATCGTCCACGTTTCACTTCCATACATGGCTACACTCCATACAAATACTTTCAGGAACGACTTCCTCACACTTAAATCTACGCTCGATGTTAACAAATTTCTCTTCTTCAGAAACACTTTCCTTGCCATTGCCAGTCTACATTTTATATCCACTCTGCTTCGACCATCCTCAGTTATTTTGCTCCCCAAATACCAAAACTCCTTTACTACTTTAAGCGTCTAGTTTCCTAATCTAATTCCCTCAGCATCACCCGACTTAATTCGACTACATTCCATTATCCTCGTTTTGCTTTTGTTGATATCCATCTTATACCCTCCTTTCAAGACACTGTCCATTCCGTTCAACTGCTCTTCCAAGTCCTTTGCTGTTTCTGACAGAATTACAATGTCATAGGCGAAACTCAAAGTTTTTATTTGTTCTCCATGGATTTTAATACCTACTCCGAACTTTTCTTTTGTTTCCTTTATTGCTTGCTCAATATACTGATTGAATAGCATTAGGGAGAGGCTACAACCCTGTCTCACTCCCTTCCCAACCACTGCTTCCCTTTCATACCCCTCGACTCTTAGAACTGCCATCTGGTTTCTGTACAAATTGTAAACAGCCTTTCGCCCCCTGTATTTTACCCCTGCCACCTTTAGAATTTGAAAGAGAGTATTCCGGTCAACATTGTCAAAAGCTTAATACTCCTAATAACGACGCCCTCTTGAGTAGTCCCCGCCCGGAGATCCGAGTGGGGGACTATTTTACCTCCGGAATATTTTACCCAAGAGGACGCCATCATCATTTAACCGTACAGTAAAGCTGCATGCCCTCGGGAAAAATTACGGCTGTAGTTTCCCCTTGCTTTCAGCCGTTCGCAGTACCAGCACAGCAAGGCCGTTTTGGTTAGTGTTACAGGGCCAGATCAGTCAATCATCCAGACTGTTGCTCCTGCAACTACTGAAAAGGCTGCTGCCCCTCTTCAGGAACGAAACGTTTGTTTGGCCCCTCAACAGATACCCCTCCGTTGTGGTTGCACCTACGGTACGGCTATCTGTGTCGTTGAGGCACGCAAGCCTCCCCACCAACGGCAAGGAAGAGCTGGCTGCACAGGGACCGAGTTACTTATGATTTTTCACAAAATTTGTTCGGTACTAATTTGGTTACGCCTGCGATGTATACGGGTCAGTGAGAGCTTGGTACCTTAACATGCCCGACTCCATCGGCGATTACACACAGTGCAAAGCACGTACGAGAACCGAGCACAACCGTAGTCACCTGCATTCGTTTCTATGAGAATGATTACGTAGAGTAGTAGTCCATGTAAACAACACGAGCCACACGCCTGCTTGGAATCCGAGCGAAGCTACTTCTGACCTAACTGAGACTGCAACATATACAGGGTTGTCCATTGATAGTGACCGGGCCAAATATCTCACAAAATAAGTATCAAACGAAAAAGCTACAAGGAACGAAACTCGTGAGGTTGAAGGGGGAAACCAGATGGCGCTATGGTTGGCCCGCTAGATGGCGCTGCCAAGGGTCAAACGGATACCAACCGCGTTTTTTAAAATAGGAACCCCCATTTTTTATTACATATTCGTGTAGTACGCAAGGGAATATGAAAGTTTTAGTTGGACCACTTTTTTCGCTTTGTGATAGATGGCGCTGTAATAGTCACAAACGTGTGAGTACGTGGTATCACGTAACATTCCACCAGTGCTGACGGTGTATGCTTCGTGATACATTACCCATGTTAAAATGGACCTTTTACCAATTGCGGGAAAGGTCGATATCGTGTTGATGTATGGCTATTGTGATCAAAATGCCCAAAGGGCGTGTGCTATGTATGCTGCTCGGTATCCTAGACGACATCATCCAAGTGTCTGGACCGTTCGCCGGATAGTTACGTTATTTAAGGAAACAGGAAGTGTTCAGCGACATGTGAAACGTCAACCACGACCTGCAACAAATGATGATGCCCAAATAGGTGTTTTAGCTGCTGTCGCGGCTAATCCGCTCATCAGTAGCAGACAAATAGCGCGAGAATCGGGAATCTCAAAACCGTCAGAGTAGAGAATGCTGCATCAACGTCGATTGCAACCGTACCATATCTATATGCAGCAGGAATTACATGGCGACGACTTTGAACGTCGTGTACAGTTCTGCCACTGGGCACCAGCGAAATTACAGAACGATGACAGATTTTTTGCACTCGTTCTATTTAGCGACGAAGCGTCATTCACCAACAGCGGTAACGTAAACCGGCATAATATGCACTATTGGGCAACGGAAAATCCGCGATGGATGCGACAAGTGGAGCATCAGTGACCTTGGCGGGTTAATGTATGGTACGGCATTATGGGAGGAAGGAAAATTGGCTCCCATTTTATCGATCGCAATCTAAATAGTGCAATGTATGCTGTTTTCCTACGTAATGTTCTACAAATGTTACTACAAAATGTTTCACTGCGTGACAGAATGGCGATGTACTTCCAACATGATGGACGTCCGGCACATAGCTCGCGTGCGGTTGAAGCGGTATTGAATAGCATATTTAATGACAGGTGGATTGGTCGTCGAACCACCATACCATGGCCCGCACGTTCACCGGATCTGACGTCCCTGGATTTCTTTCTGTGGGGAAAGTTGAAGGATATTTGCTATCGTGATCCGCCGACAACGCCTGACAACATGCGTCAGCACATTGTCAATGCATGTGCGAACATTACGGAAGGCGAACTACTCGCTGTTGAGAGGAATGTCGTTACACGTATTGCCAAATGCATTGAGGTTGACGGACATCATTTTTAGCATTTATTGCGTTAATGTGGTGTTTACAGGTAATCACGCTGTAACAGCATGCGTTCTAATGAATGATAAGTTCACAAAGATACATGTATCACATTGGAACAACCGAAATAAAATGTTCAAACGTACCTACGTTCTGTATTTTAATTAAGTAACCTACCTTTTACCAACTGTTCGTCTAAAATTGTGAGCCATATGTTTGTGACTATTACAGCGCCCTCTATCACAAAGCGAAAAAAGCGGTCCAACTAAAACATCCATATTTTTTTACGTACTACACGAATATGTATTAAAAATGAGGGTTCCTATTTTAAAAAAACCCAGTTGATATCCGTTTTACCTATGGCAGCGCCATCTAGGGGGCCAACTATGGCGCCATCTGGTTTCCCCCTTCAAGCTAGACAAGTTTGGTTCTTTGTAGTTTTTTCGTTTGATGCTTATTTCGTGAGATATTTGACCCGGTCACGATCAATGGACCACCCTGTATGTCATTATCTAAGGTTGGAACAGATTTAGGTATTGATTATTCGCATGTCAACTACTGATTTTGATTTAACGATATGGTATTGTAATCAGATAACGTTTTCAAGGTAAGAACTATGATATTTTAACTATGTTTCGCAACGTAAAGATAATGTACACTAATGACTACAATTAAGGGGAATTGTTGGCTGTTACACTATTGTATTTAACTGTTTCCGCAAGATACTTTGCCAAATGAATATATAATGTTTGTAGCCGTCCTCAAATAATGCTAAATCCTGTAGCCGGGATGAAACGTGATCAGACAAGAAAATTTCTCTTGTGCTCCTATTCCCTGAGTGCTTCACAATTCATTCAGTAGCTGTATTCAACAGATTACTCAGTCCAAAGCATCCAGGACGCCTTTAGCTTATTGTGAAGACAGAGGAAGGTTTAGTTTTTCTTCCTCGTATGGAAATACATGGGAGTCAGAAAAAAATAAACTGTCAGATACCACAGCCACGAATGCATGTCGTTTAAATTGCGAAACTCATAACGTCATGTGCGTACTTCCTCTTGCATCACTATTTAGGTGCGTTATACATCAGTGTGGTACAGTATGGCTGGAGGTGACTGTTAACAAGCTGTAGTTTGTGGAATCAACGACACCGGCATGATCGATTTCTCCGCAGCCAATCGGATGTGATGGAGTCGCTCTCATCAGACTTCGTACAGTGTAGCACACGCCTCTTCCGATGAGAGGAACCATCAGTATGTGAAGCTTATAGCGTATTACCCTCAGTTCGCCAACTTTTAGTTGTTTATGCCTGTTTTATGACGAGAAAATGCCACTACAATCAACAGTGGACGCGGTACATATTTCAGTTGAGAAATCGACGAATGAAGCGTGGGTGTTAAAATTTTGGGTAATGTCAGGGCTGCCCCATACGTTGTTAGGAGGTAGCTTTCAACATTTGCTGGAGTACCTGGCTAATTTCTGTTTTTAATATAAGTGGTCAGCCAGACCTAGATATCTGAGAAATGGTTTTCAGTTACTCTTGCGTTACAGTTAACTATTAATTAATAATTATTATACCTCATACCCACTGAAGTTCTTAATGTGTGTGTGTGTGTTTGTGTGTGTGTGTGTGTGTGTGTGTGTGTGTGTGTGTGTGTGTGTTTGTGTATATGTCTTCGTGCTTGTGTGTTTGTGGTCTGGAGCCACACATGTGAAGGTTTTTTCTTATGCATTAAAGTTGTTGGTTCTTCTCTATATTATTTGTTTGTGATCATCAGTCCATGTACTTGAAAAACAGTTTTGAACATTTCTAATCTAATCACTGCTGCTTTTTCGGTTCCTTCACTCATAACCACGGCGGTGAAAGATAACTAGGATGATTACTAGCGGTCTACCGACACATGCTGTATACGGTATCATGTGGACACTGAGACCAAATCTACTTTCTCAAAAGACACAAGCTTGTGAATAAATTACAGCGAAAATACATTGGGAATTAGTACAAGGAAGATGTATACAATACTGGCCATTAAAATTGCTACACCAAGAAGAAATGCAGATGATAAAGGGGTATTCATTGGACAAATATATTATACTGGAACTGACATGTGATTACATTTTCACGCAATTTGGGTGCATAGATCCTGAGAAATCAGTACCCAGAACAACCACCTCTGGCCGTAATAACGGCCTTGATACGCCTGGGCATTGAGTCAACCAGAGCTTGGATGGCGTGTACAGGTACAGCTGCCCACGCGGCCTCAACACGATACCACAGTTCATCATGAGTAGTGACTGGCGTATTGTGACGAGCCAGTTGCTCGGCCACCATTGACCAGACGTTTTCAATTGGTGAGAGATCTGGAGAATGTGCTGGCCAGGGCAGCAGTCGAACATTTTCTGTATCCAGAAAGGCCCGTACAGGACCTGCAACATGCGCTCGTGCATTATCCTGCTGAAATGTGGGGTTTCGCAGGGATCGAATGAAGGGTAGAGCCACGGGTCGTAACACATCTGAAATGTAACGTCCACTGTTCAAAGTGCCTTCAATGTGAACAAGAGGTGACCGAGACGTGTAACCAGTGGCACCCCATACCCTCTGCCACAAACCACAACGTGGCTTGCGGAGTATAGATGTAGATGGATATCATATTCTACACTACTGGCCATTAAACGTTGTGTATGAGAAATCGGTTGGAAACTTTCCTCACGTCAGCACGTTGTAGGTGTCGCCACCGGCGCCAACCTTGTGTGAATGCTCGCCGGGTGATACGCCAGTATGGCGATGACGAATATACGCTTTCAATGTGCGTTCACCGCGATGTCGACAAACACGGATGCGACCATCATGATGCTGTAAACAGAACCTGGATTCATCCGAAACAATGACGTTTTGCCATTCCAGCGCCCAGATTCGTCGTTGAGTACACCATCGCAGGCGCTCCTGTCTGTGAAGCAGCGTCAAGGGTAACCGCAACCATGGTCTCCGATCTGATAGTCCATGCTGCTGCAAACGACGTCGAACTGTTCGTGCAGATGGTTGTTGTCTTGCAAACGTCCCCATCTGTTGACTCAGGGATCGAGACGTGGCTGCACGTTCCGTTACAGCCATGCGGATAAAATGCCTGTCATCTCGACTGCTAGTGATACGAGGCCGTTGGGATCCAGCACGGCGTTCCGTATTAGCATCCTGAACCCACCGATTCCATATTCTGCAAACAGTCATTGGATCTCGACGAAAGCGAGTAGCAATGTCGCGATACGATAAACCGCAATCGCGATAGGCTACAATCCCACCTTTATCAAAGTCGGAAACGTGATGGTACGCATTTCTCCTCCTTAAACGAGGCATCACAACAACGTTTCACCAGGCAACGTCGGTCAACTGCTGTTTGTGTATGAGAAATCGGTTGGAAACTTTCCTCACGTCAGCACGTTGTAGGTGTCACCACCGGCGCCAACCTTGTGTGAATGCTCTGAAAAGCTAATCATTTGCATATCACAGCATCTTCTTCCTGTCGGTTAAATTTCGCTTCTGTAGCACTTCATCTTCGTGGTGTAGCAATTTTAATGGCCAGTAGTGTAGAATATGATATCCATCTACATCTATACTCCGCAAGCCACGTTGTGGTTTGTGGCAGAGGGTGCTTTATGTACCAATGTCACTTATCCCTTTCCTGCTCCAGTCGCGAAGACTTTGCGGGAAGAAGGATCGCCGGCAAGCGCTCTTGCGGAGTCGAATCTCTCTAATTATCTTCATATTCTTTTCGCGAGCTACATGCAGGAGGAAGCAGTATATTTATTGATTCTTCTAGGAACGTACTTAACGGAACGTTAACAAGAAATCAACAGCGATGGAGAAGGCCTCTCTTCAGCATCTGTCACTGAAGTTCGTTGAGCATCTCTGTGACACTTTCTTGCTTATTAAATGAAGTTATACCGAAACGCTGTGCCCTCCTTAGGATTTTCTGTGTTTCTTCTATCGATAGTATCTGGTTCGGATCCCATGTTGACGAACAATATTCAAGTATTAGTCGAACGAGTGTTTTGTAAGTTACTTCCTTTGTTGATGAACTACATCACCTGAGTTTTTCTTCCAATGAATTTCAGTCTGGCATCCGCCTTACTCGTGATTAATTTAGTTTGTTCGTTCCGTTTCAGATAGCTCCGTACAGATATTCCATGACATTTTGTCGAAGAAGCTACCTCCAGTGTTTGTTCTCCAATTGTTTAATCATGCAATAACGAGTCTTCCTGTCTGCGTAATCGCAATACGTTACGTTTGTCTACGTTGAAGGTCAATTGCCAGTCCCTGCACCAAGCGTTGTTCCACTGAAGGTCTTCCTGCAAATGGCTACAATTTTCCACCCTTACAACTTCTCCTCATACGACAGTACCATACTCGAATAGTGTCATGGAACTTCCGACGGTATCTACTAGGTCATTTATACATAATGTGAAAAGTAATCATAGTGTAATGCTTCCCCGTGGGACGCCCGAAGTTACTTTAAGTCTGAAGACTTCTCTCCACGCGGAATGACATACTTTGTTCTGTTTGCTAGAAACTTTTCAGTCCAATCACACGATTGGTCTGATATTACGTACGCTCGTATTTTGTTCATTAGGGGTCAGTGCGAAACTGTATCGAATGCCTTCTGGAAGTCAACGAACACGGCAACTATCTGGGCACCAGTATCTACTGCTTTCTGTGTCTCGTCGACGAAGAAAGCGAGTTGTGTTTCACACGATCGTTGTTTTTCTGATTCGTACAACAGGAGGTTTTTGACCTACATAGTACACGAGTATAAAATATGTACCAAAAGTCTACAACTGACTGACGTCAGAGATATAGGTCTATAGTATTGTGCATCTCTTCGACGATACTTCTTGAAAACGGGAATGATCTGTGCTATTTTTCAATCATCAGGAACGCTTCGTTTCTCTAAATCCATACGGTACAGAGCTTCTAACAGTGAGGCAAGTTCTTTCACATGCTCTAAGTAGAGTTACACTGCTGTTCCGTTACGTCCAGTGGCGTTCCCTCTGTAGATTGATCTCAGTTGCTTTTCTGTCCCATGGTGACTTATTTTGATATAAGTCATTTTGTAGTTCGTGATACGATTTAAGGAGGCAATAAAGTGCGATCTTCCTCTGAGAAACAGTATTGGAAAAAGACGTTTAGTGTTTCGACCATTCCTGTGTCGTCCTCCGTTTCAGCTCAAGTACGCTCACAGAGTGATTGGACCGATGGCTTCAATCCGTTTACTGATTTAACATAAGAGCAAACCTTCTTAGGATTTTCTCTCAACTCGGTAGACAGAACTTCACTTCATAATTCGTTGAGCGCTTCATGCACGGCTCTTCTTACGCTAATTTTGGCTTTGTTTTTATATATCAGGCTTCGGCTACGTTTAAATTTGCAGTGAAGCTCTCTTTGCTATCGTAGCAGTTTTATAACATGGCTGTCGAACCACGGCCTGTCTTTCTATCCCTCACAACTTTACTCGCCACATACCTGTCTAAAGCGTACTGTCCAATGCTCCTGCAGTTTGTCCATTGATATTCAGCGTTGTTAGTACTGGAGACCAAATTTTCGTACTGGCCGCTCAGGTAATCTGAAACCTGTTCCCACTCGCTCTTGCTAACAAGAACGATCTTCCTGCCTTTCCTTGTATTCCTGTTTACACCCGTATTCAGTGATGCTGCAATGGCCGCATGATCACTGGTTACCTATTGTACCCTGAGTTGAAAAGTTCGGCTTTCTTTGTCACCAGCAGTTCGAAGATATTGTCTTCACGTGTCGGTTCTCTAATTAACTACTCAAGGTAACTTACGGATAAAGTGGTTACAACAGTATCATATGATTCTCTGTCACTACCACCCGTCCTAATCACCTTAGTCTCCCAGTCAATAGTTGGTAAGTTAAGATCTTCACGTAAAACTATATCATGACCAGAAAATGACGCAAAATATAGTTGATATTTCCCCTCAACTGTTCCGCCACTACCGCTGCTGAAGCAGTGATCTATAAAAGCATCCGACAACAATGTTTTATCCACCTTGAACACTTATTTTCACGCATTTTATTTCACATCCGGGACCTGTACTAATCTCACAAGATATTATCGAATTTTTATGGCTATAAATATTCCTCTACCACCAAAGTTTAATCTGTCTTTGCAACAAACATTCCAGTCGGAATTTAGAATTTCGTTGCTATTGACATCTGGTTTCAGCCAGCTTTCTGCCCTACTACTAGGTGGGCATTGCAACCGTTCATAAGCGAGAGTAGATCCACGACCTTTCCGTAGACACTCCTGCTGTTAACTAACATTGTATTTATAGTTTCGTTCTCCGATCTGCTATGACGAATGCTACTCTGTCTGGACTCATAAGGAATTTTATCGGACCTGTAGAGGGATTTCAGATCCTAAAAAAGCCACATATGCACGCTTCACGTACTCCGCTGACCATGTATCCCCTTCCTGGGTGTAGCGCACGCCTGAGCTATTAAGTGGAACCATGCAGTTCCCAACCCGATAGTGGGGGTCGAGAACTTTGCATCCGACACCACCGCAGAATCATCTCAGCCTCTCGTTTAGATCTTCTACTCTGCTTCGAATCAGAGGACCACCATCGGTTCTGGGAACGATGCTCTAAACGATAGCTCTGCTTCCAACACACAAGTGACACTACTGTTTTCACCAAAGCAGGCAACCGCCTGTGTGGAAAAGGGAGCTGTATTATAAGATGAAGAAGTGCGAAATCCTAGTTACTAAATTTCGCTGCAGACAATACCACAAAGTACTGAAGAATGGCTTCAGACTGGCTAAACCAGTGCACAATAAGGCTGAGGCATTGCACTCTCGTTCATGATAAGCGAGGTTCAAATTCTTGGCGGACCTGCGTCATGCAGCATTTCAGTGGTTTCCCTAAAGTTCTTATAGTGAATACTGTATCACTGATCTACTATACTCTTTGGAAAGTAAGCTAGTGCTCCAGCTGTCATAATCTCGACGCCGACGAAACGCTTATCTCTAACCTCCATTCCTCAATTGCTATACGGATGTCATACTACCTTAGACAGTGAACTGAGTCCATTAAATATACGAGAAGACCCCGGAAACAGTCCAATCCGAATTCCGCAAAATCTAATACGTAGGCCCGAGCGAATTCGAGATGAAACTGGGCTGGCACAAAGGTGCATCAGGGTTCAAACTCTCGTCCAGCCACCCAGAATTAGCTTTCCTGTGGTTTTTCTAAATCACACAAAACGAATGCCGGGATGTTTCCTATAGGAAGTGTACGGTGGCTTTCGTTCCGCATCCTTCCCCGATCAGAGCTCGTGCTCCGTCTTATAGATTACCCTACGGTAAATCCTAATTCCAATTCCTTACCTCTGATCCTTCGTACCGACGGCTCAGCAACGTCGTCATATTCCCTTAATCGACGAGAGACTGCGGAAAGCTATGGTATCTAATCCAATAAGATGGGGTCTTTCCTCGTTATCAGACACTTCACATCACACCTCTCGGTTCCTTTCCGTTAAAATACTTATGATTAAAATTGGTTCTCTTATCACGGTTGCAACCTGTTATCGTCAAGTCGACCACCATCTACTAATTTGGATTAAGGCTGGTTCCCACTGGTATAAATCGGTCTTGCTCAAGGCGTGGATTTAGTTATCTAGGGCAGTGGATGCCTCAGAGGATTGTCTTTCTGAAGAGCTCGTAAGGTCACCAAATTAAAATTTCTTAGATTTTAGTGACCCTAAAATACCACTGGCTACAGGCTCCCGACGTCATGGTTGGCAGGAATCCCTGTGCGATCGCAGGGCAGCGGCCTCGCTGGATAGCGCTGCGACCCGCTAAACAAACGACACATGCCGAACTGGCGTCGGTTTTCTGCGACTTGTATCAGGAGTAAACGGCCTCCACAAACTTTTCCCCAATTCACGGTGGGCTACCAGTTACCGGGAAGCCGTGCAATCCACGAACAGTCTGTCACATATCCTATCTTCCTGTCCTAACATACGCCAGTGGTATTTTAGCTCCCATGAAATCTAATAAATTTATTTCGGTGTTCTTATGATCCCGTTAGAAATGCGACATGCAGGCTGATTCAGTTAAGCTGCTCACCTCAGATATTTCCTGAACTGTTTGAGACATCTTAATTTTGAATAAGTTGTCACTAAATAGTCTCTTTTCATGGCTGTTTTAATTACAGTTATATCGTTATCAGTATCGGTTTTTCTAATGGAACTATAGTAATTTCTACTGCTGGTATCGTAGTTCTAAGAAGAGACGAGTTCGGCGGTGTTTCTCTCATCAAAATTCGATTAGTCATTTCGGAGCAATTACATAATTTAGAACTTAGATTTATCTGTTTTGGACATAAGACCGATTGCTGTGTAATGCGAAAGTTCGTGTCATTAGGCGGAAATGTGCGTCAGATTAATGAAGCGCTCAAGCTTGGTACAACCAAGACAGCCTACCCACAGAAACGGAATCGTGGAGAAAAGTAGCATTTAAAGCTGATACTAATCGCCCTTGCCTTCTTGTGGCTGGTCGTAGCATAGAAGAATGATTTCCAGTTAACTACCGTATCAGTTTGACACGTCCCCTTAGAAAAATTTATAAATTACTGTGCTTAAACTGACACACAATATTTTTAGCACAACGCAATCTGACTATCAAAAATCCCTACAAAAGAAGGGCCCTGACTAACAAAAACCTATACCTTTCATGAATCACTTACCTCACAAAAATCTTCGTTACTCGAAGTACTGCAATACAGCGTGCGCCAATACTGCCAGCTGAATAAAAAATTCTAACTACGGAAGGCACTAACTACTGATAGGCATAGTTAGCAAATGAAAGATTTTAATAGAGAACAAACAATGTATTTACCTTAATAGTGTTCAAAAGTCATAATATATATAGCAGTTCATGACATCCAGTCTTACAAATTTACTGTCTCTGATGGACACACGTCCAGATCATCCACTCTCAAAACTCCGCCATCTCTCCCCCCACATCCAGCACTGCTGGCGGCTTACCTCCAACTGCGCAACGCTACGCGCTGTTAACAGCCAACTGCCCAACAATAGCGAATATTACAACAATGCCAACCAGCCACAGACTGCACACAGCACATCCAGTGATTTTCATACAGAGCGCTATGTGACGTTACCAATATAAAAACATAAACAGCCTACTTACAAGTTATGCTTTTGTTTCTGCTAGAGTACTGACAGAGAAGTACACGTTAAAAATTGAATGGATTTGTAAAACAGAGAATTGAGGTATAAAGGTTGCTAAACAATAACTTCGTATCATGAGTTCAAGCCAAGTTACATCAGCAACAGCTGTAAAATGGATAGCACAAAAGAATGTGGTAATAAAACCATCCTTAAAATTCCAATTATATCATACAGTGTTCGGAATGACCATCGTCTACTTCATTACACGTTTGCATCAACAGCACAAGGACTTGTGGAAAGACTGATAATTGAACATACTGCAACAATACGATGTCTTAAATCTACTAGCGTCGTCGGAACTTCTGTGTAGACTTCATCTTTAAGTTTATCGCAGAGAATAAAGTTCAGTGGCGTCGAATTAGGTATACATAGAAGTACAGGCTAACTGACAACGCAGGTTAAGCTTTCTTCAATGAAGTAAAGATTAATCACATGGTCTACAATATTTTTTTGAAGAAGAATCTGTTGTCCTAATGTCACATCAGAACCGAGCGACAGAATTTAGTGCGTCTTCTAGTGAAGTCACAGATGGGAACTGTTTGCGCCCAAAATGCGAACAATCCTGTGCTGACGTGTTTCTGAAGCATTAGCAGTTTGTCTGGAGCTAACATGTTGATTACGAGCAACAACTGCTAGAATATCTACGAGCATTTCGCTTGCTCCGCTCATCGTAGACCTGCTCCTTTCCTCTGCGTAGTACTTCAGTGCCATTCTAACAACGCATTTTTTTGCACATTTGCTTTACTGTCATTCTTGTTGGACATTAACTGTCGGGATACTATTTTGTGCACAATTCAACTGTCCTCTTCGCTTTCCTTCTGCATTCTCCGTAAAGGATCAGCAGCCTTGTTTCTCTTGCTTTGTGAAAGACACATACAGGTAGCTAACCAGCAATCGACACACTTGAGCGACACAAAGAGACAGAAAGCTATATTTCCGCTTGCACGATTTATTCCGGTATCGATGGAGTACAAAACTGTTTCAAATGACACAAATGGCTCTGAGCACTAATGGGACTTAACATCTGAGGTCATCAGTCCCCTAGAACTTAGAACTACTTAAATCTAACTAACCTAACGACACCATACACATCCATGCCCGAAGCAGGATTCGAACCTGCGACCGTAGCAATCACGCAGTTCCAGACTGAAGCGCCTAGAACCCCTCGGCCACACCGGCTGGCAAAACTGTTTCCTCCCTTCCCGATGTGATGTATAAAACGGCAATCAGTTTCGTATTAAAAGAAGAGAAATGCTAAGTTGTGAACACTGTAATTACTCCGAAATTAGTAATCTGATTTTGAAGAGGGAAACGCCGTTGAATTTGTCTCTTTTAGGACTACGTCACAAGTAGCAGGAATTACTATCGTTCCTTTTGAAAAAAAGCTAAGTTGATATCAATATATCTGCAACTGGTACACACTGCTTTGCAAAACTTAAGGACGAGACAAATAATGCAATATAACATATTACCAAATCTGTGGAAGTGAAGTGCACGAGCATGTTGCTAGTAGTTTTCCAGTCGTGGACGGGACGCTGGAAATCACATGGCCTGGAATCAGGTTGGCTATAATCGGGCTGGTTCCGCAACACGACGCAGCTGAAGAAACGGGAAAGAGACAGTTTGCGTCAGTCAGCGAACAGTCGCGGTGAACTGTGATGGTGTTCTTCCTTAAAAAATGGCCCGGGTACAACTGCATGACTTCACATGGTGAAGAACCATCGAGAAACTGGAAGAAGGACGAAGAGTGACGAGTGTAGTCCAGGAGCTTGGTACTGCTCACAGCTTTGTTTCACGCACATGAGGAGGACTGCAAGGCACACAATCCTAGCTCCGCTGTGGCACGGCAACTGCATGAGAGTGTTATCTTTGTCCAACGACTAGTACATTATTTTCCGTTGACAACTGCACATCGGCGTCACCGTTTGCGATGGTGCCAAGAGCATACATAATGGACCAACAAGGCGTGGGGTATCGTCCACCTTACCAATGGGGGCAGATTCTGTCTAAGTAGTGATTCTGGGTGTACCCTCGTGTGATGAGATGTGGAGCACTTAAAGCTCCCAGAAACACAGTCGAATATGATCGTTTTAGTGGTCCAGATGTTATGCTGTGGAGAGGCATATGATGAATGGGCGTATTGACCTCCAAATGTTTGAACACAGCACACTTACCAGTCAGCGTTAGGGATGCGTTGGAGAGATGCATTGCAGCATGTCCACATGCACTATCGATCATACAGCAGTTGTCAACCACACTGGTGAAGCACTGGAACGCCCTATCAGAAGAATTCCTTAACATGCCGCTCTGTGGAGGTGTATCAGCCGACAGCTGAGGCCTCAAGCTTCTTCCAGTTATGTTAGTTGATAGTGACACATCGTGCTAGTTCCGTCCTTAAAGTTTGCACACCAGTGTAGCTATGTAATGAGATTACAGGTCTGCGTCGCTAAGTGAGGTCTTGCTCAGAATTCACCTGGGTGAAATCGGATATGCTATATCTTAAACGGTTCCAGAAATATTTTAGGTGAACAGCTTGGCTGGATCACTTTATACTGAGAACCCATTTCCAATTAAATTAATCTACGCCGTGACGTAGGCCTGTGCAATATTACCGAAACGCCTATAATTTGAGCAATGTAATATACAGTTTCTAACATGGTGCGGTAGTACACCACCATGGAAGCACACTACAGAGCATACACTGCTGTCTGTGATGATCACACACCCTACTAAGAACCACGTCCCGCCTGTTCTAATGTCTTTCAAAGAAAGTGACATTTCTGTTCGTCTCATGGTGTATTTCTTTCAGTTAGCTTCCTGTTCTGTACTGTTCTGTAGCAATTCTTTCTATGAATGTCTACGCCTACGTCTACATCTACATAGATACTCGGCAGGCCACCGTATGGCGTGTGGCGGAGTGTACCCTGTACCACTTCTAGTCATTGCCTTTCCTGTTCCACTTGCAAATAGAGCGAGGGAAAAACGACTATCTATATGCCTCCGTATGAGCCCTAATTTTCGTATCTTACCTTCGTGGTCCTTACGCGCAATGTATGTTGGCGGCAGTAGAATCGTTCGGCAGTCAGTTTCAAATGCCGGTTCTCTAGACTATTTCAGTTGCGTTCCTCGAAAGGAACGTCCCCTTCCATCCAGGGATTCCCATATCAGTTCCGGAAGCATCTCCATAACACTTACGTGCCCGCCTTTGAATTCCTTACATTTCTTCCTTTAATCCAGCATGGTAAGGACCCCAGACACTCGAGCAGTACTCCAGAATAGGTCGCACCAGCGTCCTTCCCTACCACTCGCTCACATGCTCGTTCCATTTCATATCGCTCAGCAACTTTACGCCCACATATTTAAACGACGTGACTGTGTTAAGCAGGACACTACTAATGCTGTATCTGAACATTACTTCATCCACATTAACTTACGTTTTTCTACAGTTAGAGCAAGCCACCATTTGTCACTACAACTGGAAATTTTATCTAGTCATCTTGTATCCTCCTACAGCCTCCTTCAGACGGCTTACCGTACATCACACCATCATCAGCAAACAGCCACAGACAGCTCCCCACCCTGTCTGCCAAATGATTTATGTATACAGAAAATAACAGCGCTCTTATCATACTTCCTTGGGGCAATCCTGACGATGCCCTTGTCTCTGATGAACACTCACCGTCGAGGACAACATACTGGGTTGTGTAAATTGATAAGTCTTCGAGCCACTCACACATCTGTGAACCTATTCCATATGCTCGTCTTCTTTAACAGCCTGCAATGGGGACCGTGTCAAATGCTTCATCCATAGTTCGCAGTATATTATGTGAGAAAAGGACAAGCTGAGTTTCGGATACGCGATGCTTTCTGAAACCATGCAGATTGGTGTACATCAATTTATCAGGCCCCAGAAAATTTATTATATTCGAACTGAAACTGCAGCAGGCAGATGTTAGGAATATTGGTCTGTAATTTTGCGGGTCTGCGATTTTACATAGGACCAGACTTTTCTGGGTTTCTCTGCCGGTCCTTTTGCTAAGGTATGAGCGTGGTAGTTGTTGCGTGCTTCACGCATAGATCTTCTCACAGACGCACGAATCTCTACTAAATTTTGCTCTACGTCATTCACGCGTTATCTTCTGAACTGAAAGTGCAACAGCCTCTGCTTCCTCAGCATTTTCCAAATTTCGTTATTAAATCGTGGTGGGTCTTTTCCATCATTAACCCACTTACTAGGCCCGTAGCTCTCCAGACCACGGTCTACAATCTGCTTAAACTTTGCCCATAATTCCTCTACGTGCATCTTACTGGACCTAAGTGATGTCAATTCACTATCTAAGTGTGATGCTAACATACTTATCTGCTCTTTCTAGCAAAAACACTCTCTGAGCCTTCTTGATTGATTTATTAACTTTCGTAAAGATAGTCATTCTGATGACATCATAATCACTAATCCCGTCACTGTGATGATGCCTGTTTGTAGCTAAAATGGTTCAAATGGCTCTGAGCACTATGTGACTTAACTTCTGAGGTCATCAGTCGCCTAGAACTTAGAACTAATTAAACCTATCTAACCTAAGGACATCACACACATCCATGCCCGAGGCAGGATTCGAACCTGCGACCGTAGCGGTCGCTCGGCTCCAGACTGTAGCACCCAGAATCGCACAGCCACTCCGGCCGGCTGTAGCTAAAAGATCAAAGATATTTCTACTGCGTGTGGGCTGCTCAACTAGCTGCTCAAGACAGATTTCGGAAAACGTGTTCAAATGTACTTCGCAATGTTGTCTGTTCCCCTGCAATGAATCCATAGGCGTCCCAGTATTTTTGTCAACTGCAATGATCACTAATCCTCCCGGGCGTCTAATCTGTCTTTTCGAATTACATTTCACGACTCGCTAAATATTTCAGAGCTTGCTACTTCCAGTTTCAGCCGTCTGTCGGTCCCAAGAATAATTTAAACTCGAGAACTTTCCTGGAGGGCAGTAAGTTCAGTTTGTTTGTTACGAATACTTAGACAATTTATTGACAAAATATTGACAGTCGAAGTGTCTTCACTCTGAACTCGGTCTGACTTCCCTTGCCGCGAATCTGCTGGCGAGTATTCATCAGAATACCCCAAACTTTCGCGTAGCCTGAAATACCTTCATGTGCACTCCACAAGTACTCTGCTACCCGACTAGCTGCTTCCTCTGTGTAGTGCACGCCTGACCTATAAAGGGGAGTCCTACAAGTCCCCACTTATAACACAGGTCTAGTAATCTGCAGACAAGACCATCACAGAGTCGACGAAGTCTTTGGTTGAGACCCTCCACTCCGCTCCAAACGAAAGCATCCCGATCAACTCTGGGAACAATGGTGCAGATTGCGAGCTCTGCTTGCACCCCACGCGTGAGGCCAGCAGCTTTCACCGTCTCCGCCAGCCGCCTGTATTAACTGAGGATCACATCAGATCCCATGTGCCAGAAATGGTTGGTGCTGACGTGAGCTACAACTTGCAGACGGTTGCACCCTGGACGCTCGATAGCTGCAGGCGGGGCTCGCCTCCACATCTCGGATGAGACCCTCCAGCAGACATAGGGAGTTCACATTGGCTTTCTTGGAGCCTTGATGCCGGCCAGAGTGGCCGAGCGGTTCTAGGCGCTACAGTCTGGTCACAGGTTCGAATCCTGCTTCGAGCATGGATGTGTGTGATGTCCTTAGGTTTGTTAGGTTTAAGTAGTTCTAAGTTCTAGGGGACTGATGACCTAAGATATTAAGTCCCACAGGGCTCAGAGCCATTTGAACCATTTTTTGAACCCTGGACGTTATCTGTCTAACGAGCTCCATAACGCGCCTGAAGTTAGAGCTCCTGGTAAATATTAAACCCTTCCCTCCGTGTGTCTGCTCGGGCCCTGCTGAAGCACCGGAGACATGTCCTCTCACAGGGTTAATGAGTGAGGCCAGACGGCCAGTCTCCACATCGGCCCTCCGCCTCAAGCGGCGTGAACGCGTTATCACCCATCACTCACCCTGATGTAAGGGCAGATCCGTCACGTCGGGTACATTAGGAGGTGCCTCGGCAGCAGAGACCGTGAGCGAAACGAGCGACACCTGATGTGTCCTATGCCCTACACCAGAGTCTTCGCCACCGCCACACTCCGAGGTAGTAGCCTGAAGGTGATTACATTATCCTCAAGCGCATTCAGCTGTTGGCGAACTACGGCAGCTCCTCCTACATCCACACACAGCGTGCACACATCCTACCCATCCTAGAAAGTCTAATTGAAGAAGCAAACTCTAAAAGCAGACAAAATCCTAGGCGTGCAAATTGCTAACCTCCTGATATGTCCTTAATGAACGCTGATGTGTTGATGGGTTATGTTAGCTGGCTGTTCAGAGGAAATGAAAACTGCGCTACAGACTGAATGAATTTACACTTGCACGATGCGATATTAAACCTCTTAAACAGAAAAACATGTACGAATTTTAAGAAATATACTACGAGGAAAACACATGAAAAGGTAAACACTTAATTTGCCGCTCTGTAGAAGCTTATCAGCCGAGAGCTGGGACCACAACTTTCTTTGAGTTAAGTTACACTACACCATGAAGAAACGCAGATGATAAACGGGTATTCATTGGACAAATATATTGTACTAGAACTGACATGTGATTACATTTTCACGGAATTTGGGTGCATAGATCCAGAGAAATCAGTACCTAGAACAACTACCTCTGGCCGTAATAACGGCCTTGATGCGCCTGGGCATTGAGTCAAACAGGGCTTGCATGGAGTGTACAGGTACAGCTGTCCATGCAGCTTCAACACGATACCACAGTTCATCATGAGTAGTGACTGGCGTATTGTGATGAACCAGTTGCTCGGCCACCATTGACCAGACGTTTTCAATTGGTGAGAGATCTGGATAATGTGCTGGCTAAGGCAGCAGTCGAACATTTTTCGTATCCAGAAAGGCCTGTATAGAACCTGCAACATGCGGTCGTGCATTATCCTGCTGAAATGTAAGGTTTCACAGGGGTCGAATGAAGGGTAGAGCCACAGGTCGTAACACATCTGAAATGCAACGTGCACTGTTCAAAGTGCCGTCAATGCGAACAAGAGGTGACCGAGAAGTGTAACCAATGGCACCCCATACCATCACGCCGGGTGATACGCCAGTATGGCGATAACGAATACACGCTTCCAATGTGCATTCACTGCGATGTCGCCAAACACGGATACGACCATCATGATGCTGTAAACCGACCCTGGATTCATCCAAAACAATGATGTGTTGCCATTCGTGCACCCAGGTTCGTCGTTGAGTACACCATCGCAGGCCCTCCTGTCTGTGATGCAGCGTCAAGGGTAACCGCAACCATGGTCTCCGATCTGATAGTCCATGCTGCTGCAAATGTCGTCGAACTGTTCGTGCAGATGGTTGTTGCCTTGCAAACGTCCCCATCTGTTGACTCAGGGATCGAGACGTGGCTGCACGATCCGTTACAGCCATGCGGATAAGATGCCTATCATCTCGACTGCTAGTGATACGAGGCCGTTGGGATCCAGCACGGCGTTCCGTATTGCCCTCCCGAACCCACCGATTCCATATTCTGCTAACAGTCATTGGATCTCGACCAACGCGAGCACCAATGTCCCGATACGATAAACTGCAATGGCGATAGGCTACAATGCGACCTTTATCAAAGTCGCAAAAGTGATGGTACGAATTTCTCCTCCTTACACGAGGCATCACAACAACGTTTCACCAGACAACGCCGGTCAACTGCTGTTTGTATATAAGAAATCGGTTGGAAACTTTCCTCGTGTCAGCACGTTGTAGGTGTCGCCACCGGCGCCAACCTTGTGTGAATGCTCTGAAAAGGTAATCATTTTCATATCACAGCATCTTCTTCCTGTCGGTTAAATTTCGCGTCTGTAGCATGTCATCTTCGTGTTGTAGCAATTTTAATGGCCAGTAGTGTAGTTGGCGGTGACACATCTCGCTAGATCCGCCCTTAAGTTTCGCACATCAGTGTAGCTATGGAAAGAGACTACAGGCCTACGTCGTTAAGTGAGGACTTTCTCAGAATTCACCCAGGTGAAATCGGATATATAACATCAAATACGAATACGTGAATATATGAGGTGAACAGCTTAGATGAATGATCTTATACTGAAGAACCCATCCCCAGTTAAATTAATCTACGCCATGAGGTAGGTCTGTGGAACATTACCGAAACGTCTATAATTTGAACAATGTAATAATTCTGTTATGTGATGATGCAGCAGTACACCGAGAAGGATTTTAGATATAATGGTTTACAATAGGCTAATCGTTTTATCCATGATGAATTTTTATTCATTCATGTGGTTCTCGTCCAGGTGACACCATTTTAGCAGTTTGCGTGTCAAGAACCTGAAATGTCAACTGTTTGCAGAGAATTACCGTGATAAATGTATGTGCAGAATAGTGTTGTCTCTGGGATGTAGATGATGGTGTGGGAGAAGTTGGAGCAAAATTAATTAGAGGAGTAGTTTATCAGGATGATTTTAGTTGCCTGGATCTAGGGAAGTGGAAAATAGGCAGTCGAATAAGTCCAAGTTACTCTGACTCTATCGTAAGTATTCAGTGCATTTCTTCAGTATTTCGTACTTTTGTTGAAATTTCACAGCAGTCGAGATATGACAAAATCGAAACCTTTTCAGAACACACACTCTGCCACTTGCTGAGTTCTCGTTCAGTAGAGATGTGTTGCAGGCAAAAAGAGTCAGTTATTTCAAATCAATGGTGGTAGGACCAAAGCCATACATACCTGTAGCGAAAGACAGACTTAAACCTAACAAGAAAACACTAAGCATTTTTTTTTACAGAAAAGCATAGAAAACTTTTTTTTTAAAAGTACCTTAGTTCTATTGTACAAAACATGTTTCTTCTTTATCTGAACCATCTTGATTGAGATAGTATAAAAATTAGATTTTGACCACACATTGACGGCTAGGTCCATTGAGACTGAGTACTGGGTCGCATTAGGCAAGGATTGTACAGGAAATCGGCTGTGGCCTTTGATAATTTTGGGAAACCACGGGAAACGTATATCTGGAATCTGAGCCCTTCTCCTCCCGAATGGAATCCAGCGGGCCGGCCGCGGTGGTCTAGCGGTTCTAGGCGCTCAGTCCGGAACCGCGGGACTGCTACGGTCGCAGGTTCGAATCCTGCCTCGGGCATGGATGTGTGTGATGTCCTTAGGTTAGTTAGGTTTAATTAGTTCTAAGTTCTAGGCGACTGATGACCTTAGAAGTTAAGTCGCATAGTGCTCAGAGCCATTTGATTCCAGCGGTGTGATACGGTGACATAACAGATGTCGTGCCCTAATTAAGACAAACTTGTTTGCATTGTTGAAAACCACTTATTATGGAGCCATTTACAATTTACATGTCCAAACTATAGCAATAAAGTTCTACTCTCGACGTTTACCCAAAACTTTAATATTATACTGGCTTCAGAAATTTGACAGATAAAGCATTGCATCTCCAGCAGTGAGTACCAGTATCCAGAGGCTTATATCTGTGGGAATCAAGCACGGACGCAATGAGCACCTTGTCAGCCTGGACGTCTTACAGCTACGTGGGATCCGTTCTTTCTCTTTTATCCCTATTAATTTTTAATCGCGTCTTTCGTGTTGCCTCTTATAATCCCAGGTAGATTTGTTCAGTTTCTCTACGGCTTCTCGTCACAACTGATATATCGTCTGCATAAGCGAGGTACGAAGCAATCTATCAAACTAGTTACTTATAAATGTAACTTTTGAACCGTGTTGGTACAGAAGATCGTTGAAGATTAGATGGGTAGTTTGAATAACTAATAAGGAGGTACTGAGCCGCATTGGGTACGAAAGAAACTTGTGGCACTTCTTGACTACAAGAAGGGATCGGTTGATGGGACACTTACTAGGCATCAAGGAATCGTTAATTTGGTGACGGAAGTAAGTGTGTGTGTGTGTATTTGTGTGTATGTGTACGTGTTGGGGGCGGGACCTGTAGTATTTATGAAGATAGACCAAGGCTTCAATACAGTAAGTATGTAAGGATGTAGGTTGCTGCAGTTATGCAGAGATGAAGAGGTTTGCACAGAATAGTATAGCGTAGAGAGCTGTTTCGCCGGCCGCGGTGGCCGTGCGGTTCTGGCGCTGCAGTCCGGAACCGCGAGGCTGCTACGGTCGCAGGTTCGAATCCTGCCTCGGGCATGGGTGTGTGTGATGTCCTTAGGTTAGTTAGGTTTAAGTAGTTCTAAGTTCTAGGGGACTTATGACCTAAGATGTTGAGTCCCATAGTGCTCAGAGCCATTTGAACCATTTGAAGAGAGCTGTTTCAAGCTAGGGTTAGAACTGAAGACCACAACAACAACAATGAATTGGTTGCTGTTACTTCTGAGAATAATGTGTGTTGGTTATAATTAAAGTGCAGCGACTCACAGAGGTACGGTATGGACTGTAATTACCATACAACAACGAAACTTGGAAGATATGCTAATGCGTTAAGGCAGAACATATTTACGCTAGAACTTTTTTTATCCAGTTTTGGCCATCAGGTACAAATCTGTAACTATGCATGCAAGACAGACATATATAAATGTTTCTATATGTAATGGATTCGGAACTGGGCGTACGCAGTACAGGTGAAACAAGTGAGAAAGGCATAATGTTGATTTTATTATTAAGCGCCGCTTACACAGTTTGTTCAATGTTAGTACAGGAGATGTGGACAAAGAGCTGCATACGTAAAACGACGTTATCAACAGCTGCTGGCAGCAGTTCCGGTGCAATCTGAGCAATGTGTTCCTATATATTAGCCCTAAGATCTGGGAGAGACTGAACGTGTCCCCGGTAAACGCGTTCTTTTGGATATCCCCAGAGCCAAATGATACATAGATTCAGAACAGATGATCTTTCAGGCCATGCATGTGAAAAAACTCTGGAGATAACATGTTTGTGGAAGGTTGTTTTAAGTAAATCTTTCACTGGGTGAGCGCCTTGAGGCGTAGCACCATCCGGCATGAAAACAGTGGTTTCCGCACAGTTGCGCTCTTTCAAAGCAGGAATCATATGCTGTACAAGAATCTCTCGATAACGTACAAACGTCACGGTACAGATGACAGAGCCTCTGGGTATATTTTCCTCAAAGAAGAACGGACTGAGAATAAAAGAGCTTATGAATCCACACCACACAGCCACATACTGCGAGTGCAATGGCTCTTCGTACGAAACACGTGGTTTAACACTATCCCATATTCGTCAGTTCAGTGCACTATCTGCACCCTGTAGGTAAAAAAGTGCCTCGCCACTCCATAGAGTATTTCCCGGCCACATGTGAACTTCCATCTGCGCCAGAAACCGACGAGCAAATTCAGAACTTTGCTGCCGATCATGAGGTTTTAGCAGCTGCACCATCTTAATCTTGTACGGGTACCAGTGCCAAATAGACAGAAAAACTTTCCGTACTGTTGACCATGGGCTGGACGATTCTCGTGACACTGTGCGAGCACTAGTACTACCTGGGATAATTGATGCATTGTCAACTACAGCTACAGCAACAGCAACTTCCTCAATAACTTCCACCGGGGTAGGACGCCTTTCACTTCTACGGGGCAAGCCAGGCTCATTCCGGTTTTGGCCGGCCGGAGTGGACGTGCGGTTCTAGGCGCTACAGTCTGGAACTGAGTGACCGCTAGAGTCGCAGGTTCGAATCCTGCCTGGGGCATGGATGTGTGTGATGTCCTTAGGTTAGTTAGGTTTAAGTAGTTCTAAGTTCTAGGGGACTGATGACTTCAGAAGTTAAGTCGCATGGTGCTCAGACCCATTTTTTTCATTCCGGTTTTCGAATTTCATTATCATCTACTTCAAACCATTTAATGACATCGGGCCTCCCCTCAGACCTTTCAGCCGACGACATCCTCTCAATGCAGCAATGCAATTGCTGCCTTTCACATAAAACAGTTTCACTAACAAAGCAGTCAAAATTGTTCAGATGGCTCTGGCACTATGGGACTTTACACCTGAGGTCATCAATCCCCTAGACTTAGAACTACTTAAACCTAACTAACCTACGGACATCACACACAGCCATGCCCGAGGTAGGATCCGTACCTGCGACCGTAGAGCAGCTCAAATACACTCCTGGAAATGGAAAAAAGAACACATTGACACCAGTGTGTCAGACCCACCATACTTCCTCCGGACACTGCGAGAGGGCTGTAGAAGGAATGATCACACGCACGGCACAGCGGACACACCTGGAACCGCGGTGTTGGCCGTCGAATGGGGCTAGCTGCGCAGCATTTGTGCACCGCCGCCGTCAGTGTCAGCCAGTTTTCCGTGGCATACGGAGCTCCATCGCAGTCTTTAACACTGGTAGCATGCCGCGACAGCGTGGACGTGAACCGTATGTGCAGTTGACGGACTTTGAGCGAGGGCGTATAGTGGGCATGCGGGAGGCCGGGTGAACGTACCGCCGAATTGCTCAACACGTGGGGCGTGAGGTCTCCACAGTACATCGATGTTGTCGCCAGTGGTCGGCGGAAGGTGCACGTGCCCGTCGGCCTGGGACCGGACCGCAGCGACGCACGGATGCACGCCAAGACCGTAGGATCCTACGCAGTGCCGTAGGGGACCGCACCGCCACTTCCCAGCAAATTAGGGACACTGTTGCTCCTGGGGTATCGGCGAGGACCATTCGCAACCGTCTCCATGAAGCTGGGCTACGGTCCCGCACACCGTTAGGCCGTCTTCCGCTCACGCCCCAACATCGTGCAGCCCGCCTCCAGTGGTGTCGCGACAGGCGTGAATGGAGGGACGAATGGAGACGTGTCGTCTTCAGCGATGAGAGTCGCTTCTGCCTTGGTGCCAATGATGGTCGTATGCGTGTTTGGCGCCGTGCAGGTGAGCGCCACAATCAGGACTGCATACGACCGAAGCACACAGGGCCAACACCCGGCATCATGGTGTGGGGAGCGATCTCCTACACTGGCCGTACACCACTGGTGATCGTCGAGGGGACACTGAATAGTGCACGGTACATCCAAACCGTCATCGAACCCATCGTTCTACCATTCCTAGACCGGCAAGGGAACTTGCTGTTCCAACAGGACAATGCACGCCCGCATGTATCCCGTGCCACCCAACGTGCTCTAGAAGGTGTAAGTCAACTACCCTGGCCAGCAAGATCTCCGGATCTGTCCCCCATTGAGCATGTTTGGGACTGGATGAAGCTTCGTCTCACGCGGTCTGCACGTCCAGCACGAACGCTGGTCCAACTGAGGCGCCAGGTGGAAATGGCATGATAAGCCGTTCCACAGGACTACATCCAACATCTCTACGATCGTCTCCATGGGAGAATAGCAGCCTGCATTGCTGCGAAAGGTGGATATACACTGTACTAGTGCCGACATTGTGCATGCTCTGTTGCCTGTGTCTATGTGCCTGTGATTCTGTCAGTGTGATCATGTGATGTATCTGACCCCAGGAATGTGTCAATAAAGTTTCCCCTTCCTGGGACAATGAATTCACGGTGTTCTTATTTCAATTTCCAGGAGTGTAATAGCTTTACAAATGACAGCATGGATGTCACACCGTCATACAAATAGTATGTAGAACCAGAATGGCACTTTGTCCCCAAAATGGGTACTATTTTGGGCACTTTGTGCCCAAAGAGGGTATTATTTTTTTCCAGCGTAAATCGTTCGGCACTAATGCGTGGGAATATCCATCAGGTTTCGTTCCCGTAAGATATTTACTGCCCACAATGGACCTTTACGATTATCTGCACATTAATTAAAACCACCCAATGCAAAGCGTGTGACGGCCGGTGTGGCCGACCGGTACTAGGCGCTTCAGTCGGGAATCACGCGACCGCTACGGTGGCAGGTTCGAGTCCTGCCTCGGGCATGGATGTGTGTGATGTCCTTAGGTTAGTTAGGTTAAAGTAGTTCTAAGTTCTCGGAGACCGATGACCTCAGATGTTAAGTTCCACAGTACTAGGTCGCATACTCTTCTCTCTGTATGTCAATGATGTATCATCGGTTGTGACTTACTGCAAATATCATGTGTATGCTGATGACCTTCAGTTGGTATCTAAGTGTGAAACCAAGCAGTCTTAAGAAAGCTATTGAAAATTTCAATACTGATCTCGATGCACTATCAAAATGAGCACAGGACATAGGACTAAAACTAAACCCATCTAAAAGCCAAGCGGTACTCGTTCGTCACTCTAAGCTCATTAGCCCAAAACATCGGGAATCCGTACCATCTCTTATCCTAAGTAGAACAAATATAAACTTCTCTCCCTCAGCAAAGAGTTTGGGAGTAGTAATAGATGAAAATCTAAATTGGACAGAGCACGTAACTGCAGTGTGCAAAAAAGCATCAGCATCCCTTCATGTCCTACAAAAATATAAAGAACTCTTCCCTTTCGATCTGAAAAAGAAATTAGTACAAACGCTTATACTCCCAATCATTGACTACAGCGATATTATCCTACGAGGCCTCTCTCAGGAAAACTCGCGACGTCTGGAACTGGTCATGAATGCCTGCGTCCGATATATATGTGACGTTCGAGTTTTTGATCACGTTACACCAGCATATGCAAAATTGTCCTGGCTGCGTGCAGACAAACGCAGAGATTTCCATACACTCTGTCTCATTTACTGCCTTATAAATGTACACTGTCCCTCATATCTCTCCTCGTCCTTATCGCTTATGTCGGAACAACGTGACAGAAACACACGTTCCCATCATAATAAAATCCTCTCCGTTCCACTGCATCACTCAGTCACATTCTCCAAGTCCTTTACACTAGCAGGAACCCGACTCTGGAATAACCTTCCTCGTTATGTTAGTGAACTTAAAAACATGTCCGGCTACAAAAAACAGTTAATGACGTATCTACTTAAGCAACAGTAATGCCTTCCTCTGTACATGAACTCACTTCACCTCATTACTTCCCTCTTTCCCCCTCCTTAAGTCTCCCTTCCCCAAAACTCGCTATACTAGTAAACATCTACTTTACGTACCAAGATATTAATGTACATCTGCACAAATCCTCATTACTATTGCCAATTTTTCTCATGTTTATCATTATTATTTGATTTTTTTACTGTTACTATTATTGCTTTTATCATAATTTGTGTGTATAGCACCTGTTGTAAAAATACTGCCAGTACTTACTTTATTAGGTCTTAGTCATTACTCATTATTCATATTGTGACAAGAGTAATCTAATTTTCTTATTTAAACTATTGTCATGATGTAACTCTGATGTGTGAAATGCTGCATGTGTGAAACACTGGTCCGATGTAAGAGAGGGCCCGATTGCCCTAATCTGATCAGGTTAAATAAATAAATAGTGGTCAGAGCCATTTGAACCATTTTTTGCAAAGCGAGTGCGGTATTCGTCCTATATTTTTGTTGTCTAAATGTGAATTTCTTAATCAAAATAATTTCTAAAATGTTCTTTTATTTTCAGCGGAGACACGCGGAGATCGTTGCGCAAGGCACGTGCTCGTACGTCACGGTGAAGTGTCGGCATCTCGGCTACCCTGTGGATGCTGCTCGCTCCGCTGTGCAACAAAACTGTAATTAGGGACAATTTGCGTACGTAATAGTTGGCGATGTTGTGATGTGTGCTCTCGATTGTTATGGCGGGCCGTTTTTGTAGTTTGTCACAATGTGTCGGAATTAGTGTGTGGCGGAGCGTGCGGCGGTGTCGCGTGCCGAGGCTCGCGTCGCCCGCCGCTGTCCGCCGCTCAATCAATACGGCCGCAGCTGAGGCCGCAGCCGCCGCTGCCGGCAGCCGCCAACTTTAAATCTGTCGCCTTCGTCGTGCAGAGCCTACGCACGTCTACCCAATACTGTGACAGCCAGACACATTGGAATTACGAGATTTATTCATCTGCGGACATCGTCGGTGAATCCTAGGGAATTAGACTCTCAACCGCGTGACCGCTACGGTCGCAGGTTCGAATCCTGCCTCGGGCATGGATGTGTGTGATGTCCTTAGGTTAGTTAGGTTAAGTAGTTCTAAGTTCTAGGGGACTGATGACCACAGATGTTAAGTCCCATAGTGCTCAGAGCCACTTGAACCATTTAAGAGCAACAGTATTTATTGAGGCAGGTTCTGTTGAAAGCCTATTCCGTGTTTATGATTAGGCTAATTTTTTCACAAATTCTTTCTTCCATTACAGTGTTACATTTTTCTGTACTGACGGAAGCGGAAGCTTTTGGCATCGTAATGTCTACATCCCGTCTACATCTATGTGATTACTCTGCTATTCACAATAAAGTGCCTGGCAGAGGATTCACTGAACCACCTTCTAGCTGCCTCTCTACCGTTCCACTCTCGAACGGCACGCGGGAAAAACGAGCACTTAAATTTTTCTGTGTGAGCCCTGATTTCCCTTATTTTATCGTGATGATCATTTCTCCCTATGTAGGTGGGTGCCAACAGAATGTTTTCGCAATCAGAGGAGGAAACTGGTGATTGCAATTTCATGAGACGATCCCGTCGCAACGAAAAACGCCTTTGTTTTAATGATTGCCACCCTAGTTCACGTATCATGTCTGTGACACTATCTCCCCTATTTCGCGATAATGCGAGTACAATACGAGCTGCCCTTCTTTGAACTTTTTCGATGTCATCCGCCAGTCCCACCTGATGCGGATCCCACACCGCACAGCAATACTCCAGAACAGGGCGGACAAGCGTGGTGTAAGCAGTCTCTTTAATAGACCTCTTGCACCTTCGAAGTGTTCTGTCAATGAATCGCAGTCTTTGGTTTGCTCTACCCACAACATTATCTGTGTGATCGTTCCAATTTAGGTTATTTGTAATTGTAATCCCAAAGTATTTAGTTGAATTTACAGCCTTCAGACTTCAGAATGAAATTTTCCCTCTGCAGCGGAGTGTGCGCTGATATGAAACTTCCTGCCAGATTAAAGCTGTGTGCCGGATGAGACTCGAACTCGGGACCTTTGCCTTTCGCGGGCAAGTGCTCTACCAACTGAGCTACCCAAACACGACTCACGTCCCGTCCTCACATCACACAATCCGCTGCAGAGTGAAAAAAACTTTCATTCTGGAAACATCCCCCAGTCTGTGGCTAAGCCATGTCTCCGCAATATCCTTTCTTTCAGGAGTGCTAGTTCTGCAAGGTTCGCAGGAGAGCTTCTGCAAAGTTTGGAAGGTAGGAGACGAGGTACTGGCCGAAGTGAAGCTGTGAGGACGGGGCGTGAGTCGTGCCTGGGTAGCTCAGTTGGTAGAGCACTTGCCGGCGAAAGGCAAAGGTCCCGAGTTCGAGTCTCGCACCGGCACACAGTTTTAATCTGCCAGGAAGTTTCAGCCTTCAGATTTGTGTGACTTATCGCGTAATCGAAATTTAGCGGATTTCTTTTATTACTCACGTGAATAAATTCACACCTTTCTTTATTCAGGGTCAACTGCCACTTTTCGCGAAATACAGATATCTAACCTAAATCATTTTGCAATTAGTTTTGGTCATCTGATGATTTTACAAGACGGTAAATGACAGCATCGTCTGCAAACGAAAAGACGGCTACTCAGATTGTCTCCTACGTCGTTAATATAGATCAGGAACAATAGAGGGTCTATAGCACTTCCTTGGGGAACGCCGAGTATTACTTATGTTTTACTCTATGATTTTCCGTCTATTACTACGAACTGTGACCTTTCTGACAGGAAATCACGAATCCAGTCCCATGCAGTTTGATTAGAAAACGCTTGTGAGCATATGTGTCGAAAGCCTTCTGGAAATCTAAAATTATGGAATCAATTTGATATCTCCTGTCGATAGCACTCACTACTTCATGAGTATTAACAGCTGGTTGTGTTTCACATGAACGATATTTTGTGAATCCGTGCTGGCTATATGTTCCAAAACTCTGCTGCAAATCTACGTTAGTGATATGGGCTTACTCCTCCTTCCGTTTTTGAGTATTGGTATGACTTGAGCAATTTTCCATTCTTTAGGTACGGATCTTTCTGTGAGAGAGAGGTTGTATATAACTGCTAAATATGGAGCTATTGTTTCAGCATACTCTGAAAGGAACCTGACTGGTATACAATCTGTACCGGAGGCCTTGGCTGTATTAACTGATTTAAGCTGCTTTGCTACACCCAGGATATCTACTTCTGTGTTTCTCATCTTGGCAGTTGTTATTGATTGGAATTCAGGAATGTTTGCTTCGTCTTCTTTGGTGAAGGAGTTTCGGAAAACCATGTTTAATAATTCTGTTGTCATCAGTGATTTCACCTTTGTTATCTCGCAGTGAAGGTATTGATTGTGTCTTGCCACTGGTGTGCTTTATGTATGACGAGAATTTCTTTGCATTTTCCGCCAGATTCCGAGACAGAGTTTCGTTGTAGAAATTATTAAAAGCATCTCGCATTCAAGTACGCGCTATTTTCCGAACTTCTGCAAAACGTTGCCAATTTTGGGGATTTTGCGTTCTTTTAAATTTGGCATGCTTTTTTTCGTTGCTTCTGCAACAGCGATCTGACCCCGTCGATACTATGTCTTTTAAATCAGTCCACATCTTTTCTACGCTTACATGATCAGATCGGAAGGTGTGAAGACTGTCTCTTAGAAAGGCGTTAAGAGCATTTTTGTCAGATTTTTTTAAACACATATACTTTGCGTTTCTTTTTTATGGTTGTAGGTGTTACGTTATTCAGCCTAGCAGCAACTGCCTTGTGGTCGCTAATCCCTGTATTCGTCACGACACTCCCTATTTGTCTAGGATTGGATGTTAAAAGCGGAAGTTCATACCTGGTGTTTATAATGAAATCCGTATGAGATGTGATCATCAGAAGCACAGTCCGTCCCTGGTAGCCGAGTGGGCAGTTCGGCGCTAGCGGCCGTGCGAAGCGGAGGTCCGATACTTCCGCCTGTGCGGCGTGTGCGAGTTTTGTTTACTTGTGGACTTAGTCTGCACGCGGGCTAGTAACAACGATCATGGCGAACAAGTACACGAAAACTACATTACGATTCAATTTCTGCAAAGATCACGAACGACCAAAGGCTTTAGCAGTGGAACGATTCATTCGAGAGGACGTCAAGATACCGCCAAACGATGTTATCGGAATTCACCTATCCATCGTTAGTCCCACGGTGTATGTTAAGATGGTAAATGACGCGGCGTGTGAGAGAATTCTACAGGCGACAAAAGCAGGTCTCCGATTTTGCCATAGTGACGGGAATGTCGGCACGGTAACTGTAGAACATGCTGGTCTGGGTGTACGGACAATACGTGTTTTTGAGCTGCCATTTGAGCTCCCGGCTGACGAAGTTATCGAGGCTTTTAAGCCATACGGCACGGTACATGGTCACACAGCCGAACGCTGAACACAATTCGCCACATACCCCGTTCTTAACGGAGTGCGGCAGATCACTATTGATCTTCAGAAGCATGTACCGTCCTATCTGACAATTGGTGGTTGTCTGGCGGTGGTGATTTGCGATGGTCAACCACGTACATGTTCTGGATGTGGCCAGGAGGGACACCTCAGGTCGAACTGTATGCAACGGCGGATTACGCAACTGCCTTCAGATGTGCGGGAGCCGTCGCCGGCGATGACAGTACTACCGATCACCTATGCCAAAGCCCTCACTGTGTCCGCTGATGACCGAAAGGACACAGCCCCAGTGGAAGATCAAGATGGCACTCTCCAAAACCTTGTCGCAGACGTCGGAATGACAGAGGATGCTGCTCTGTCGGGCATACAATCTACGGCGACAACATCAGATGAGACCGAACTCCCACCAAGCACACCGATAGTACAAGAAGCAGTTCCAGCCACTACGGGTGCTGTTCCGTCTGAAAGGCACTCTGAGACGACATCATTAGTTTTGACCGAACTCTCGCCATGTTCAACGATGGGACTCGAAACACTTCCAGTTCCTACGGATGCTTTTCTGTCGGGCAGCCGTGATTCCCTGCAATCTGAGGACACGGACGGAAGATCACGCAAACAGCGTTCCCCGAAAAGAAGGAAACGGCGGCGTCGCACTACATCTCCTCGGGATGACTCCCCTTGCTCCGACGACGATGTGCCTGTGGACCAAGACGACACAACAGCCTCTACGAAACAGGATGAGGCACTGGGAACTGTTCGATCCGACCCACAGCGGTCTGTCATATTGACGGTACCGGGACGTGGTGATGCTGAAGAGAAATCACAGCCAGTAGGCTCTCCAGACGCAGATGCTGTGGCTATGGACACGAATATATCACAGCCTGAAAAGATGTGGTATGAGGATATTGAGGAGGCGCCGGACGTCATACAGAGGCAGCCGGCACTCACGAAGACACCCTAATAATTGCTGAAGGTGAAGGGAGAGGGGCGAGAGAACGTCTTCTAATTCAGCCCCCGGCGCCGATGCAGGGATGCAGTCAGATGTTGTTGCGCCTCGACAGAGTTGGATTCAACGCCATGCGAACCGTATTGCGACATTAAATATCAATGACGTGCGTTCACCGGCCAAAATACACCTATTGAAGGAAACGATTTGGGCATCTGATGTGGATATTGCTTTGCTGCAGGAAGTCCACATAGCTGCACTTCCATACATCGCAGGCTACCGAGCCTATTCGTCACATGGAGATCACAATGGGAGTGGGGTGGTAGTTTACGTGCGAGATGGCTTCCCAGTGGAAAACGTGTGTTATCTTCCGTCGGCCAGGGGAATGGCTTTCACTACGTTTGGGGCACGCATCATCAATCTTTATGCACCGTCGGGAAACAATCGGCGGCGGGAAAGGGCGCGATTTTATGCAGAAGACATTGCTCCACTATTCCATGGATGTTCTGAATGTGTAATAATTGGTGGAGATTTCAACTGTGTTCTCAGCCAGAAAGACCAATGGCCGCAAGCAAACATCAGCCAGGAGTTGCGAATCGTTGTCAACGACCTTGTACTTAGTGACACGTGGGAATTACGACATGGAGCTGCACCGGGATACACCTATGTGACAAGTCATTCGGCGAGCAGATTAGATCGCATTTATATCTCACGGGCTCATGCAAATGATGTCCAGGACGCGGAACGCTGGCCATTGGCATTTTCCGATCACAGCGCTTACATCTGTACGGTGCTTCTTCCCCGTTGAGAGGTGTGGAACAGTAAGACCCCGTGGAAACTTAACATTCAACATCTACATGATCCTGAATTCCGTCAACGGATCCTTGA